>NW_027491022.1:7267500-7867500 GCF_021521415.1 Bidens hawaiensis
ATGTGATGGTATGTTTGTGTGTATTAATTGAAATCGGCCACTAAGGCCCCTTTGAGCCGTGAGTGTGATTTAAACTTAAATGGTGATTTATATGTTAATTAATAGTAATAAATGTTAATTACAACACATCTATAAATCACTCAAATTTAGATGGGATTAGTTTATATTTGTTTTTTTATATAAACACTCGTTTATTAGTGTATAAAATACCCACTCATACGCGCCCTCAAATCATACATCTAAATATATGCAATAATATATAAATAAAAATACATTTAGACGATCATAAATATAAATATTTTATCATTAATTCTCTATGGTTGCACTTTTACGTGCCGTAATGATGATGTCACAAGAAATGTTGACTTTCTTTGAAATCAAAACTTTTGGAAACTTTTATGGGTGAAATGAAATAGTAATACAAGAAGATTAATTGCATATTTACGATGATAACTCGAGTTTTGAAACATACCCCATCAGAAGCAAGCACCAGAAATTGGTCTTTCCAGGTGATCAGCCATTGTGTTACTTCAGGCACAGATATAAGTCCAAAATTTTTAATACAGTAATCACCAAAGGCTCTCGACATAGCTAGACCGGGTGCGTCTTCGTGTGGAAGCCACAAACGGTGCACACCTGGCTCATCCTCCATGCAGAAAACTCGCCCTTTGCACTCAAGTATGCGCTTAGCCTCATCTGTATGCAGGGATGTGTTCATTTCGGAACCCGTGAACCACTATTATGCCGAAAACCGTATAAATATATGTGCATAGCTCTTCAATGAAAAAGGTTAAAATTCGAACAAAAATCGTTTGTATCTCCCTCCCTATGCTTTCTTTGATTTTAACTCCTCTCTCCTATTTTTTTTTTTTAAGTTGCAAAAATACGCACAAATCAACATATATACATGTGCATACAGTGTGTGTGCATATATGCATTTAATAAGCAAAGACCATAAATACCATATTATGCATTCTAGTAAATTTATATAATAAGCGGTACAATGGTTAAAACGGTTCTCACAATTCGCACCATTTTCTCAAAAAGTGAAAGAACGTAAAGATACTTACAAGGTAGATTGGGCTTAAAATCAACTGTAAGTTGGACGGGTACCAAACATCCATCGTCACTAGTCGTAGCCAGTATCGCGCGTGAATCTCCAACATTTGCTATTATTAAAAGTTCACCTTGTCTAACAACCGCTAAGGTAGTGGTTCCACTGTGGACCGAATCAAATTTGCGTGAGTGTTGGAGATTCAGATCGACATCAGCACAAGTCTTTATGAAAGAGTTCTTCCATGGACGGAATCCAACAACCTTTTTAGGGTCAAGTGAAGCTTCAAGTAACATCTCTTGCCAATTTCATAGCAAAGATGAAGGCATCAAGTCACATACGTGCTTTGCAACATAATGTCCCCATGGGCCATGGCCGTCGAAGATCCCACAAAACATCATGTCCTTTTGGCAACCAAATTCCTACCATTGAAAACCAAAAAAGATTACATTTGTAATTCAAATTTTGAAAAAATGGGAATTTCCTCTTTATACCTCCCACAATGCAACAAAACCAAAAAAGATTTATATTTTTATTTCAAACTTTATAAACGAGAATTTTGTAAACTCTTCAATCATACCTCCCACACGATGCAACAATCTTGATTCACCCCATTTTCACCCCATTTTGAACAAACCGAAACGAAATTGTTGACATTAGCCTGAAGACCTTAATATCATATCATTCTTCTTTGCATCTTTTGCCATGGCTTCTGCTATCTCTTCCCCATCATCCTCCTCAATACTATTGAATCTCCTCACAGGCAAACACGACTTTGCTAGCCCGTTAAACATCCATGCAAACCGGCCCATGTTAATCAACTTTATCTTCAACAATCATGTTTCCACACATTACAAAGGCTATGAATATTAATGATATATATTTATACAGTCTTACAAGCAATGAATGTGTACAATCAAAACAAAAAAGCAGAGAATATAGTACTCTGACATGGAATTCCAACTGAAGAGGTATGTACCCGCCTCAACACCGAGCGAGGCGGGTCAACCCACAAGACATAGACAAGAGGCTTGAAATCAAGATATTATGAAGACACAAAGCCAAAACCTATGCGCATGGCGCATATCACGCATATCACATATGCTCATGCATCACATGCTCATGCATCACATGCTCATGCATCACATGCTCAGGCATCACATATGCTCATGCATCACATATGCTCACGCGTATCACATCTGCGCGTGGCGCATCCGCGCGTAGCGCATATCACATGCTTGTGCATATCACATCTGCGCATGAAACATCTGCGCGTGAGAATAAAGAGAAGACCTCGCGCATCCTCAGGATAGGCGCACATCACACATGCACATAATCAACCTCGTCCTTATCCAAATCAGGATTAGGGCAGCCTTGATTGTGCACGTCAGACAACCTTCCAGAATGTATCTTTTTAAGGAATAAGAATATGCTGATGTTGACAGCTGCCAATGAAAGGTGGACAACTCAGCAAAACCCATGTGCTACCACGTGATTATAACCAATGAAAAAGCACCAGGTGTCTCAAGGACACGTGGCGCAAAGCAATTAGAGGAGGCCAAAAAGGCCCTAATTGGGTCTGAGCCCAATCATTGGAAACCCTAGCACTATAAATACCACATCAACTCCACAATGAGAGGTACACCCAATTACACAGTATTCAGCTATATTAAGCAATACACTCCAATTTCCTTACTCTCATATTATTATCTTCTCCTACAAACTCTTATTCTCACACCGGAGGGTTACCCCAAAGAGGACCCCTCTGTCCCTTTCTGAGGGGTAAGTTTACGGTGCTGTTCATTTTGTAGGTGGAAGAATCCAGATCCCAGAGATCCATCGGTGAAATAGCATAATCACACCCGAGGAAAGTAGATCGTCTACCAGTGAGTCGATCCACGTTTCTTCACCAACAATCCACATAGATTGTTTTGTTTGATTTATGATGTTTTTGTCAAGATTAACAAAAACTGAATTTTTTGAGTTTTCAAGTTTCATCATTTCTTTATAGCCTAACTGTTAAGCTAGAAAATTTCCAACAACAGAAACTGTAAATTCCATTTGCAATCCTACGTGTCGTGATTTGGTCGCTCCCTCCTTTTATGGAGGCCACCAGATTGCTTAATTTTTAAATGGAGGTCTCTCATTGATTTAACCCAAATTCATGGGTATGGTGGGTCTTACCAAAACCAGATAACTCTTAAACGGGTTATAACATCTCATTAAATTAAAAATTAATCTTACCAATTATTTGATTGGAAAATCCTATAAAATAGGGATATACTAAAATTTAATATCCAATTTAAAAAGAAAATGATATTATTTATAATTAATAAATAATTTTATAGTAAAAAAGATAAGCAGGTCACGGGTCACCAAATCCATATAGCTTTTAAACGGATTATAACATATCATTTATTTATGAAACCATTTCATCATAAACCATAAGTATATTATTAACTTTCTTACAATAAAGAAAATTAAAATCCAAAAAATAAATACTAAAAAACAAAAAAAATGTAAAACAACCATTCTCTAAAGCCTTCAGATTGTTTTATTTGTAAATGAATGCTTCTCACGCATTTGACCCGAATTCACGGGTAAAAGTCTCACCAAACTCAAATAGCTCTTAAACTGGTTATAATATCTCATTATATTAAAAATTAATCTAATTAATTATTTGATATGGAAACCTATAAAATAGGTATATACTAAAAATTAATATCTGATTTATTTAAAAAGATATTATTTATAATTAAGAAACAATTTTATAACAAAGAAAATAAACGGGTAATGGGTATCACCAAACCCAGATAGCTTTTAAACCAGATTATAACAAATCATTTATTTGTGAAACCATTTTATCATCAAACCTCAAGTATATTAATTATGAACTTTCTTACAATAAATAAAATTCAAATCCAAATATATATATATATATATATATATATATATATATATATATATATATATATTAAAAACAAATAATGTAAAACAACTCCCGTAATACGGGGGATAAAATCTAGTGAACAATAAACTTAGACCATTAATTCAATGAACTGTTAAACAAACGAATACATCCATAATCACAAAAGAACGAGACCAGAATCACCAACTTTGATGAAACTCTATAAACAGATGAAAATTAAAAGTGAAAACTACAAGTAATTATTTTATTTTTTATAACATACCGTATTACGGGGGTTGTTTTACAATATTCATTTTTAATATTTATATATGTATATTTGGATTTTAATTTTAGTTATTGTAAGAAGTTAATCTACTTGATGTTAGATTATAAAATGATTTCACAAATAAATGATATGTTATAATCCGATTTAAAAGATATCTGGGTTTGGTGATACTCATTACTCGTTTATTTTCTTTATTATAAAATTGTTTCTTAATTATAAATAATATATTTTTATTAAATAAAATAGGATATTAATTTTTAGTATATCCCTATTTTATAGGATTTTCATATCAAATATTTTATGAGATTAATTTTTAATATAATGAGATGTTATAACCCGTTAAAGAGCTATCTAGGTTTTGTGAGACCTTTACCCGTGAATTCGGGTTAAATGCGTGAGAAACCTTCATTTATAAATAAAACAATCTGATGGCTTGAGAGAATGGTTGTTTTACATTTTTCGTTTTTTAATATTTATTTTTTGGATTTTAACTTTCTTTATTGTAAGAAAGTTAATAATATACTTAGTGTTTGATGATGAAAGAGTTTCATAAATAAATGATATGTTATAACCCGTTTAAAATCTATCTGGATTTGGTGACCCACGACCCGCTTATGTTTTTTACTACAAAATTATTTATTAAATATAAATAATATCTTTTTCTTTTTAAATTGGATATTAAATTTTAGTATATCCCTATTTTATAGGATTTTCATATCAAATAATTGGTAAGATTGATTTTTAATTTAATGAGATGTTAAAACCCATTTAAGAGCTATCTGGTTTTGGTAATACCCATACCCATGAATTTCGGTTAAATGAATGAGAGGCCTCTATTTAAAAATTAAGCAATCTGGTGGCTTCCATAAAAGGGGGGAGCGACCACATCGCGACATGTAGGATTTTTAGGGTTTTCGTTTATATATATTATAGATATATGTTTAGGTTAAAATAAAAACCCACTTGAGTTGTGAAAACTCTAAAAACTCATTCTCAACCACATGTTTTTAATTTAAGATTAAATCTTGTGGTTCACAATTAAAGTTAATAAAAATGTTAAAGTTTTCTAACACTTTCTCTTTTTTTAAAACATATATATAAATTACTAAAAAAATAGCAAAACATTTTTTTATATGTTTTCGATGTTTTGTATTAAATGTAACAACATATATTACATGTCACAAAAAAAAATGTTACATAGGGTTTTCACGGGTTTTCTCAACTCAATAGGGTTTTCAAACTATACTTCTCCTATATATATATATATATATATATATATATATATATATATATAGGGGTAGGTTAACGTACAATAATTGGTTATTGTACGTTAGGTACGCGAGCTTTTTGAACGTCGATTTCAATTTCACGCGGTGGCATAATTGTAAATAACTTAAATTTAATTCTATGATCTAATTCATCAATTGATTCATCAAGCGTCCATCCATATCAATATAATTCAACCGTCGATCAGTATTAAACTAATTTGCAGATCGATATCAAACTAATTGAGTTAATTATCTACCCCTAAAAACTTCAAAACGGACAAAGCTACAGCGTGTGCCCTAAGTGTGAAATTGAAGAACATATTAAAAGTGTCAAATTGAAGACCTTGAATGCATAACGCAGAGGATTCCTTTATTTAACTTCCTCTGCCAAAAGCACTTGATCCTTTTTATCTCCATCTAAAAGCAGTAGCACATCAAAAACGATGATATCTAACAGCTTGGTACCAAAAGGATCTTCCAATAAAGCCAAAAATCCAGGCTTTAATGCTGCATAAATCAAGTAATATACAACAATTTAAACATAATTCATAAACTGACAAATACTAAAGTGATGTACTTATAATCCAAAACTAACAAAAGTGTCAAATTGAAGAACGTATTAAATTAGAAACGTATTAAGTTTTCCCTTAAAATGAACACTAATAAATAAAACTAGAACGTATTAAGTTTTCCCTAAAAACTTCAAAACGGACAAAGCTACAGTTGTAGCTTTAGAAACTTATTTATAAAACTTCAAAACGTATTAAAAAAATCAATTTTTTTCAACCAGAACGTATTAAAAGAACGTTTTATCAAAACGTATAAGAAGAAATCAATTTTATTTCAAACTAGAATGTATTAATAGAACGTTTTATCAAAATTTATTTCAAACGTATAATATGTTTTAAAACGTTCAGCTAATACGTTCCATCTAATACGATTTAAACCTTTAAACGTTCAACTAAAACGTTTTTAGCTTTAAACGTTCAATACTTCAATGTCAAAAACCCATCATCCAGAAATCAAAATTGATCGATTGAAGCTTTAAATTGATGATTAATTGAATCGATTTCAAGATTAACCGATCAATTGGCTTCAATTTCAATTCAGCTAAACAAACCTGTGACGGGTTTTGCGTTTTTCCGATGAGTTCGTTGTCAACGGCGATGATGGTGACGAAGAGTGTTGATGGCGCCGGCGATCGAAGGTGAAGGAGGTGTGTTGATGTCGGCGATTGGTGGTGGAGACGGATTGAGGGAGAGGGACGAGCAAATGAGTGTAATGGTGATTTTGGGTTTTGAAAATCTAACGGTTTGGAAGTCTCGCGTACGTAATGTACGATAAAGGATTATTGTATTCTAACCTATATATATATATATATATATATATATATATATATATATATATATATATCTGTGTGTGTGTTACAGTATGTACACATGAATTTAGGATGTAAACGGGTCAAGCCTGAGCTCCGCTCATTTAACAAACAAGAGCACATGGTGGACTCATTTTGAGCTCTATTTATTAAGCTCGGGCAGGGTTTATGCGCAATTTTTTTAAGTTCGGGCTGCGCGAGCTCGACTCGTTTATTATTTATTAATTATATATACATATATGTATAAATTATTTTTATCATAATTTTTATATTATAAAAATAATTATATATTTATTTATTTTTTTTATAATAAATAATAGATAATAGGCTCGTTTGATCTCGCGAGCAAAAGCTTAATTTTAGGCTCAGATTTATTTAGGTTCAGTTGGACTCAACTTTTCGAGCCGGTTTCAAGTAGCTTATGAGCAAGTTAACTCATTTACGCATTGTATCTTATACTAAACACTTTGGTTATATATTTTAATATTTACGTTTTGAATTAATATAGCCTTTGAAATTACCATTTTTGTAGGACTAACTCAAACTTCCACCAATACTACTCCCATATCTACTAAGGTTTATTAGGGGTGCGCATGAACTAGATAAGACTCGTCAAACCCGAACCAATTAGCATGCCCGTTTAATATAGAATAGGGATGGTTTTAGGTTTATAAGATTACTAGGTAATCAGATCCGGGTCTAACCCGACCGTTATGAAGAAAACTCGCAAACCGTATGATTTGTAGCAGGATCCGATTATGATCCATCATATCGTTACGATCTTATCTTGTTTCCAATCAACGTCCTTATAGTCACGTCGAATTCATCATTTTTCTCGCACCATTAGTCAAACTGGACTATACATTTGTGTGCAAAACGTTTCAATTGTTAAAAAAAAGTGCCTACAAGTCTTAGATAAGCACAAAAAACGTGGAGTTAATATGGCAATAGCTCACACTATAATATTTGCTTCACTTGCATTAGCAACCGATCAACCTTTAAACACTATAATGTCATCTTTACCGATTTCCGTTGCTTCTTATTCTTCATCTTCTTTATCACTGGTTCATGATAAAAGTAGCAAGAAGCAACATGTTACCCGCAACACTGTGACTTTCAATGCTAGTGTATGGGGGGGTCAATTCTTTACATATGATGAGGTTCCTTATTCCTTAATTTTAGTTTCTATTATATGAGAATGTGTGTATATTCATTTATAAGTTCTTAGGACACGCAGAAACAAGATTTTACTACGGAGAAGTGTCGCACCCCGACTAGCACAATACGGAAGCGTAAAACGGGAATGTAACAGACACCTCTGGTATCAACACATTATTTATAAAGAAACATTACAAACTAATTTACAATATATTACATTTATTTGTTTTATCATTGTTTTACAGTCTAGGTGATACAAACAAAACTAGTTCGTTAACTATACGTTCTTACTACTAACACTCTTGCCTCTATTCACATAGCATCAACCACACACCTTGGGCAAGTAACAGATCACCAAATCATTCCGATTTAGGTATACCTGAAAAGCAGTTTAAAACGGGTCAACTACTAGAGTTGGTGAGTTTCACGAGTTTCAAGAAAACAGTAATGAGTATTCACAAGTTAACACTTGTAATCATGAAATAAGTATGTATGTATGTAAATGATGTAATTATGCTAAGCTATAGTGAAGGCTTGACTGTATGTGCTGCGTGCATCCATTTCCCACGCTCAATCAACCACTATGGCTCCCCTTCCGCCCACAACATGCCCCGGTAGCTATGTCTAACACTACATAGCCTGTTTGTATAAATATGGTCATGTGCAAACGGCGCTATGTGACACGGCAACCAGGCCGATTCCGTTTGGGTTTGTCAAACCAATAGTACTATTCACAAGCCACAGGCTCGAAGTTAATCACTGTGATTGTGGGGACTTTCGTGTTTTAGCACTTAGATAATTCACATCAATACATGTTTCAGGTATGTATATGTAATCAAACATGCTTTTCACCCCAAAAGTTCGTAAAACATTTTAGAAGTGGGGTCATGAAACTCACTGTTTAGTAGATAATTAGTAGCACGTCGGTTCGAGGTTTGTATAACTTGCAATCACGGTTTCCTATAATCAATATTATAATAATAATAATATTTTAATATTATTATAATCTCAATGCTAAACTGGGCTGTATAACTAATCTGGTATAGCTGGAACGCCCAGAAAGTGGCAATAGGCTTAGGTTGTGATGTTGTTCAATGTCTAACACTTAAAACCGAACTTGGCTCAGATTCCCGTTTTCCCAGCTGGGCCAAGTTGTTCGTTTACGCGTTCAGAAAACAATTATGGGGAAGTAAGCTTGGGTAAATGTATTGGTTAATAAAATGATTAAGTTATAAAGAAGGATCACATAGTGGGGTCCCGAATTAGCCACGGGACCCGTTTCCGTTTATTCAGTTTGATTTAAGAAGAAACGCGCACAATCCACCCGGATTGTCCAGGTTTCTCATAGAAAAGTTTGTTTTTACTTAATTAGTCCAAAAATATGATTTTTGATCACTCTTGGTGTTTTGATATTCCCGCAGGTTCGTTAATCGCGAACTTGCCGGTTTTTATAAAAACTGAATTTGTTTAATCTTCAAATTAGCATAATTAATTAACCGTTAATCATTAAATTATGAAAATTTAGCCACTTATCAATTAAAATACGTAGATTTTTATAAAAATATTTCTGAATTATTTACAGATTTATTAATTTATAAAATGAAAATTGGTTTTTATTTGTCCCAACTATTTCATTTTTGTCGGCGCTGGTCCCAACTTTAATTTTGGCTGGCAACGGTCCCAACTTTAATATTCGTTTCTTCCACCAGTCCGTGACTGACTGAGCACTAACTCCGTTATGTTTCTGCTTACGTGTCAATATGAGTTGTCAAAAAACATCTTACGTGGCGACCACCGTGGATTATTGATTTATACTTAATTTATAGCATTCTTATATCCAGATCCCTAACTTATATCATACTTCTTTTTCATATTAAGTTCAACCCATGAAAGTACAAAAAAACTTGAAATTGGTGATTTTACGAGAGAAATTAGCGGAAGCCTGGATGGTAATTAAGCTTTAATTTGATTGTTGAATCGATTACAAGATCTGTTATTGTTTATAAATAAAGATCTAGAGGGATTTATTTATAGATGCAAAAACAGAGGAAAAACCATTAATTTGAAATTGATGATTTTGAGTGTAAAATTGGAAAAACTAACGAGATCCCAGATGGTAATTAAGGTTTAATTTGATTATTTAATCGATTACAAGATCTGATATTGTGTATAAATATGGATCTAGAGAGATTTATTTATTGATGCGAAAACATGGAAAAAACCAATAATTTGAAATTGATGATTTTGAGAAAGAGATTGGAGAAACTAAGAGGTACCCGGATGGTAATTAAGCTTTAATTTGATAATTTGAATGATTGATATGATAATTTATAGCTGGGAAAAACAGAGGAAGAATCATGAGATGTAATAAAACCAATAGAGGAAGACAACGGAGAAAGATTGAACTAAATGAGTACAGCTCCAATAAGTGGAATTGATGATCCACCAAAAAACAAGCAATTCACTAAGAATTGGGGATTTAGATTTGGTTGAGTCGTTGAAGAGTTAGGGATATGAATATAAGAATGCTATAAGGTAAGTATAAATCAATAATCCACGGTGGTCGCCACGTAAGATGTTTTTTGACAACTCAGATGACACATAAACAAAAAGATAACGGAGTTAGTGCTCCGTCAGTCGCGTACTGGTGGAAGAAACGAATATTAAAGTTGGGACCGTTGCCAGCCAAAATGAAAGTTGGGACCAGCGTCGACAAAAATCAAATAGTTGGGAACAATAAAAACCAATTATCCTTTATAAAAATTCATTTTATCAGCTATATTTCGCTTGAAAATCGTCCGTTTATCCCAAACAATTTTCAAAAATTCCACCAAAATTCCTGAATACTCAAATTATGTCCCAAAACAACCTATATCAATTCCAGAATGTAAAAAGCTCGTGCGATATTCTTTTCGGCCCAAATTCGGCTATAAAAATTCACACGAACGCATATACACAAAACACCTTTAGACTTCTCCAAATGATCCCAAAATTCATATGTGATCAAAATACATAAAATATGAGTTCCCAGAAAAATTTCATAATTTTTGAAGTATTTTAGCTATTTTTCCCAAATAAACGTCCCAATTCGGTAATAAATTCGCCAGATATTCTCGGATGGTCGAAAAATTACCAAATTTGAACATGGAGTCATTGAAATAGTCCCTGATGTCCCTGCAAAATTTCAAAGCCTAATAATATGCACATCACAACCTTAACCTAAACAGCCCGTAATCGAGTGTTTCGGCATTACCTTAGCGGTTTTGGTTCGTTTCCGCCTTTCCAATCAACTTTTTTCTAGCTCTTGTGCTCCTATGTAGGCTAGATACAAGTCCTATATCACAAACCAAGCAGGTTTCATCAATAGAACAGCCCTTTAACTTAGGGTTTCAGCTAGTGCACAAAAACAAACTTTTGAACCGTAAAAACGCCGTTTCAACCCTTTAATCCTTGTTTATGGCCAAAAAAACTATCAAAACAGGTTCCTTACCATGTGTATGATCAAAACATGTTTATGGACGATTTTTAGGATTTTTACATGGTTAGGAATGATTTTTAGCAATTAAGACATGTTTTTATGGTATTAATCAAGGTTAAACATGTTTAAAAGTTACTTATTTAAGTTGTTACCTTAGGGTTTTGGAAGGTTTCTGGAAAAATGACTTGCAGCTGCTTGGACTTCAGTTTTTATCAAGTGAAATGAATAAACAAGCTTAGATAACAAATTTTATAAAAAAAAATGGGGGGTGGGGTGACAGTTGCGATCGGAAGTCCATATGGGCCCACTTTGGGCCCATTTTGGCCCAAGTTTCTGATTTTTCAAGCCCAAATATGAAAAGCCCAGTCAAAATTAAGTTCGGGTTCGGTTTTTGGCACGAAAAACTTATCGGGTGCGTTAAACAGTGCGAAAACGTGTGTTTTTCGGCTAGCTTTGAGTAAAATTATAAAAACATACTATATGTTTGTAAAAATCAAAAATATTTTCATGGATCGCTTAAAACATTTCAAATAAGTGTTTGGTAAGTCTTTTTCGGCTGAACGGATGATACAATGTTTGGTTTGTAACTATCTTTCGCGTTTAAATCTATAGCGGGTAGTTAAACGAGCATGTTTTCGTTTAACTTGTTTGCTATCAAACTAAGGTCATATTACTAATATTTTAGCTTGTATAGATCGTATATCACTTATAGATGGCCACCCGGGATTTCTGGGTCATAACCCGACTCGTTCGGTTAATCGTTCGTTTGTCACGCAAAAGGCGGTTATTTGCTTAATCGGTAAATACGTACTGAGGTGTACCTTGTTTTTGCTCAAATGTCACATTCTCCCCCCGTTAGAAAATTTCGTCCCCGAAATTTGATTATTCAATTTTGTCTTTGTTTGGAAACAGGTGCGGGTATTTCTTTTTGAATTCGGATTTCCGCTCCCATGTGAATTTGGGTCCCCGTTCTGAATTCCATCGAACTTTGACTAGAGAGATTTTGTTGTGTCTTAATTGTTTTATTTTTCCCTCTAATATTTCCACCGGTTCTTCAACGAAATTCAGTTTTTCGTTTATGTTTATGTCTTTTAATGGCATAATTTCGGTTTCGTCAGTAAGGCACTTTTTCAGGTTCGAAACATGAAAGACATCGTGAATAGAACTCAACTCCACAGGAAGTTTCAGTCGGTAAGCTACCGGACCTATCTTAGAAATGACTTCATATGGCCCAATGTATCGCGGAGCCTTAATATCTCTTAGAAATAATCTTCATCAACAATCTCTCTTTTGATCATATAGCCTTAATATCCCATTGGCTATTTCAATCTTACGTCCTTCTTCATCCAACTAACCCAAGATAAGAAGATTGGTCTTCAACTTAGGCATATAGAAAACATCACAAAACGTTTTCTTTTCACCAGTCCAAGTTACCACAGTCACATTACCTTTACCTTTGATTTCGATCTCAGATCCATCACCAAATTTCACTTGACCCAAAACTCGTTCATCCAAGGTAGTAAAATACTCTTTCTTTCCTGATGACTTGCACCGTTGTCTAAGTACCACGTTCCTTCATTCTTTTCATCCTTTTCAAACATAAAAGGGTTAACCCTCTCTTCATTCAAACTTATTTTCTTTATTAAACAAACCGCCATGAACAAAGAATGATCAATATCATCTTTCTTCTTTGTCAAATTCACTTCTTCATTTCCTTTTCTTGGTTCTTTACATTCGTTCGAGTAGTGCCCAATCATATCACAGTTGTACCACGTTACATACTTCCTTCTGTCTTGCCATTCTCCCAGGTTCTTTTTCCGGTATTCAGCCGGTTCATCATTCTCATGTTCACTATTCCATCTTGGATTCCCTCTTCCTCATCCGTTATATCTTCCATGGCCTCTACCACGTCTGCAGTAGTTTTTAACTTTCTTTTCAGTTTGGGTGAACATGAGCTGACTTTGGGATAAACTTCCATTCACATTCTCGAACTTGTTTCTTTCTTCATATGCCTTTAAATGTCCAACCACATCTTTAAGGTACGTGCTTTCCATTTCTTTCTCAATAAACAATAATTTTTTTTTTCATGATGAAACCAATTACCAAAAGGTTCTCATGTGGCTTTCAATTCTTATCTACGCCACAAGAAAATTCTTTAATCTTGTTGACTTCTGTGACAATAGTTGTCGGCAAAAGAGAAAGCTAAAAAGTTACAACGATCAGGGTAGTACTTCGATCAAACACCAACTTCGAATGAGAACCCCGAAAAACACCAATCAATGAATTGTTTCATGCAACAAACCGTATGTTCAAAGAGCCAAGGCTCTGATACCAATTGTTAGCCCATACGGATCAAACAATCAGATCAAACGAACAAACAAGCGAACAAACAAACACAAGATATTTGGGGTGACAACCCTCGACTCTTTTCATATAATCAAACGAACATCACGAACATAACAAACTTACATGGAGAAGTGACCCCTCTTGACTCACTCATAAATAACTATTAATCTAGACCCTATTTATAGATATACTAAACTTTCTCTCCAAGCCAAACCTAACTTGGAAACCAAGATAACCTTATTCTAGAATAATCCATATTAAAATAAACTTAACAAAACAAACCCTCAACTTTATTGATAATTCAAGATTATTTTTCAGTAGTGAGGTTAATTTGTTTAGGGCAGAGTTTTGAGGGGCGGACTTTGCCAAGTAAAGCACCATTATGGTGCTCTAACAAGTTTTACATTTAACACCAAGTGTCACACATATTTAATTTATTTGACATAGAGTAGAACCTCTATAATTTAAGACTTAATAAATTAATATTCTCGATAAAATTAATAATTTATCTGGTTCCAACTTAGGACCAATACAAAATTGGACCACAATCGTTATAATAATAAAATAATATTTTTTTGGAATCTCATTGTAAATATATTAGTCCTAGCAAAACTGTAAATTAATAATTACTAAAGTATTCCAATATTCTTGAATTTGTCTAGTAGAAATGAATATATAGTCACTTGTTTTTTTGTGAACTTCAAATCTAAATCGAGTTAATCTTTAAATATCCCCATTGCACTTAAGAGTTGACGCACTATATTCTTGTATTGCAATAAAAAGTTGTGAAGAGTTGTTGCCGCTTGCAATGCTTCTTTACGAGTGACCGGTTCCAAAGATATTGAATCATCATCAACCAGATTTTGAACGGTATCAGTCATAATTTCTTCAATGCTTTGAACCTCGTAACATTCATTATTTTCACCTGGATAATCCAACAACTCATTCACATCTATTTTTTGTCGATAATGTATTCCCGTAATCAAGTTCTCAAGCTCACGAATGTCTTCTTCAGAATTTACATTGTTTAAATCATTTGAGCCGGTTGGATTAGCCGAATGAATTTTACAATGTCAAAAGAAATTTACTTGGTTGCATTGTGACGCTTGGAAGATCCATCTTTGCCAAAGTTAGCCAATAGGAACTCCGATGATCTCTTAAGAGTGTTTGATACGGTTCCTTGACTAACTTTCAAATCGAAAGTTTTATCAACCCACTGCATCAAATCTTGTTGAGTGCATCCTTGGTGATCTCTCTTATACTTGCATAATAGTATGGATTGGTCATCATTGGCTTTTTAGCACCTTTTAGTTTATAAGCCATAGTTGATGTGATTTTAAAATTTATCATTAGGCATTTTATAGTGATCAATCTAGATATATGTATATTGAACTTGACAAGTTAATGTACATGAGAATTTTGAAGGTTTTTGTTTCTGTTTTATTCAAATAGGTAAAGTGAATGAATATAAAATATTTGAAGATCGATGCATTAATTTGAGAGTTGCTCACGAATATAAGCCAACTTTTTAAATTGATAATTTATTAATTTATCGATATAATAATATCTCGCTAAATTAATAAAATAATTTGTTTCCAAAATTATCAATTTATAGAGGTTTTACTGTGTATATGTAATTTAGTTTATAATGTGATCAAGAATATATGATGATGCAGAACAACTTGTTAATTTCAAGTTTATGTGTTCTGTCTCAATCTTGAGTGTTTGCTATATATATATATATATATATATATAAGAAGTTTGATTTTCCTAAGAAGGCTAGGAAGGAGTGTATTTAGTCAACACTTAAATATCAAAACCCACTTACTTGAATCTCAAAACCCACTTACATTCATTTCAAAAACCCGGTTACATAAGACCCACTTATATATTCACTTATATCCTACAACCACCACCACCCCACCGCCCACCGCCACCACAACCGTCACCCACCATCACCACCTAGCTGAAAAGGTTCGAAAAAACACAATGGAAAACACTATGAAAAACACAATGTAAAAAAACACAATGGAAAAAAACACTATGAAAAAGAAAACACAATGATAAAAACACAATTGTATGACACAATGTAAAAATACCATGGAGAAAACACAATGGAAAAAACACAATGAAAATACTATTGTATAACACAATTTTGTAAAACACAATTTGTAAAAACCCACTAATTTTTTTTTAATTTCTATATTACAATGTGGTACTCATATAAAAGATAAAAAGACACTCGTTATTATTGTGAATTTGTTTTTCAATAAAAATGTCGTAAAAAAAAGCTATGGATGTTTTAAAATGATGGGGAATTTGGCATATGGCTTGCATGTGGAGAGAGAAAGTCAACAAATGTGTTATTCCTTTTATGCGCTCCCCCTTCTTTCACACTTGATTTTCCCTATAAACTAATCTCAACCCTCCATGCTGTAATTAATGAACAAAATTACTTCCTATCCTTCCTACAAAAATATACTTCCTATTATAACCGAACCCTATATATATATATATATATTTAGGAGAAGTATAGTTTGAAAACCCTCTTGAGTTAAGAAAACCCATGAAAACCCTATGTAACATCGTTTTTTTTTCTTTTGTTACATGTAATATATGTTGTTACATTTAATACAAAACATTAAAAACATAAAAAAAATATGTTTTGCTATTTTTTTTACATTTTTTTAGTAATTTTTATATATGTTTTCAGGAGAGAGAAAATGTAAATAAACTTTTACATTTTTTATTAACTGTAATTGTGCACCACAAGATTTAATCTTTAATTAAAAACATGTGGTTGAGAATGAGTTTCTAGAGTTTTCACAACTCAAGTGAGTTTTTATTTTAACCTAACCCTATATATATATATATATATATATATATATATATATAGGGAGAGGATCAAGAGAAAACTCACCCCTTTAGAGAGAAAACTAAAAAACTTCTAAAGAATTATTTTTTAATTAAAAATAAAAAAATATTTTCAAAATTCTGTTTTAGCCATTATTCTTGTATTTTCATATATTTCACTCAAAAAATATAAAAAAAACAAAAAAAAACCGCTGTAATGCACATACGTATTACTGTGCGATACCGTTGTATTACACATGTGTATTACTATGTATTTTTGAGTTTAATAGTGTTTTATTGCATATATTCAATATTTGTGTATTGTATATGTGTAGTAGTGTTGTATTATATGGAAAAAAACTAATAATAAAATAAAAGTTGATGTGGTGCACATGTGCGTTAATGTTGTATTACACATATGTACTAATGTGTATTCGATGTGTATTAGTCTTATATTGCATATATACAATAACGTGTATCAAATATGTGTAATAGTGTTGTATTCTATGCAATACAAACACTTTTGCATATATGCAATGCACACTATTACACATGCGCACTATACCGACGAGGTTACCGACAAGTTTTTTTTTTTGAACCAATAACAACATATAAGAATAATATAAAAATAAGAAACTTCAAAAAAAATATTTAAGTTAAAAATAGTTTTTTTAGAAGTTTTTAGGAGTTTTTAAGTTTTCTTTTTAAGAGGAGTTTTCACTAAAACCCACCCCTATATATATATATATATATATATATATATATATATATATATATATATATATATAACTCACTGAAATAATTCATATACTTCTCATGAAAAAAAATTAATAATTCATATGACAAAATAATGTCCAACCAATCTAGCCACATAAACATCAAAAAAATATGCCTACCTTGGAAAGCTAATGGCCTGCTCGTTTACAGAATGTAATGGAATTGGAATTGAAATTTTCATAGGACTTGGAATTATAGTTGGAATCTGAACATTTCAATAGGAATTAGAATTTGAAGGAATTAGAATCCAGTTACATTCTTAATGTGTTTATTTGGCAAATGAATTAAAATCTGTTTTTTTAACAAGTATAACGATGGAAACATTTTAATTTTTTTAGATTTTTTGTTTCTTATTTATATTTTGCGTTATGGTTTTTTTATGATTTTTTTTTTAATTTTTTAGGGGTTTCTATTATGATAAAAAAATCCCCTCAAAAAATATTCAAAAATAATTAAAAAAAAAATTCATAACTCAAAATATAAATCAAAACAAAAAAAGTAAAAAAACTAAAATGATTTATTCGTTGTCCTCGTTCACAGAAAAAATAAATAAATAAAAAGAGCTCGAGAAGAGACTTCAATGAATTTCTTTGAAATCCTCCACATTTTGGCTCCACATTTTGGAAGGATTTGAAATCTCTTATTTAAAGGAATTTGAAGAAATTGATTCCAATTCCAATTCTAATTCTTTGAACCGAATACATCAAAATGGAATTAAGATTCCAACTCCAACGAAACAAGCACGCCATGTTATGGGATTTTAATTCCAACTTATTTGAATTTCCACGAATTCTGTGAAACGAACGTGTACTAAAAGTTTTCCTCGTTGCTATTTGTTGACCATTGCAGCTCTTAATTCACAAAAGTACAAGAACCCAAAACAATTCCCCATCTTTTGACTTTTGGACTAAAAGCTTTGACTTTTAGTTTTCTTGCGTTCAGTTTCCTTTGACTTGTGTGGATTCCATTGCTTTCCTACGATTTGCGTAAAAGCAGTGGGGTTTAAAGCCTCGGTCCAAAAAAGTTTCACTTTTTAGTTTCTAGAAATGATTGAAAGGAAAGAAAAATGAAAACAATGTTAAAAATAAGATCATTCTTCAAGTCGTTGGCTTTGAAAATAGCTTCGTTTCTAGTCTTTCAAATGACCTACCAAGTAGTAAATATGATTCCTTCTATAATTTGTTTCTTTTTCTTTGAAATGTATCATTGATCCAACCAAGTATAGAACTCTTTAGGCTGCATAGTGCTTGGCCCCTATAGATGTAACCAAGCAATAATCAATGTCCAAGTCTTTGAAGCCACATGACAAAACGAGTAAATGTGACGCGCAGTTTCAATGTGTAGTAATATGACACATCATGGAAGAACATCTAAACCTTTATTAAAGAGGTGCACCCTCGTAGGAAGTCCATCATGAAAAAGTCCCCAAACTAAAATATTAACTTTTTTAGGAATAACTTGCATTCCATCTACTCATCTAGTTTTCATAAAACCTCCGAGAGCATTTTCTTTTCAATAGGTTTCTTCAAATGTTACAAAATTTGTTTGGTCTTGAAACTCCCATCCCCAAAAATCATTACTATCTGATCAGGTGTTATGTTCGAGAGTAGTTTGAAGGAACTTCAATTGGGTCGTCTCAACTCTGTCTCAAAGAATACGCCTCCAATCTCTCAACTGTGTTTGACTTTGTCGTCAATTGCTAAGTAGACAATTTGTGTTATTAGCAAGAGCAAATAATCGTAATAATGAGACCAAAGTGTCATTACCAATCCAATGATCAAGCCAAAAGTGTGTAGAATCACTATGACCCAGAACTGGTTTTTCATAGCCGAGATAGGAACAAAATTGTTATCATTTAAAATACTTTAATCTAATAGTGTATTCGTATATATTTCAGAAAGCTATCAAGGGCAAGGGTAATTGAAGAAATGAAAAACCTACAACCTCATTGAACTCCTTCACAGCCTATCTTATTTTCCCATGGATTTATGTAATCACTTTCTTTGCCTAATGATGTGGGATTCTAAAACTAATGAAGAGGCCATGGTTTGGTCTGTGTTATAGGAATATTCAAGAACTTTATGGACGAGAAGGGAAAGTTTAAAGAAACCTTATGTAACGATGTTCAAGGACTGCTTGCTTTGTATGAAGCAACACATGTAACGGTTGAAGGCGAACAAGTACTCAACGAAGCCCTCGAGTTCACTAAAACTCACCTTGACATCATAGGGAAGGATCCTTCTTGTGACTCTTTATCAAGAAATGAAATACAACAAGCACTGAAACAACCTCTGTGGAAAATGTTGCCACGACTAGAAGCCGTCCATTACATACCTATCTACCAACAAAAAAACAACCCATATTGAGGTGTTATTAAAGCTTGCAAAGTTAGACTTTAGCATGCTTCAATCAATGCACAAAAAGGAGCTTAGCCAACTATGCAAGTACGTCCTCTTTGTAGTTCTCGCCAAGTTGTCTATAACTAGTTTATTCTTTAATTGGGTCAAAATACAACATCGATATGTTTTTGTTTAAGTCAGTGTTTTCTAGTGCTAGGATTTTTGTATAACTCGACATCAAAGTTTTCGGATCTGTGACGGGATTATTGGGAGTTCTCTTGGAACCTCTTAATGTTATTGGTCCTTTAAAAGAGTCACGAGAGTCGTCATTACTTAATATTTTCATTAAGATTCATTTTAGATACTATTACTGAAGAAACACTAGATCAAACTGGATAGTCCGACTGGGTATTTCCCCAGATGTGAGTATTCTGAAGTGTTATAAGAACAGATCCAAGCTGATGCCTGCAAAACAGAACACCGTTGAGTCTCGTTACGGAAAGGATAGAGTGGGGGTCTTCCCGTAACCACCCTCCGGCGTGTGAATCAGTACCGTATCTTAATCGAAAATAATACGAGTACCAGTATATTGCTTAAGGCTTGAGAGTGTGAATGAATACCTTGAAGATATGATCTTCATATTTATAGCAGAAGGTGGAGGGAAGGTGATTGGTGGAGTTGTCACTGTCAAGTTATTCCCTCTCTGCCTGGATGGACACGTGTCGAGCCTTCATTAGATGTGACAGCTTGGACCCGTTTATGGTATAGCCATTATCTGTGCACATAGTGGGATGGCCATTACGTGTCCAGGTGTCCTCTTTCCACTGGCCGATGTCACTATCAGGAGGTTTTAAGGGAATCATCTAGAAGTAGTTTGTTACAACCGCTCTTCCATATCACGTGGGGATCATACGTGTGATGAGTCCCTTGAGTTGTTTTGTGGATTCCTTCCACGGATGTTCGTCCGCGGGTTATAATGGAAATCCACAAAGCGTGTCTTGGATTGTGGATGTCTTTACCAGTCCACGTGTTCCTCGCGCGGATGCCTTTTGGCGATCCGCGGGTTGGGTAATGGATCTGTGAGTGGCGGATGTCTTTTGACGATCTGCGGGTCGGATAAGGGATCCGTGGGTAGCTTTGCCACCCTCCCTCTATAAGTCCCCCCAGTCCATTGTTGCTTCCGTGAGTCGATGTCGCGGGTGGAATTATGGACTTTTATCTTTTGTCGCGGGTTGCAACTACTGGCCCTTGGGATTCCTGCTGTTTGGATAGGGGTACTGTTTAGTCGTCTGAGATGTGACGTCTCCTGTCTGAATCGTGTCAGGAGTGGTGCTCGAGGTTGGTGCACGAGATTTTAGGCTGCTGATTCAAAATTATTTTGTTCTGTCAGTTCCTGCCTAACGTGTCATCTTCTGAGTGGACGGTTTCAGTGTGTGAGCTGGATCCCATTATCTTCGCATTAATTGCGATGTGTATATATAGGGAAGGACGTTCCACTTTCTGATTTACTTGCAAAAATTTTCTCTTCATATTCCTTCTCTCTTCATTTTCTTCTGAGTTTATTTTTACTCTGATCAACCATTGGCTGGTGGTAAGAAGGGAGGTCGTGTTAAAGAAAGTAAGAGGGATTCTTCGAAGGGGCTGGTAGAGAATATTTGCATCAAATGGAAACTTTCCGATTTCCAGGATATCGTCAACCTCTATGGGTTGGCGCAGGAGTGGGAACCAGAGCTCCTTTCTCCTGGTTCTACGGCTGATTAGCCACCGGCCGGAAAAATTGCTTTATACGGTGAGTCTTTCACCACAGGCAATTTCCGGTTGCCGATCACCAAGTTTTTTGGTGATTTCTTGGTTGCCTCTGGGATCCATATTTCCCAGTTGCACCCGTTTGGGATTATAAGGCTTCGCCATTTTGAGTTTTGCTGCAAGGCCCTTGAGATGGAGCCTACAGTGGATCGCTTTCTTGCGATTTACAAGATTCAAACCTGTGGCAGCTGGTTTAGTTTCGCCGTCCAGGGGAAGGCTATCGGGACTGAGCCTCCAAGGAGTGCTCACGAGTGGAAGAACAAGTTTTTGTGGGTTAACGCGGACGTTATTCCGCTAGCCATGACCCGCCACTCGCTGACTACCAAATTCTCCCTTCCTGCTGCCGACACAGAGGGTCAGGAGTGGTTCCAGAAGTTAACACGGACTCCTACCCCGATGGGTCTGATCCCTGAGTCCGAGTTGGTCCAGGTGGGGATGAGCCGCCTAAGGCCATATCTTGTAGAGCAGCCATACTTCTCTCGAGACGACGGACGTAAGCTTTTCCTCTACTGTGTCTGTTGGTGTTTTTTATGCTTTCCTTATGTATGTTTGCTCTCTTTTTTCTTTTTTTACAGGGGAGTGTTCGTTGCTTGAAGTTCTTGTTCCCACCGTCGTGGGAGATATGTTCAGGATACCCTTGGAGATGTATCAAGAGCTTGTTCTTGATCACTTTAAGGGTAATTTTCTTTTCCCACCTGTGGCCGCACAGAACCGGTAGTCACCGAGTCCGCGGTGGCTCAAGGTGTGCACATTCTTAACCCTAAACCTCTTACCGTTATGCATCCGGGCGGGACGATAGTCCTTTCTTCTAGTGATGAATCCTCTAGTGAGGATTCAACTAGTGAGTGTTCCCCGCCGGGTACTTCGGAGAGTTTTCATGCTGGCGTGTTGCGTGCTATTGCAGATATTATCCACCGCAGGAAGAGGGCGAATATTGCCGGTGTATCCGGCCTGAATAAGGATTCCGACGCCGATGAACCCGTTGGTGGTGAGACTACTGTGGGCACCGAGGATCCCGCCGGTGGGGAGGTGGCCCAGACTTCTGACCCCACAGGTGAAGGGGCAACCGGAGGTGCCGAGGGACCCGCTGGTGGTGAGGCAGCCAAAGGTGCCGGTGACCTTACCAGTGGGGAGGTTACCAAGGCTAGGGGGAGGGTCCCCCCTTAAGAAGATCAGGTTGACCCGGCTCTAGGATCAGGTCAAACGTAAGACTTCTGTGCGGCAACCTGCAGGTAACTAGATGCATAATATTCATGGACTCACGTACACTTCTAACTTTTCTCTCTGGATCAACAGTTGTCGCTGCGCCGCATCCACCTTCCCCGCCTCCAGAGGTTTCGTAGGCGAGAGCTGGCGAGGATGTTCCTCCCAAGAATGCCGATATGCCGCCACCTGAGGTAGTGGTGGAAACTGAGGTTGTGTCTCCCAAGGATAAAATTAAGACTCCTCCAGTTTCCACGGGTGAAAAGGGGGAATCTTCCAATCCTCTATATCAGGATCAGGGGGATTCTGTTGTTCGTCCTTCAGGGAATCTTGGCCCAGACGCGCTCTTTACCGATCCGCGTGTGTGTCAAGAATTATTTGAACATTGCCTCCCCCCCCCCTCATTCTGAGTGTAACAGGATACACTCCCAAACTCAGTCTAGTTTGGCGCAAGCACTTAGCTATCATCTGGCTAATGTGTTGTCAACTAGTCATGAGGTATTCAAGGGTTGGGTGGTTGGGCAAACCGACCTTGAGCGCGCCGTTCAACGCATGGTCGAAGTTGAAGCGGCGAGGGATGCTGCCAGGCGGGGGGCTAGGGAGAAAGAAGCTGCCCTCCTGACTGTTTAGGAGGAGAATAAGCGTTTGAATGAGCGGGTAGCCGCTCAAGTCGAGTTTATCGCCGCCCGGGATGAGGAGGTCTGGAGGCTTGCATCCAAGGTCCAGGAGAAGGACGACCGCCTTGCCTCTATTACTGAAGTAAAGGCGAGTCTGGAGAAGGCCTTCACTGATGCCTCGGATGAACGACACTGGCTTATGAAATTTGGCATCCCCAAGGTAAATACTTCGATTATCTGTTTGTCCTATGAGAATATCATGCTGACTCTTTCTTGGTCCAGATTGGCAGGCTCATCAAGGAAGGACCTGAGCTTGGGGATTGCTTAGCTGATTTGTTGGTCAGCTCGTCGCGGGTGGGTCGCCAAGCTGGTTTCCAAGAAGGGTAAACCATGCCTTGCGAGGGACGTCCGCCTACAGAGTTTGAGCTTCAAGGCCAGGATTGTCAAAAGGAATATGACGAGCGAATGGATTTCTTTGATAATCCTTCCATTGACATCCTGAGGTACTTAGAAGAGAACTGTCGCGAGCCCACTGCTGTTGGTGAACTGCGCCTTCATGTTAATAAACTGCTTGCGGAGGCTGAGGACAAGGAGGCCCTCCACGACGAATAGAATGATAGTGTAGATTTATCAATGTATTTCCTTTCTTGATTTGTAATCTTTGTGTACGTATGAAATGAAATGAACTATATTTTTCACTTGTGTTGAACTTTCCATCTTTATTCTTTGTTTTTATCGGGAGGGTTAATCGGATCGCTGACGACTTCTTTGTCGATGACCCGTCCGCCTACAGTTATGACTTGTCTTTTTCTGGTTCTTTTTTGTAACTTGCATTCCGATAATATCTGACGTGTCAGCCAAAGCATTCAGTTTGTCTAGTTACTGTAGAAATAGTAATTCGCCAATTATATCTGAGATTTGACAGATGTAACAGGTTTGCACTGCGCAGAAAAAGTTATGACAGCTGGCTCGCGCCGTATCTTGGGATTTTAAATTTTCGACTTTTAGTTTTCCCGCCTGACGTGTCACAAACTGATTGGTAGACAATTGTGTTGCAGTATTTCACGCATTAAATGCTGCCACTATATATATCCGTTGATCCTCTTTCGTCTTATTTTGTGTTGAAGAGCCAAATTAATCTTTGCCGAAATTCCTAATGTAATTCTCTTCTCCTTTACAAAATTTCTGTTGTTTGATTTCTTAGCAACCTTAGCTCGTTGTAATCAATATTTGGCCGATTATATGGCGTCGACGAAACCTGATTATCAAACCATTGGCTCTGTCACCATTGATTGGGACGTCAAAGGGTTTCAAGATGTCGTCAATGCTTATGGTATATCTCCAGAATGGGAGCCGGAATTTCCAGCACCTGGTTCGACGGTGAGCCGACCTCCGGTGGGGAAGATGGCTGTGTTTGCCGAGTTCTTCAGCTCTGGGAATCTCCGATTTCCGGGTACCTGGTTTCTGGGTAAGCTGATCACTGGGAATAAGATTCATATTTCCCAACTTCATGCATCGGCGGTGATGTGTATACGCCACTTTGAATTTTGTTGCTGGGCGCATGGCATTGTGCCTACCATTGACAAGTTCGGTGTGTTCTACCGTTTGCATGGTAGGGGTGGCCGGTATGTTTGCCTTCTGACTGATCGGAAGGTTATTGCTATGGATACACCTCTCGTGGACCTTCACTGGGCAAGGAAATTCTTTTGGATTCAGGAGGACGTGGTCCCGTCATCCATGGATTGGCATTCGGCAGACCAGCCATTGATTGCCCTTCCATTCGTTGATTGTCTGGAAAGGCATGGGTAGTACCAACAGTTGACCCACACCCCTACTCCCATGCGCCCCATCCCTGAGTCCGCCCTTGTGAGGGCTGGGATGAGCCGCCTGTGGCCTTATCCGGGCGAGGTGCCGTACTTCCGGAAGCTAGATGGATGTAAGTAAGTTCGTAATATCTTGTAGGCTTATCCCGGTTTCTAACCTTGGTTTATTGTGCAGCTGTGGGTCTTCTGCTGTCTGTTCTTCTCGTGGGTGTGCCTGGGGTTATGCACGTGGCTGCCCGCGATAAGAAGGAGCTCTCTATACTTGACAAGACCAAGAATAGTTTTTTGTTTCCTCAACAAACCCGCCAGGAGCCTGTAGTTTCTGAGGGCTTGTTTGTGACAGGTAACTTGTCATTGGTAAGACCAAGGATAATCTTCTGCATCCTCTCATCGATTAACGAATGTATTTGTGATACAGCCTTTGGTCGCAAGGGGAAGGAATCATCCTCTAGCAACATTCCGCTGGCCATGGCTGGTGGAAAGCAAGAAATGGACCTTCCTCCTCCTCCTCCGAAAGCGAAGAGGATTCGTCTCTGCGATCGTGTTGCAGTTCGCACTAAAGGTATCGCATGTACTTTTCTATGAATTTGTATTTACTGTTTAGCTGCTTACTTGGCGGTTTGTTTTTTGTGGAGCCCTGTTATCTTCTTAGACTCTCCTCCCACTAAGAGTGACCCCAACCGGTTGTCCTCTACTGGTAAGGGGCAGTCCAAGGAGGGTTCAACTTCCTCTGGTGCACGAAGGTTGGAGTCACCGCCTTTGCCTCCTGCTCATGAAGCTGAGGAGCCTTCCGAGAGAGTGGTGGTACCTCCTCTGCCTCCTCATGAATCCGAGAGGAGGGAGGGGGGCCACATTTTGCAGGGTGGGATTGTTCGGCACGTCCCTGAATGGAATCTGGCTCCTTCCTCGCGATTTTCTAACGGGGAGGTGTGTTTTGATTCCCTTCATGAGGGCATGCCCCCTGCGGAGCGTGAGTATCAGCAGAACCGGTCCCGGGTATCTGTTGGCAATTCGTATATATACCATCTGGCCAACCTGGGTTCCATATCCCAAGAGATATACCAGGACTGGAACTACATGGGGCGGAACTGGGGTTCTCAAGAGAACCTGTTGGAAGAGCTCCAGGCAGAAAGGGAAAAATATCGTCTCGTGGCTAACACCGAAAGGTGGAAGTTGAGTGATTCTGAACGGGCTCTTGAGCAAGAGAGGGAGCAGTGAGCTGCTGCTGCTAAGGATTGGGAAAAGGCATGTCGGCGGCAGAATGCTGCTCTCGAGGCCGCACATGCTCTGACCCGTGCCCGTGAAGCTGAGCTTGCTAAGGCAGAGGAAGCCAAGCATGATGTTGAAGCTCGTCTTTTAGCTCAGGAAGAGACTATCAGTACCCTTCATGTTGCCGCTGCTGAAAGGGATCAACTGATTGAAGACCTGATCAAGGAAAATACCAAGTACATTGGTGAGCAGGGCGCTCTAAAGTTACGTGCTGAGGGAGCTTCTTCTAACTGTGCTTGGTTGATGCGGAAAGGTTTTCCCAAGGTATGGGTTCCCATGTCTTTATCATAACTTGTAAATTTGTTGTACTGATTCTTGAATCACTTCCGTAGGTTATCTCCCGTATCCACAAAGGAGATGAGTTAGGAAACTGCCTTGCCGACCTTCTATGTGCATCAAGTGATTCGGGGCGTAAGGCAGGCTTCCAGGAAGGGATAACCTTTGCTAGGGAGGGGCGTCCCTTGGAGGAGTTTAACCTTCAAGGAGCGGATGTGGATGGGAAGTATGATGCGCAAATGGATGCTTTTAACCAACTGCATTTTCCCATCCACGACGCTATCCAAAGCTTTGCTGAGGCGGCGGATGGCGTTCGCCAGTTCCGCGACTATCTTCGTGAAGAACAATTTTGTTGTATATTTTTTTTTCTTCTATTCCTGTAATCCCTTTTTTGAATGTATATATGGCATGGATTTTACATTTTGTCTTGTATGAATACAATATAAATGTGCGTGAGCTGAATCTGTCATGTATCCAATATATAGGATTAGGATAAGTATTGGCACGCAGGCCTATCCGTACAGGAACTAATATTCTATGAAATTTTAAATTGGGAAATCGCACAACTATATTCGTATTAATATCATTTTGAATAACGAAATTTGGTACGCAGACCGAAATAATAGGCACGCAGGCCAGCAGAGAGGCACGCAGGCCTAGAAGAAAATTACATGACTTAGATATAACACCTCCGTAGTTATGCAACGTTCCAAGTCCTGGGAATAGGGGTGCCATCCATTCTTTTCAGTTTGTATGCACCCTTTCCCAGTACTTCGTCGATTTGATAGGGGCCTTCCCAGGTTGGTGCTAACTTCTCTGGTGATTCCATGTTTGATGCTTCGTTGCTTCGGAACACGTAATCCCCTTGGTTGTATTCGCATAACTTGACTTGTGCTTCATAGTATTTTTGGAGTTGGCGTTTGTATTTGTTTTCGTGTATATCGGCCAACTCTCTTCTTTCTTCTAAGAGATCCAGGTTTAACCGGAGATCTTTTTCATTATCGGCAACCAAAAGCATTCATGCGGATGGGACGCTGACTTCTACCGGAATCATTGCTTCATTCCCATAGGTCAAACTAAACAGGGTTTCTGAGTTACTTGTTTTCTTGCTAGTTCGATTTCCCCTAGAACATGAGGCAATTCGTCAACCCAGCCCGTTCGTTTGGTTCCCAACCGTGCTTTTATGCCTTCCTTGATACTTCTGTTTGCTCGCTCCACCTGCCCATTGGCTTGCGGATGGGCTACCGATGTGAACACTTGCTTGATGTGGAGTTCCGACAACCACTCTTGCAGGGTTTTGTCAGCAAACTGGGTACCGTTATCACTTACTATCGTCTGGGGAAGACCAAAGCGACAGATTATATATTCCCAAAGGATTTTTTTGACGTTTGCCGCCGTGATGTGAGCAAGTGGTTTAGCTTCTACCCACTTGGTGAAGTAATCAATTGCTACGAGCAAGAATTTGACTCGCCCTGGCGCCTCTGGGAATGGTCCCATGATATCGATGGCCCACCCACGCCTAGGTTACTGGCACCAGATGATTCTGTGGTCTCAAGGTTTGAGGCGCATGCCTTTGACAGGCGTAGCACTTCTGGATTTCCTTGACTGCATCCATGTGCATTCCTGGCCAGTAATACCTAGCTTTCATTATGTTTGCTACGACCATCCTTGGGCCCGCGTGTAAGCCACAAATGCCTTCATGGATTCCTCGTATTATGTAGTTGGATTCTTCCATGTCTACGCATCTGAGTAATGGGCCAAGGAATGATTTTCTGAACAGAACCCCATCATGTATTTGATACCACAGCGCCTTATGGCGGATCTTTCGTGCCTCCGCTTTATCTTCCGGGAGAATGCAAGAGGACAAGTAGGTCATGATGGGTTCCATCCAGGATGTTGCACCAGTCTGGATGGCCATAACTTGGCGTTGTGGGACGGATGGAGCATCCAGAACCTCGATTCTAACATCTCTGCCCATGTGTTCAAAACTAGTGGATGCCAACTTGCTTAAGGCATCCGCAGGTCAATTTTCACTTCGTTTAATGTGGACCACATTTCACAAAGCAAATTGTTGCATGAGGTCTTTAGCTTGGGATAGGTATGAGGCCATAACATCGTTTTTTGCCTCATAGGTTCCCGACACTTGTCCTGCAATGAGTAAAGAATCGACCCGTGCCTCTAAGAATTTCACACAGAGCTTTCTCGCGATCCACAACCCGGCCAAGATTGCCTGGTATTCAGCTTCATTATTCATGCTTTTGAAGTTTAGTTGGATGGCATAGGTGAATTCTTAGCCGTCTGGGTTGATCAGCTTCAATCCCGCACCCGATCCTTCCCCGCTTGATGCTCCATCCATAAACAGAGTCCAACACTGACTTTCGTCGGAAGGGATCAGGGGTTGTTGTTCAACCAAACATTCTTGGACTTTACTTGTTGGTACTTCCGTGACAAAGTCTGCCAAAACCTGACCTTTGATTGCGGGTCTAGGTTTGTACTCGATTGAGTATTCTCCCAGTTCGATCGTCCACTTAGCTAGCCTACCGGATAACTCGGGCTTGGTCAGCACGTTCTTCAACTTATAATCAGTTAAAACATGTATCGGGTGACGCTGGAAATATCTTTTTAGCCTCCGCGCTGCATACACTAGTGCCAAAACTAGCTTTTCGAACATCGAGTACCGAGTTTCGGCATCTGTTGGCGTTTGGACGGTCTTTCGATCCGTCAGGAGAACTACCCCGATTGCGATATCCGAAGCAGATAAGTATAATGTGAGAGGCTCTCCGTCTCGAGGTGCAGTCAATATTGGAAGCATCATTAGGCACTTTTTTACTTCCGAAAACGCCGTTTCTGCCTCGGGTCCATTTGAAATGTGCCTTCTTCAGGTAATTTCGCAATGTCGAGATGAACGGATAAGACTTAGCAGCATGGTTTGCCAAGAACCTGTTTTATGCAACTAATCTTTCATTCAACGTCTGGACTTCTTTTAACGAGGATGGGGAAGGCATCCGGGCGATAGCTTGCACCTTTTCTGGGTTCGCTTTGAATCCTTCCCCGGTTACGATTACTCCAAGAAATTTACCCTCCTCCATGCCAAAGGAGCATTTCGAAGGGTTAAGTTTCATGTTTATTTATCTCAAGATGGAGAAAATGTCTTCAATATCCCAAAGCAACTGATCTTCTTCCACGCTCTTGATGACCAGGTCATCCATATATACTTCCAAATTCTTCCCAATCTGATTTCGAAAGGTATTATTCATTAGACGCTGATACGTGGCACCCGCGTTCTTTAGACCAAACGGCATCATTTTGTAACAAAATGTGCCTTGGTCCGTACGGAAAGCGGTCTTGTCTTCGTCGTGGGCTGCCATTCGTATCTAGTGGTACCCTTTGTAAGTGTCTAAGAAGCACTTGTACTTGAAAGGTGCCACCGCATCTACCTTGAGGTCGATTTCTGGGATTTGGTAACAGTCTTTGGAGCATGCTCTATTCAAATCTTTGAAATCGATACACATTCGCCATGAACCGTTGCTCTTAGGCACCATCACCAGGTTTGCAACCCAAGTTTGATATTGAATTTCGCGGATGATGCCCGCGTACAACAAATCCTGCACTTGTTCATTCATGGCTTTTGTCTGTTCAGGCCCCATCTTTCTCCTTTTCTGAACGATCGGTGTATACGCCGGATTCACTCACAGCCGATGTTTTGAAATTTCCCGCTGGACGCCTGTCATGTCTGAGGGTTTCCAGGCAAAGATATCCTCGTTCTTGATTAGTAACTGTTTCAGGCAGACGCGCACTGTTTCTAAGATAGTTGCCCCGACTGTGACAGTTTGTTCTGGATAATCCGGATTGACAACACATTTCTCAGGCTCTGTCCGCAGTGTCTTTTTGGGTATCTTCGCGGGCTTTGATCCTTCTATTACATAGAAATGTTTGTTGACTCGGATAATTGCTATCCCTGTTCGCGTGGGAACGCCCACTGCACCGTGTGCTGTGGAAGGATTGGCATTGAAGTCACCAATTGTTTCCCGCCCTAGGATTATCTCATGTTTCGATCTCGCAGGTAGGACGAGAAACTCGACATCTTCCGTCCTCGTATGGATTCCATCGCTTAGCGTAACTGGGAATGTTATGACCCCCTTGGGGTGCATAACTTCGTATCCAAAACTGGAAACCGGGGTGTGCACAGGTTTCAATTTTGCCTTATCTTTGTCGTCTAGCTGTTCGAAACATTGTTCGTACATTATGTCAGATGTACTTCCAGTATCGAAGAAGACATATTGAGACCGATAGTGACCGAACAGAGCTGTGATGATTAGAGGTTGCTTCATGCATGGACCTCCTTTCACCCTTGGAAAAACTACGGGTTCACTTTTCCATTCATCTTCGTCCGCCTCCATCCGCTTAAACTTTCGAGGGGGCCCCCCTTGGATCATGTGTACATTTAAATCTTTGATCTATTTTCGCGGGGGACCCTTGTCGTAAGTTTTAAAGCAAATGGTCAAGTTTCTCGGACTTTATGGCGGACAAGATCTCATTATTTAGGCTTATGCACTCATTTGTGTCATGTCCAATATCTTCATGGAACATGCAGTGCTTGTTCGGATTCACCCGCTTGATCAGCGGTTGAGGCTTTCTAAACTCGATGTTCTCCGTTGTTAAGATTTCGGACGGAGTTTTCTTCAAGGGTGTCCAATGCTGCCAGTCGGAGTTGCCCGCTGTTCTAACTTTTTGTTTATGCCCGATCAGTGATCTGGCATCAAACTACTTGGAAGAGCTTTCTGGGGGTTGTATCCTTGACCAGATTGAACCCCCTCTTCCTTCTTTAGCTGAGTGTTCCGCTGTTCATATTTCATGTGTTGTTTGGGTGCCTCTCGCCCTAACAATTTTCCTGTAGCTGCGAAAACTTTGACCGCGGACATAATCACGTCCCAAGTCTGGGGCATGCCATCCCAGCCTGTCAAACATCTGACCATCTCAGGGCTCCTTGCGTTTACTCGGAACGCTCCTCGTAACATGTCTTCACTGATTCTACCAATATTCAAGCTCTCCTTGTTGAACCTAGTGATGAAGTTTTCCAATGATTAGTTGTCTCGTCGGACAACACTCAGGATCTCCGATGAATCCCTGGTATGTTTACGCTGCTGACTGAAATGCTGCGAAAATTTTGCTACCAAGTCATCCCAGCTATTAATTTGACCGTCTGGTGGTTTCTCAAACCATTCTCTGGTTGCTCCTGTTAGTGTCAATGCGAACATATGACACCAATAGGGCAGCATCCATCCGTTCACTCCCCCAACTGTTGTGAAGTTCAGCAAATGATCGCTCGGATCAGTCATCCCATTGTATTTTCCCAAATTACTCGGGATTTTGATATTTGTTGGGAAAGGGGCGGTGGCTATCCGCGGAATGAACTTCGACTTTTCCGCAAATGCCACGGGGAGGTATGGTTTGGTGAAGTCTTCTTCTGCATCGCTGAAGTATTCAGCATGTTTTAACGGCTTGGGGCGACTGGAGGTTCCCTTGCCATAGTCCCAGCTGTCGTCACTCGCGTAATCGTCTTCTTGAAACGTTTCTTTTTGCCGAGTATCTCGTATGGTTCTGTGAGATAGAGTACGCTGAGTGTGGTGACTTCTTTCGCGGCTTTTTGCAAGCGAACAGCCAGCTGATCTAGAGTTGTCTTCCAACTCTAGGTCTTGGGTGCGCCGGGGTGCTGGTGGCGGAGACAGAGATGGTGAGTCGTACGTCAGCGTTCTGGCTTGAACCTGATCTCGCCTTACTCTTTGCTCATACTCCTCTTTTAGCTGATGTTTCTCTTGTTGGTACCACTCTTCTGGGGTGAGAATGTTTTTACCAGACCTGGCCTGAAAAGTTCTCGTTTCGTCCCCATCGTATCTGGGAAATTCTCCGGCTCCGTCTTCCAGAGCCGGAGTTTGAGTGGTCTGATGAATCTCGGTGACTTTGTGCCTTGGGAACTCTCCGGCCCGGTCTTCCCAGACCGGGGTTTTGGTGTTCCTGCGGGGTGCAAAGTCTTCAAACCTTGGAACTTCTCCGGTCTTGTTTTCGAATACCGGAGTTCTGGTGCTCCGGCGAGGTTCCTTCGACACCTGTTCTTCATGGACTGATTCGTCCAGAATTTCAGTATGATGGGATCTTGCCGGAGCAGCAGAAGGCTATTGGTTCTGACTCATCTTCAGATCACAGTGAATAAAAAAAACCGTAAAAAACCGTGTATCTAGCTAAAACCGGATGGCGCCAATGAAGAAATACTAGATCGAACTGGATAGTCCGACCGGGTATTTCCCAGATGTGAGTATTCTGAAGTGTTATGAGAACAGATCCAAGTTGATGCCACAAAACAGAACACCGTTGAGTCCCGTTACGGGAAGGACAGAGTGGGGTGTCTTCCCATAACCACCCTCCGGCGTGAGAATCATTACTATATCTTAATCGAAAATAATACGAGTACCGGTATATAGCGTAAGGCTTGAGAGTGTGAACGAATACCTTGAAGAAATGATCTTCGTATTTATAGCCGAAGTTGGAGGGAAGGTGATTGGTGGAGTTGCCACTGTCAAGTTATTCTCTCTCTGCCTGGATGGACACGTGTCGAGCCTTCATTCGATGTGACAGCCTGGACCCGTTTATGGTATATCCATTATCTGTGCACATCGTGGGATGGCTATTACGTGTCCAGGTGTCCTCTTTCCACTGGCCGATGTCGCTATCAGGAGGTTTTGAGGGAATTTTCTAGAAGTAGTTTGTTACAACCACTCTTCCATATCATGTGGGGATCATACGTGTGATGAGTCCCTTGAGTTGTTTTGTGGATTCCTTCCACGGATGCTCGTCCACGGGTTATAATGGAGATCCACAAAGCGTGTCTTGGATTGTGGATGGCTTTACCAGTCCACGTGTTCCTCGCGCGGATGCCTTTTGGCGATCCGCGGGTTGGGTAATGGATCCGTGGGTGGCGGATGTCTTTTGACGATCCGCGGGTCTGATAAGAGATCCGTGGGTAGCTTTGCTACCATCTCTCTATAAGTACGTACGTACAAACATTTTTCAAGTAAATATATGTTTTTACTATAACTAGATAAAAAAAAGCAAGAAATTTCTATGATGACACCCGTAGCTCTTTATATGGGCCTCACCTAGCTATTTGGCCATGGTAGCTTGAATCTCAGTGTTTCACTTCGGTTAATCAAGTTATTTTACGGTTTGCTGATTTACGTTTATGTACATTTTAGATGGTGGAAGGATTTGGACTTGCAAAATAAGCTACCTTATGTTCGAGACAGATTGGTAGAAAGCTATTTCTGGATGCTGGGAATCTATTTTGAGCCTGAGCATTCTCGTACAAGGATGTTCTTAACGAAAAGTTGCACACGGTTGGTCGTTTTAGATGACACGTTTGATAATTATGGTATCTATTAAGAAATTGAGATCTTTACTGAAGCTGTTCAAAGGTAGACATTGGACATGTTTTTTCTCTCTTAATTAATTAGCGATATATAGTTGTTTGTTTTTATTAAGAGTAGAGTGTCATTTTAGTACTTGTGGTTTGACAAATAATGTGAATTTAATTCAAAAAGTCTATTTTTTGCATACGCATCATCAATGTTTCTCAATTTTTGCCAATTACATCCAAATCACTAAACCCGTTAAATTAAATCGTTAAGTAAGGAGTAGACATGTATTTTCACTCTTTCTTTATTAGATGAATACAGTATCCACATCTTTCCTAAAGTTGCACATTTGTGAATTTTGTCTAAAAATATTTTTTTTCGCAATTAGACCCTCGATGTTTCCCAACGGTTGCCAATTTCGTCAAAGTTGTAAACTCGGTCTAAATTCAACGTTAACTCAGGGATGTTACTATCCTTTTACATGTTGTTTATTATTATTATTATTATTATTATTATTATTATTATTATTATTATTACACTGAGCTAAACCGTTTATATGCCTAAAAATAAAGAAAAATAAATAAACGGATACTATATTGGATTCAAACATAGGAATCATGAGATATTATATATGTTATCAAACAAACACATAATAATAATAATAATGTAAACACACATGTAAAAGGACAATAACACCTCTGAGTTAACGTTGAATTTAGACCGAGATAAAAATTTGAATGAAATTGGCAACGATTTTTTCCCAAGGTCTAATTGCGAAAAAAATATTTTGGACGAATTCGCAAATGTGACCAAACCTCAGGGGACTACTTTGACACTTTACTCATATAATAAAGAAATAGTGAAAATACATGTCTATTCCTGATTTAACGATTAAATTTAATGGGGTTAGTGATTTGGATGTAATTGCCAAGAATTGAAAAATATGGATGGTCCAAATGTAAAAATAAACTTTTTAAACTAAATTCACATTATTTGTTAAACTATAAGGACGAAAATGACACTTTACTCTTGACAAGACAAATAGTTATATACCATTAATTAGTTAATGAGAGTTTTGTGAATATAATTTAATAATCCAAACGACTAGGAGTTAGTCACCAACAATTATTCATATTTCGAGTAGTGACATTTCAAACTTTTTCTTTGGTTTTCTAGCACAATCACTTAAACAGAAAATTATCTTTGCATGTCCCTAACTTTCATTTATAGCCCTTAGAAGCAATTTACAATCTTCTAGTTGGGATAAAATTTGTTAAATGTTTATTAGGACTAAAACGTTACTTTTTTTTTTGTTGGAGTGGGGTTGGCCTTGGCCACAAATGTTTATACTTTATGTTGACAAAATAAATTAGGAAAATGTTAAAATACGAAGGAAGAAAAAAATGAGAAGAACAAAAAGGATTTGTAGCTATACAAAAGACCCTTTTAGCAAAAATTTAAATCAAATAATAAAAAAAAACCATAACTCCAAATATATATATATATAAAGCACGCAAAAAAATTTGAAAACTCAAATGTTTCCTCCGTCATTCTCGTTCCCAAAAAAAGACGACGAAAAGACACAATGGCGAGATCAAAGAGACAATGACAAAAATGAACAAAATACACTATTATAACTAAAAAAGGCACAATAATTCGCAAAATATAACACAATGACGAACAAAATATAACACAATGTTGAGTAATATAACACAATATCAATAAAAATAAGACACAATCAATGACGAAAATAAACACAAAACAAAATGATAAACAAAAAGACATAATGATCTGTTTCCCTCAACATTGTGTCTTTTTTTATCCTTTTAAACGAGGAAGACGGTGGAAACATTTTTGTGTTTCTACTTTTTCGTTTTTTTATTAAATTTTGAGTTATGATTTTTTTAATTTTTTTAGAGGTTTTTTGTGTGACTATAAATCATTTTAATCTTTCTCATTTGTGTCCCCTTTTATAGAATAGCTTGACCCTACAAATTATTATTAAGCAATGAGTCATAGTTTGAATTATTAAAGTTCAATTTACCAATTAATTTTTATAATACATCAATATTAATTTAATGCTAATTGTATATATATATTTCCAGATGGTCAATAAACTGCATGGATATGCTTCCAGAATACATGAAACTAATATATCAACAACTTCTAACTCATCATCAAAAAATGAAGGAGTCATTGGAAAAAGAGGGAAAATCATTTCAAATCCACCATGTTATGGAGATGGTTACAGCATTTTCATATAGTTGTCTTTCCTAACACTCTATTTTCGGATTTAAAATGCAAGGAATAAAAATGATAAGATTGGATAGGGAAAGAAAAGAAAAGAAATTATATATTTAAAAGACATTCTCGAGTTAAAATAAAAGAAACGAAAAGAAAGTTTTAATTACCTTCTTGAGTTAGATAGTAAGGAAAATATAGGAAAAAAATTGTAACTTTACAGGCATGCCCTCATTATTGAGTTACATAGGAAGGAAAAGATATGGTAAATTAGTAAAATTATACATGGCTATAAACTTTTCTTCAAAATCAGACCATATTTGGTTGGAAAGTTTTGGAGGAAAAATGACTTAAATTTTCTTTTCATTCTCTTTCTTTTCTTTTAAAGAAAAAACTCAAGAATAAAAAAATTCAAATATATCTTTAAATAAAAAATTCAAAAATACATAGTAAAAAAATTAAAATTGGTTAATGATGTGTGAATTGTGATACACTTCAATTGGGATGTATGCAAAAAAGTATACGCGTAGCATCTTTTTGGAAGCTAAATGGTTACAAGAGGGTTACATGCCAACATTAGAAGAGTACCTTTCAAATGCAACGATAACTGTCGGCCAACCCATAATGATAGCGAGATCTTATGTTGGCAGGAGCGATATGGTCAATGAGGAAACCTTCCGATGGGTCGCCACAAATCCTTCAATTGTTAAAAGCTTCGTCTTTAATTTTCAGGCTTATGGATGATATTGCCACCCACGAGGTACTACTATAATATACATGCTAATGTTTTTTTTACTCTGGCCCTAATTTTCCCAAAATCACCAGAAATTAAGGCCATAATTAAGGTCTACCTGCGCTTGATTAGGGCCGACTAGGTCCAACTACATATTCCCTGCCAGTTAACTAAAAATTAATTAGTTAGTAGCCGACTAGCGATTAATCACGACTATCGTTGGTTTGTAAAACACCGATTATATTTAAATTTTTAAATCATAAAAGTTCTTGTTTTTATGGTATAATAAATGTGAACATTGTGTATGTTCCTCTTCTGAAATTGTTAACTAAATCCTTAGTTAATTACGAAGTTATAACCTTTCATCTTTGATAAGGTACCCCCAAACCTCTTCCACCCCTCTCTCTCTCTCTCTCTCTCTATATATATATATATATATATATATACACACACACTTACGACAAACTCATTTGAGTGTTGTATGTGGTGCGGTAGAAACACATTTTTATTCAACGGTTTATGCTCGAAGCACGAGAATGATTTCACGCTGATATGGTAAAACCGGTCTATAAAAATTTAATCAAACCTAGATGCTCTAATTTTAAATCTATAAACCTAGACTCTCCTAATGCTAGACCATAAGACAGCCAAGTGCACGTATCAAATGTAGTAAAGCCTAACAAAGTCTAGATATCGAACCCAAAGGATTTTAGTGACACCTAAACTAGACTCTATTTAAAAACTTAATGATTTTAATGATTGGGAATTTAACTAATTAAAAGAAAACAACATTGACTGACTTAAACGCAATGACCTAGACGAACTCAAAGCTATGAGAAACACTACCTACGTTCAGAATCATACTTGTAGCACTTAGATTTCTCTCGGAAATGGAAACTATGATGAAACCGGGATCTTATAATACGAAACCCTTGAGCGATCTAGTGGATCCCTTCTCATTCTCTGGGTGTGACCTAAAAGGAAACCTAAGGGGAGTGTAAATATATTGGTTCGTCATATTACCTGCCAATTTCTCCAACAATACTAAAGTACCATAAAAGACAGTTCACTAGTCGTTCTCACTATTCCAATACAACCTTAAGTGCAAGGGGTAACCTAAAAACAATTGACGAACATGAAATTAAAGTGAAACTAGGGAAATCTAGGAAAGCCTTGTGTCAGATCGTTTAAACCTAAACACCCAGCCCCAAAGATAACCTGACCATCTATCACCTGTCAGCTATCTATATATGTTGAATATAAATCTCTAACAAATTACCAACCAATGTCCTTACGGATTGCTACACCTAGCATAACCATAAATAATCACAAACATATAGTAAGCGATCTAAATGTGAAACTATAACTGAAAAAACATTCAATAAGAAGCATACAGGACAATAATCAATAGTAAATTAGAAAAAAATATCCATACGCATGATATCAATTGCAATCAAGTTTTTTACTTTAGTATTAAGTCATCAATAAGATCAATAAACCGATAAAAATTCCCAATCACGAAGTAATCATCAAAAACCTAGGTAGTTCGGGAATTTAGCTAACAATCATCAAGAATAGTATCAAAGAATCATAATCATGCAAATACAAGTTCTGGAATATATGAAAACACAAGAAAAACCGAATAAGCGAACCCAAGACTCGCTAACCGGCCTTTACCTTCTTGATCCCGAACACTGTCTTGCTCCCAAATCGCCCCAAGTGTCCCAGAGGGATGGCTAAAGATTGAATGAATAGATTAGGGTTATAAAATCATTTAAATAGGGTTTTTACAACCTTTTGCCAACAAACAGGTCCCCCCGCGCTACGCGAGGGACAGTGCTTGACCTGCCACCAAAAGTGACCGACATAATAGTAGACCGACGTGATTTTGGTGATTTTGGAGGTCCTTCGTGCATCGCGGGGGAATCCCTTAAGTACTCCCCGCAGCGTTGGGGAGCTCAAATTTAGCAAAACTCGTTTTCTTCGTAAAATCTTCTTTTTAGCTCCGTTTTCCTCCTGTTTTTTCCTACGTCTTCGTATTTCAACCTTGTATCATGTCATCTTCAAGTATCTTCATTTAAAATCCATTTTTATTTTCTAATTTTATTTCTTCACTCTCGTGCATTGATGTGCTAAATATGGTCTATTAAAACTTAACCTAACCTAGACGCTCTAGTTTTAAATTTATAAACCTAGACTCTCTTAATGCTAGACCACTAGACATACAAGTGTACCTATAGACTGTAGTAAAGCCTAATTAAGTCAGGGTTATCGAACCCACAAGACACTAGTGACACCTAAACTAGACTCTGACTAAGAACTTAATTATTTTACTAATTAAACAAATGACTAATTAAACTAAAAAGACACTGACACTAACAGACTTCAACTCGATTATCTAGATGAACTCAAAGATTGGAGAAGCACTACCTAGTTTTAGAAATCTACTGGTAACTTTTGAAGTTATTTCGGCTGTGGAAACTATGATGGAACCAGGATCTTAAAATACGACACCCTTAGACAACCTAGTGAATCCCTGATTATTCTCCGGTTGTGACCTAAAAGGACCCTGAGGGGTGTGTAAACTTAACGGTTGGTCGGATTACCTGTCAATCTCTGCAACAATGCTAAAGTATAGACCCCTTTTTACTCTGATAGTATCATAGATTGCGCCAATGCAGAAGAAACGAATGCATTTTATACTATAGTATTAAATAATCTGAAGTTAAGTGAACTAGATCTTACGGAGCCTGCTATTGTATGACATGATTCGCATCTAATCACAGAAAAGATTTTCTTTAAGTGAACAAGCCTAAGATAGATTTCCTGTCAGTCTCACTACTCAATATGTAACACCCAGCTTTACACATAAAAATTTAGATATGAAATAACTCAAAATGACTAACAAATATGAAAAATAATTTTTAGGTAAATAAGGTCTCTTAATATTATGAAATAATAATAGTAATATATGACAAAAAGCTAAAGAATTGAAAGTACTCGTGTGCAGTGATGCAAAAAGATACGAAAAATAAAATTAGTAATAAATAATAATAATATTAATATCATATGACAAAAAAAATCAATTAACAAACACACGTGGTGTGCTTTTGAGAGTCCTCCTCAATAATTCATATACTTGTATATAATAAATAAAAGCGTAAACCGACTAGGAATGTCGGCTCATATTGCTTGTATAAAACAAGTTAGATTAATTCATATTGATGTACGAATACCTTTCAACCTTCTCTCAACTCACAGGTAAATATTTTATCTTTAACTCTAGTTATAGACATAATGTAATATAATATTAGTATTAAAGTTATATTATATATATGTATATATATATATAATATTAGTAGTAAGAAAAGAGTTTAGGATTATGACCAGGATAGGTGGTGAGTGGCTCGACCCTAGTCTAGGTATGGATTAATCACCCATGCTTAAACTAGGTAGGTTTGTTCCAAGCCAACCATGATTATGACTAGTTAACGATATCATTGCTTGACATTAGATTACCTTGACTTGTAACAGGACCAAAGGACAGTACCTGTTGTGTTAACTATTACACCAGTGAGTTATCAAGACTACTTTTTAACTGTGATAGTATACTTGTATTGTCAAACTAGTAATAATGAAAATGTTGCAATATGCGTATATCGGTGGGGGTATAAAGGATCCTTGTATACTTAATGGACATGTTACGAAAAGCTGAATAGGGCAGGGGTGCCCAGCATGGGGTAACCATGTGCTTAGTAACGAACTCCATACTTACATGATTGCTGGGGGGAACAGTGATGTCCGTGGCCCGGTGGTTGTGGTAATCCATGGTAGGCACGTGTTGCTCTTGGACCTAATTATCACAACCCATATTGTGTACGCATAATTATAAATATATGTTTTATAAATCTTGTCTCATGAGCTCACCAGCAATAGCTGACTTGTTTTAAGTATACGTATCACAGGTGAACCATGAGGAAGCTTAGAGCTACGTGGTGATGAGCAATATCGGAGACCAAGAAGTTCTTAGGTTTTAATGTTATTATAAATGGTGACTTGATGTACTTGAGGATTTTATAGTTTAAAATAAACTTTGTGTTTTCTTCCGCTGTTAAGCTGTATCAATTGTGCATTGACACCCGGGATCCGGGTGGGGTGTTATAGTTGGTATCAGAGCTTGAGGTTTTAGCGAATTAGGTATTACAATAAGAATACCTAAGCTTTAACCAGTAGAGCTCAAGACTAGGACCTACCCTAGTGAGAGTCAAAAATTTATATAATTACGTTTAAATATTTTACTTGCAGGAATAATGCCAGGAAAAGGAAAAGGAATAGGAAAGGCATTGTTACTTAGGTTTGGTAAGAAAAAGCCTAAGTCACCCGAATTGTCATCTTCTGATAGTTCTGAACAAGAAACACCTGAGGCACCACCTAGTTTTACTTATGACCCGAATATTGTACACCAACATAGTCCTATTTTACCGCCACCCGAATCATACCCACTTCCCTTTCCTATATCACCTCACATACAGAATCTCCAAACCTTAGTATTTGTTCCCTTTCTTCAGATACTAGTCTATTTGATTATTTTGCCAGCCCATCCTTTAGCGACACTCGTTCCCCCTTTAACCCTTATGAAGTAGAGAGAGCAGGGTTAAAATTATACCCTACATCTGAAGAAGCTGAGCCTTCTAAAGAAAGTCCCGTAGTACGATAAAGAACCCCCTCTCCTCATATAGGATTGCCGCCCCTACACCCAGATGACCTAATACTAGTAGAAGAACCAAACCCAAATTAAAAGCATGAAAAAGTGTGGGTGTTCCCGCAAGTTACCAAAGAGATTATGAGAATAGAATAGCACGGTTAGAAGCAGATAAACGTAGAATGGAGGAGGAAAAACGCCGTATGGAAGAAGAAAGGCATCGGTTAGAAGAAGAACTTAAGAAGGAAAAGGAAAACAAATCGGGAAATAAGTCTATTATAGGGAAAGCAATTTCAGAACTTATGGGATGGAACAAGAAGAAATAAAGCAATCTATATTATGTGTTGTTTTATATAATAGTAATAAGTTTCTATAATAGACTTGCATAATATTGTAAAATAGTTGTAATGCTTTTGTATTATAAATAAAGTTTGTTTCCTATTAATTAGAGGAATAACCTATGTATGAATATTATAGGAAAAGATATACACAATGTCAGAGCACATAAGTAATCAAAACATGAATGTGGGAAATGAAAATTCCAATAGAACTCAAACTCCCTCCCAAAATATCAAGGCCATGAGTAATGCCGGATCATTTCTAAACGAGGAAGCAATCCACAAAATTGCCCTCGAGGTAGCAAAAATAATGAACACAACACAACTAAAGAAAGATACTGAGAAACCAAAAGACAAATCAGAAGAAAGCTCAACCGCATCCACACCAGTACAAAGGGAAAGAAAAATTGAGAAAGGTGAAAGTAAGTATAAAGAATGCACTTACAAAAATTTCATGTCCGGCAAGCCTTCTCTATTCGACGGCAAGAAAGGAGCCGTTGATGCCCAGGATTGGTTGAGTAAAACAGAATCCGTCTTGGACATTTGTGATTGCAATGAGAGTAATAAAGTTCGGTTTGCTATATCTATGTTTGAACATGAAGCGCTTTACTAGTGGAATATTGTGGTACGAACGAAAGGGAAAAATATTGCCAAGCAGATGAGCTGGGAAGAGTTTGTTCGAGAATTTCTTGCCAAATTTTGTCCACCTAGTGAGACAGAACAAATGGAATTCGAATTCTATCAATTAAAGATGGGAAGTAAGACCTATCGAGAATATGTCACCCGATTTAATGAATTGTCTCGACGGGTTCCCCATCTAGTTAGATCAGAGCGTCAGATGATAAATAGGTTTATGGCAGGGTTACCTTCTGAAATAAGAATATTTATCAAGTCTAAATCCCCAAAGAGTTTTTCAGAGACAGTAGAAGCTGGCGCAGTCATAGCAGCTGAGATTATACGCCGACAAGCTGAATCCCCTACATTCAAAAGAAAGTGGGAGGAAAATAAAGGAGAAAACCAGAATAACAACTTTAAGAAACCAAGAGAGATACCATAATGCAAAATATGCAAAAGACACCACTCAGGAATTTGTCGTTTCCAAGCATGTCCCAATTGTAAGAAAACGGGTCACAACCTTCAGGAATGTAAGGAAAAGAGGAGATGCTTTGAATGTGGTGATCCTAACCACTTAAAACCTGAATGCCCAAAGTTAAAGAAAGACAACAATCAACAGGCAAATAGACCTAAGGGACGTGCATTCGTGTTAACCACTAATGAAGCTCAAAATGTCCTAAATGTCGTTACAGGTACGTATCCTGTCAATAATGTGTACGCTCGAGTATTGTTTGATACCGGAGCAAATAGGAGTTTAGTATCAACTACGTTTAAACCATATTTGGATCAAGAATCTCAAAATTTGGACCATACATTTGTAGTGGAAATGGCTGATGGGAGTCAACGAGAAATAGTTGATATTATTAAAAATTGTACAATAAGTTTAAACGCTCATACAATTCCTATAGATTTAATGCCCATGGAACTAGGGGAATTTGATATAGTTATAGGAATGGATTGGCTAGACCTTTATCAGGCAAAAATCATTTGTGATAAAAAGATAGTACGACTAAGACTACGTGATGGTAAGAGGATAGTCGTATCAGGAGACCGAACGGATAAGATCAAGAAGAACATTATCACTGTAATGCAAGCCCACAAATGCTTAAGAAAGGGATGCATTGCTTTTCTAGCATATGTCATAAACACTGTGGAGAAACAAAAGATTGGTGATGTACCTATAGTTAAGGAATACACTGAGGTATTTCCAGAAGAACTTCCAGGATTACCACCAGATCAACAAGTCGATTTTAGAATTGACCTAATTCCCGGAACGACGCCAATTGCTAAAACCCTGTACCGTTTAGCTCCAACAGAAATGCAAGAGATTAAAAAGCAACTACAAGAGCTACTTGATAAAGGATTTATTCAGCCGAGCTCGTCACCATGGGGAGCCCCAATTCTATTTGTGAAAAAGAAAGACGGAACAATGCGTATGTGCATTGATTATAGAGACTTAAATAAAGTCACCATAAAGAACAAATAACCGTTACCAAGAATCGATGATTTGTTTGATCAATTACAAGGGGCAAGTTATTTTTCAAAAATAGATTTAAGGTCTGGATATCACCAAGTAAAAGTGACACAAGAAGATGTACCTAAAACAGCTTATAGAACAAGGTACGGTCACTATGAGTTCTTGGTGATGCCCTTTGGACTAACAAATGCACCTGCAATATTCATGGATCTTATGAACCGAATATGTAAACCTTATCTAGATAAATTTGTGATCGTCTTCATTGATGACATCTTAATCTACTCTAAGAACAAACAAGATCCCATGAGCAACACCTCAAAGCGATCCTTGAACTTCTTAAAAAGGAAAAACTTTACGCAAAATTCTCGAAGTGTGAATTTTGTTTACGGGAAGTTCAGTTTTTGGGTCATGTGATTAACGAACAAGGTATACAAGTAGACCCTGCAAAGATTGAAGTGATCAAAAATTGGGAGGCACCTAAGAATCCCACAGAAACTTGAAGATTTTTGGGATTAGCAGGATACTACAGAAGATTTATCCAAGTTTTTTTCCAAAATTGCTATACCTTTAACCAAATTAACCCAAAAGGCTTCTAAGTTTGTATGGGATTTGAAACAAGATGAAGCTTTCAACACTCTGAAACAAAAGTTATGTAGTGCCCCAATACTATCACTTCCCGAAGGAACCGAAGACTTTGTTGTGTATTGTGATGCGTCCCACTATGGAATGGGCTGTGTACTTATGCAGAGAAGCAAAGTGATTGCCTATGCATCTCGCCAGTTGAAAAACCACGAACAAAATTACACCACCCATGACATAGAATTGGGTGCGGTGGTATTCGCATTAAAAATCTGGAGACATTACTTGTACGGGACTAAATGCACAATCTATACAAATCATAAAAGTCTCAAACACATATTTGAGCAAAAGGAGCTCAATATGCGTCAACGAAGATGGATGGAACTGTTAAGTGATTATGATTGTGAAATACAATACCACTCGGGTAGGGCAAATGTGGTTGCAGATGTGTTAAGTAGGAAGGAAAGACCTCAACCGATAAGAATCCATGCATCCAAAATCGAAGTTAAAATAAATCTATTAGATCAAATTAAGAATGTGCTGCAAGAAGCCTTGAAAGAAAATTTTATTAAGAAAGAAAGAATGATTGGAAGACAAAAGTTGTTGAATCTAGGAAACGATGGTATATTAAGATTCAACAACCGTATATGGGTCCCTAGCCTTGGCGGATTGCAAGATATGGTATTAGAGGAAGCCCATAAGTCAAAATACACGGTACACCCTGGTAGTGATAAAATGTATAAGGATTTAAGAAGCGGCTACTGGTGGCCGGGAAATGAAAAGAATTATTGCACGTCATGTTGAGAAATGCCTTACTTGTCTTAGAGTCAAGTCAAAACATCAGAAACCATCTGGCTACTTATAACAACCTGAAATTCCAGAATGGAAATGGGATAAGATAACGATGGACTTTGTTACTAAACTCCCAAGATCAAGTCATGGATATGACACCATATGGGTGATAGTTGACAGATTGACTAAGTCTGCTCACTTCCTGCCAATTCGTGAAGATTATGAAATGAACAAACTAGCTCAATTATACATAAAAGAAATAGTTTCACGACATGGAATACCCATATCAATTATATCAGATAGAGATAGTCGCTTTACATCAAGATTTTGGCAGAGTTTCCAACAAGAACTAGGAACAAAACTTAATCTAAGTACTGCTTATCACTCTCAGACCGATGGACAAAGTGAACGGACTATTCAAACGTTGGAAGACATGCTTCGAGCATGTGTGATTGATTTTAGCGGAAGTTGGGACAATCACCTACCTTTAATTGAGTTCGCTTACAATAATAGTTATCATGCTAGTATTAAGGCAGCACCCTATGAAGCCTTATATGGAAGAAGATGTCGAACGCCTATCTGTTGGACCGAAGTAGGTGAGAGTCAACTATTAGGACCAGAAATCATCCAAGAAACAACTGAAAAGATAAAACAAATTAAAGAAAAGATGAAAAGCGCACAAGATCGCCAGAAAAGTTATGCGGATCAAAGAAGAAAACCTCTAGAATTTCAAGTAGGCGATAATGTACTGTTAAGGGTATCACCACTAAAAGGAGTTATTCGATTTGGGAAGAGAGGAAAACTAAAACCACGATACATTGGACCAAACGAGATAACAGCCCGAGTCGGACTAGTAGCATACCGACTAAAACTTCCCGCGGAATTAAGTGGAATACATGACACATTTCATGTGTCAAATTTAAGGAAATGTTTAGTAGACGAAGCCAAAAAAATATCACACGAGAATGTTCATATAAATGAAAAACAAAAATTCGTGGAGGAACCATTTCAAATTGAAGACAGACAAATACGAAAGTTGCGCAAGAAAGAAATTTCTTTAGTAAAAGTAAAGTGGAATGCACGACACGGCCCTGACATGACATGCGAACTTGAGGATGAGATAAAGGAAAAATACCCTCAACTTTTTAAATAAAAGAAATTTCGTGGACGAAATTTTTATAAGGTAGGGAGAGTTGTAACACCCAGCTTTACACATAAAAATTTAGATATGAAATAACTCAAAATGACTAACAAACATGAAAAATAATTGTTAGGTAAATAAGGTCTCTTAATATTATGAAATAATAATAATAATAATAATAATAATAATAATAATAATATATGACAAAAAGCTAGAGAATTGAAAGTGCTCGTGTGCAGTGATGCAAAAAGATATGAAAAATAAAATTAGTAATAAATAATAATAATATTAATATCATATGACAAAAAAATCAATTAACAAGCACACGTGGTGTGCTTTTGAGAGTCCTCCTCGATAATTCATATACTTATATACAATAAATAAAAGCGTAAACCGACTAGGAATGTCGGCTCATATTGCTTGTATAAAACAAGTTAGATTAATTCATATTGATGTACGAATACCTTTCAACATTCTCTCAACTCACAGGTAAATATTTTATCTTTAACTCTAGTTATAGACATAACATAATATAATATTAGCATTAAAGTTATATTATATATATATATATATATATATATATATATATAATATTAGTAGTAAGAAAAGAGTTTAGGATTATGACCAGGATAGGTGGTGAGTGGCTCGACCCTAGTCTAGGTATGGATTAATCACCCATGCTTAAACTAGGTAGGTTTGTTCCGAGCCAACCATGATTATGACTAGTTAACGATATCATTGCTTGACATTAGATTACCTTGACTTGTAACAAGACCAAAGGACAGTACCTGTTGTGTTAACAACTATTACACCAGTGAGTTATCATGACAACTTTTAAACTGTGATAGTATACTTGTATTGTCAAACTAGTAATAATGAAAATGCTGCAATATGCGTATATCGGTGGGGGTATAAAGGATCCTTGTATACTTAATGGATATTTTACGAAAAGCTGAATAGGGCAGGGGTGCCCAGCATGGGGTAACCATGTGCTTAGTAACGAACTCCATACTTACATGATGGCTGGGGGGAACAGTGATGTCCGTGGCCCGGTGGTTGTGGTAATCCATGGTAGGCACGTGTTGCTCTTGGACCCAATTATCACAACCCATATTGTGTACGCATAATTATAAATATATGTTTTATAAATCTTGTCTCATGAGCTCACCAGCAATAGCTGACTTGTTTTAAGTATACGTATCACAGGTGAACCATGAGGAAGTTTAGAGCTACGTGGTGATGAGCGATATCGGAGACCAAGAAGTTCTTAGGTTTTAATGTTATTATAAATAGTGGCTTGATGTACTTGAGGATTTTATAGTTTAAAATAAACTTTGTGTTTTCTTCCGCTGTTAAGCTGTATCAATTGTGCATTGACACCCGGGATCCGGGTGGGGTGTTACACAATACACTCTAAAGTGCAAGGAGTAACCTAAAGACAGTCGATAAGACACGGATTGTTGGTATCTTGCGTAGCGTATATATATATGTTCGTAGTAGCATATAAGTTTGGTTGCTTATATATACTAGTTCGTAATCACATTTACAACTTGAATGAGAATCATGATTTGAATTTTACATGGTATCAGAGCATCTTACTCGATACGATTCCGCATAAACTTCAATTCATCGTTCGATCTCGTTTCTCATTCCATTTGATCTCATTTCTTTGCGATCATCTTATCTTCTTCATTTGATCTCATATTTTGTGATCATCTTATCATTTTATTCTCGATTCATTGAATCGATGTCACTTCATTCATTCCGATTTCGGTTTGAATGTCGATATCACCTTTCATTCGATCCTCTTCGATTCGAATTTTAATTTTATCCATCATCGAAATATGGTGATTTCGTTGATTCATCTTTCATTCATCTTTGTGTTAGTGATTGTCTTCATCACTTCATCCGTTCGGACCTTATTTTCCGATGTGTTCCGGCGAGATATCCGGCGGATATTTTTTGGATGTTAATCGGTTGTTAATTGATGTCTACGTTTGTTTAGGATTGATGTACGATTGTATTCATGTTCAAATCTGAGTTTGATTTGAAGTTTTCATTGATTTCGCGTTTTTCCGGCGAAGAAACCGTTTTTCGACAGCCTAACTGAATTTTTCGGCCACCACAACTGAAAATTCCTGTGAGGTTTACACATCAGATTGTGATAATCAGTTGCTTGTGAATTGATTGTGAGTGATTGTAATCATATTGCAAGTTTTGGTTTTGTAGATACATAATCATCCGGTAATAACCGTTTTTCTAGTGACAATTCCATTGAGATTCGTTTTTCCAGTTACTGAACCACTTTTTCCGGGGAAACAGTATTTTTCCGGCAACCATGGATGTGATCTTAGCGTACTCAAGTTGATTAATTAGTTCGTAATACATTTCAGATTTGTGTGTGTGCACTCAGTTCACAGTGTATTCCAGCCAATAACAGAATTTTCTAACGAAAATTTGAATTCTCCGATGCAAACAGTTTTACTGAGTCTCATCATCAGCGTATAACATCATCAGCAGATATCATATTTACATACCGCATATGCTCATCTTCATCAGCGTATACGTTGATGACATGTCTTTCTTCTCCGATTCACAACTCGCAAAAAATGCCCGGTTCCACATCATTCCGCACCCGCTTCTACCTACACTCAAACCGAGATAATCGCTAATGGTGACGCCATTTTCAAGTTGGAGTTGACGCACCTCCAACTTGCGCGGGGGTTGATATCTTGTGTAGCGTATATGTTTACTTGCCTATAAATACTAGTTTGCAATCACTTTTACAATGTGAGAATTGTGATTGAGAGTGTTGAGGATCCGTGATATGACAATATCATTGCATCATTGCCATTACGCAAGATGTTGTTGGTTAGCTGGCATGATAACATTATTATTGATGAAGCCAAGTTTGTTTTTAGCCAAAGAGCAATAGTCATTTCTAGGCTCCAAAACCGTTCCCGTCATTTTGAAACAAGAATCATGCCTGGATGATCAGACAGATGAAGGTAAAGAGGATTCGAGGAATCAATTGTTATGTCTTGAACAAAAGAACTGTTCGGGGGCTTCCATTAGGAAAACACGGAAAAACGAACCTTAAGCGTTTGAAAGAAAGGACTTGTGCGCTGGAACCAAAGGAAGAAAAAACTTATGCGCCGTATAAGTACGAAATATAAGATATACGTTGAAGAAGACTTATGCGGCGTATAAGTAAAATCAATACTTATGCGATTGAAAACAAACAAAGATATGCGCCGTATAAGTATGACTTATACGGCGTGTAAGTGTGAAAGAAGAAATTTGCTAAAAATGGAGATAATGAGTGAAAAAAGTCTAAAACTTTGAGGAAAGGATCAAGAATAAGAAAGAAACATTTTGAGAGATTTTGATGGAGTTTTGACGGTTAAAACTCTAAATGTATGAAAGGGAGATGAAAAAGAAGAATTTTACATAGAGTCACAATGACACTAGGGAATTCTAGGGAAACCTTCATGTCAGAGCGTATAAACCTAAACTCCTAACCCTGAAGACAACCTGACTATCTATCACTTCTTAGCTATCTAGATAGGTAGAATATAAAGCTCTAACAAATCACCAACCAATGTTTCTGTGGATTACTACGCCTAGCAAAAACATAAAGTAATCACAAACACACACTATGCGATTTAAACATGCATCTATAGGTGATAGACATTCAACAAGACCCATGCGAAACAGAGATCAATAATAAATCAAAACTAGATACGCGAACATAGTAGATCAATTGTAAAAAGATTCTTTACTTTAGTATCATTCCAACATTTGAAACCAAAAACCAAGATAATATCCTCAAATCACAATGTAATCATCAAAAAAACCTAGGTAGCTAGGGAGTTTAGCCATCAATCAAACTCAAGAACAAAACAAAATTATTTTGTTCAATAACTGAATTAATAATTAAAACAATAAAACTAAAGTAGAAAATAATATTTGGATGATAAATATTAATCCCGAACGCTCTTCAACCAATCAACGGGTGCTTCCTAATTCCTATCTTCTTTTCGCGATGAACAGCTCCAAGTCGTCTTCTTTCTTCCGTCGTTAATCGAACTCCACTAATTTTTTTCGTGAGACTGAGAAGGTAGCCTCCTTTTAAAATATAATTGCCGACTTCAAATTACGTTTATGTCTTTTTGACATCCCTAGCAAGCCCAAGACCACAACCTTCAAGGACGAATTGATATAACTCACCAAAACGTAAACACACAATAATTAATATTGAATAACTCGCAATATTATATAGTGGAAATATAACTCAAAAACCCCTATTACACATAACTTGTGTTTCTCTAGATGAACCCTAACTCAATTACATCTTGTGTGTTTATCTAATGTTTAACCATAATTCGGTTTATATAGACTAACCTAACTTGCTAGACAAGAAATTACCAAATATAATAAAACCCTAATTGCAACCCCATAAACCCATTACATATTAATGAATCCCACGGGCCCATAGGTCCAACCCGGTCACCTACATGTGGCAAGCCTATAAAGATGGAATTATGTCCAACAATCACCCTCCTAATTTCCGACTCGAAATAGATTGATCTTTGTCTCCAAAATTGCCTTCTTTTGCCTCGATTCTCACAGAACACCACTTGATCCGCAACTATGTTCTTTCGGCTCTCTCAAACTCGGCTATCTCAATGACGTTGTTCCTGACCATTCACTCGACTGTATGAACTCGCATATCCACTCATCTAGCTGCGATTCTTGTCATCTAATAGAGCAAACATCAGTTTTCCTTGATCTTGTTTTGTTCCCGAATCAAAACACGAACACATTATTCAAAGCAAAATCTTACCAAAAACATAACTCGTTTAACTCATATAAAACAAACTTTGAATTAAACTCGCTTGTTCAACCCGAATAAAAAACCCGAACCAATTTGCTCAACCAGTGAACAAAAATCAAGCTTAATCAAGAAAACAAAAAATATACCAGCTTGTGTCAAGTTTTCTTGAACTCCTCGTTAGAACAAGACAAGCTTCAGTTGACTTAGGGTAGAACAAAAAAACAATTTAAAGAACCCCCTTCAATTCCGATTTAAATTAGGCGGCTATCTTCAACACCTTTTTTTTTAATCCCGATCACCCCCGTACTCGACAGGCTCTTATTTCTTTCGCTCCTCCAATCGAACAATTTTAAGGTTTAGAACCAACTTGATCAAACCTCCCTCGTCATCACGGCTTTAATCAATAAACTCCAAGATCGTAACCGCTCTGATATGAATTCAAGGACGAATTGATATAATTCACCAAAACGAAAACACACAATAATTAATATTGAATAACTCTCAATATTATATATAGGAAATACAACTCAAAAACCCCTATTACACATAACTCGTGTTTCTCTAGATGAACCCTAACTCGGTTACATCCCGTGTGTTTATCTAATGTCTTACCATAATTCGGTTTATATAGATAATCTAACTTGCTAGTCAAGATATTGCCAAATATAATAAAACTCTAATTGCAACCTTATAAACCCATTACATATTAATGAATCCTACAAACCCAATATGTCCAACCCGGTTATCTACACGTGACAAGGCTATGAAGATGAAAATTATGTCCAAGAAACCTTCCTATGCTAACTTCTTTTTACACCAGCCCATAACGAAATAAATCATGGCCTGCTTCCTTCTACTCTCACGATCCACTAGCTCTTATTTAAGTTATTTTTCTTTCTCAGGCGCTGACTTCCAAATGGGGGATCTATTTAATTGTTGTAGTCATGTTTTACTCTTGATTTTGCGATTTCACTGCACCTACTTAACGAATAAAAACAATTCACTAGTATCTCATTTATTTCCATTTAACTCACTCCAAGAATCAGTAATTGAAAATATTAAAATCTTATAACAAACTTGAACACAGTTTAATAAAATATAATTATCAATCAATTTAAGAATAAAATTAAAATACAGACAACAAAAATAAAAAGTAAGAAGAAATCTAATTCATTTATTTTAGATTTGAATGGTAAAGATTAATCTAAGAGAATAGATTTATAGAAAGGACATAAAGGTAATAACCCACTTTTGTTAACTTTCAATTTCCAAATACAAGACACATGTTAATTCCCTAGTCATTTTAAAACGTCCATAATTTTTTTATTCAATATTCTTTTTTTAAAACATTCATTTTAAAACCATTTTAAACAATTTTTTTTGTAAAAAAATCGTTTTTATATATTATTAACTGTTATAAAAAAGCCAATACGTAGTTAGTGATATATATATATATATGTGTGTGTGTGTGGGATCAAATGAAATCTTTTTTTTAAAAAGAAAACTTAAAAACTCATAAAAAATTATTTTTAAATTTTTTTTGTAGTTTCTTTCTTTTTCAATATTCTTACATGTTATTGTTTAAAAAAAAACCTTGTCGGTAACCTCATCGGTGTAGTTCACATGTGTAATAATGTGCATTGCATATATGCAAAAATGTTGTATTGCATAGAATACAACACTATTGCACATATTTGATACACACTATCGTTTATATGCAATATAAGACTAATACGCACATCGAATACACAATAGTACGTGTGTGTAATACTCCCTCTGTGCCATTAAAAGTGTCCATATTTTCTTTTTTATTTGTCCCATTACAAATGTTCACTTTCAAAATTTATTTGCCAATTTCCAAGTTTACCTTAAGCACACACAACTAGCATTAATAAACAATATGGTGGACCCATTTTCCAAGGGCATTATTGTCATTTGGTTAGCAAAAAAGGTAATCATTCAATCCACCTTAAACTTTGTGTTTTTCAAACTAAGACACTTTGACCGGGACGGAGGGAGTACAACGTTAGCGCACATTTGCACTACGTCGACTTTTATTTTCTATTTTTTAATATAATACAACACTACTGCACATATGTAATACCCAAATATTGAATATATGCAATTAAACACTATTGAACATAAAAATATATAATAACACACATGTGTAATACAACAGTATCGCACAGTAATATGTATGTGCATTACAACGTTTTTTTATTATTTTTTTTACTTTTTTTATTTTTTTAATTTTTTCGAGTGAAGGGTAACAAAATTTAAGAAAAATGGCAAAAACGGAAATTTGAATTTTTTTATTTTGAATTAAAAATAATTTTTTAGGAGTTTTAAGTTTTCTCTTTAAGGATGAGTTTTCTCTTGATCCTCTCTCTCTTTCTGTGTGTGTGTGTGTGTGTGTGTGTATATATATAGACACACATGTTATATATGTATGTGTGTGTGTATATAGAGAGAGAGGTTTATTGGGGAAACCACAAAAAGTAGGGAACCATGGAATCATTGATCAAAAGAACTCCGATTTAACTCATTTCAGTGATGTTGCAAGCGGGTCGTCGAACAAGTATATTTATGTTTTAGCTTTTAAAGTTTAGAGTTTAGGGCTTAGCTTAGGGTTTAGCCTTAAAGTTTGGTTTAGCTTTATGGTTATGGTTAAGAAGTACGGTTTAAAGTTTAGATTTATGATTAGGGTTTAGAATTTCTGGTTTAAATTCATCCAGCTAACGCCACTACAATAAGTTCAATAAGAGTTAGTTTGATCAACGGTTTCCTGATTCCTACTTTTAGTTGGAGTTCGTTTGATCAATAGTTTAAGATTACAAGTGCATCCAACATATGCATAGTGTAGCTTAAGTAAGATACGACATATCGTTCAAGGATACAAACGGCCTCAATACTCAAAGTCGATCATTGTCTAATTAAATAAAAAAAAAGAGTGTATGGATAAACAAATATGTAAACAAATAAGAAATACAAATCAATCACAAGGAAGAGTCACTTAGGTTTGATCCCCCGCTCATGATACAATAGATCTCAAATTATGGATTCTCATAAGATCACTATTCAAAAGTAGAAATGGCTCCGATTAAGATTACAAATCATAAGCCTCATGGGAAAGCTGCTACGATCATATTACATGGAAACCACCTAAAGTCATTTTATGAAGTGCAGATGTGTGTGTTAGTGCAATAAAGTGAAAAGACCCAAGACATTGGTGTCAAACTTCACAACAATATTGGAAACTTGCCACTATCATATCATATGACAAGCACAACAATGTTGAGCTTAAAATATCAAGTGATGACTAAAGACAGATTTTACACACTATTATACTATGGATCCTTCGATTTGATGTTATCTCCACAAAAGTAAAACCAAGTCCTTGAATGAAGAGTATACAACCCTTTCATGCAAAGCTGGAACATTTAAAATCATATTCACAAGTCACAATATTTAAACCCTTTCTAGGTAGCTAACAATCTACATAGACAACGTGAATGTTTGAATCAACAAATACAAAGTTAGTGACTTTCTTTAATGATTTTAAAAGTTCACTTTTAATGTAGAAAGATCATTACTTGAAGTCACAAGACAGAGACCAAAACCAAGTCCATAAATGTAATCAAAAGATCAAATCAAGTTCATCTTTCCCAAGTGAATAAAGAATACTAGTCAATCATGGCAAGATGATCAAACACATCCAAGCTTTTCCGGCTTCTAGTGTTGTCCAACCTCTGTCACTTGTTTTGTTGACAATCTTTTCTATGAATTTGCTCGTTTGATCATCCAAAGTTTATTTGTTCCTGAAAATCCAAAGTAAACTCAACAAATACTAAATCTACTAGAATATTCAAGAAACAAACAAAAATAACCATTGATAGTAAAAATAATATGATTTAGGTTTGTTTTTGTTTTCTCTTGTATATTTATTTATTTATATATTTTAGGAGGAACAACAAAGAAACCACCCTCCTTCATGCATGAATGCTACAAAAGGGAAACAGGTGCATCCGAGGAGGAAGCATGTGATTTTTTTTCAGAGCAAGTCGAAGACTAATGGAAAGTTATCAATCAAAATTTGCTTAGGCCTACAGATGTTTCATTTAATCTACTTATTCCTATAATCAATTTCACGCGTGTAGCTCATCTCCTCTATAAAAACAACAATGGCTACACTCATGCTGAAGAAGAATTGATTAACCAAATCAAATCACTTTTCGTTAATTCTGTAGATGTTTAAGATTATTGTCTTGATGGAAAATATTGATATTGATTAACCAAATCAAATCACTTACGTATTCAGTGTGGTTTTTATTATATTTAGCATATACGGGTGGTACTTTATTACAATAAAAATCTTATCATGTAGTAAAGTACTTAATTGTATTGCACTATTGTTTACTTAGCATAACCCTCTCTTATCTAAAGTCTTAATCGTATTGCAGTATTGTTTATTTACGTGAATTTCAATCATTAATTTACAATGAAACTATTGGTTTGAACCCCGTGTTGCGGGGAGGGGGGCGATTTGAATTTTACGGAAAAAAAAAGACAAATTTGATTGTAGTGAAACCAAAAAACAAACTCAGCTAATTATTTAAATTAAAATTGTACTCCATCTTTTGGTTGCTATAAAACCAAAATCACACTTCATATAGAAGTTCCAAGACTTTTTATGTATATAAAAAAACGCTCAATCGTTGAACCATTTAGTAGGATAGCCTGCGAGAATGAGTCATTCTCTCGATTCGCATGTCATGAGTCATGACCACTTTGGTTCCAATGGAATGCAGATCTGCACCCAAGTAATTCCTTGTTTCTCCTTCCAATACTTTTAAGCACCTAACAATATTAATGTAAACAAAAACATTATCAACATTTCAAAACCTCAACAAATGTGACAAATTAGCAATATTATTTCCAATACTGCACCTGACAATATAAAAAAAGTTCAAAAAATACTTCAAAAAGCATGACATAACTATTGATAATAGTTTACGAAACTGGGTAGCAACTTCAAGCTGCATATTATTATCTTCTGGCCAAACCCCTGCAACCATCGCAGGTAGGTTTTCTAACTGCAATAAGCAGCTTAAAAAATTCATAAAAATTCATGTGTTCTTCAATAAACAAAATCAACAATTACGAGTGCAACACATATTTCTAACCATAAAATGTCTTGTTGCATATTCATTGACAATCTCATTTTTATCCAGTTACTTAACTCTTTTGAACCTTGTAATAAAGTCTAAGAATGCATAAAAACAAAAGGAATATTTATTTAAAAAAGTTGGCCCCCAATTGTCCCCGTTAAAAAATACTTAACGGTACTTTTTTCCGAATTTCAAACTAATGTTTTAAGGCTTGATCGGAAGGACACAACTCGATTGACGTAGAACTTAGCTCGAAACAGTGATCCAAACGACTTGAATTTTGTTAAATGTAAGTTCAAACATCCGAATTGAAGCATTGTTTTGTCATTTTGGAGCAATGTTTTGAACTAAGTTTTACATCAATCGACACGTATTCCCCTTCTAATCAAAAGCCCTAAAACATTAGTTTGAAATTTGGAAAAAAGTATAACGCCGTATGGGTACCAGGGGGGCCCCACCTTTTTAATATGGAACCGCCAGTGGCAATAAAATATATAGGGGTTATTATCGGTCAATACCATTCAATAGAGATTATTAAAATCCAATATTCCAAACACAAATACACAGAGTATATGGTTTCAAATATTGTGTGGAGTTAAAACTGTTTTTTTTATTCAAAATAGTAAATGGCGATTATATCAAGTGTGTGTCTGAATGATTGTTAGTATTTAATAATTTGAAAACCAATGCATTGTTAGTATATAAACTGGTTGTTGACTTTAAGTACGCAGCAATAGTGACAGTTCACATATTGCATTTGCAATTTGAATTTGCAAGTCAAGGGGCATTGCAGGTATATTCAAGTTAAGTTGTTGCTGTATTTTGTTCATGGTCTAGCTCGATTGGTTTTGTCTAAAATAGTCAACCAGAATATTAGCATTAGTTTTCGAATACAGGTGATCGAACCACCCAAAACAGTTGTAGATAAATGTCAACGGTAAAACTATTACCATAAACTGCTGAATCATGCTAGTGCCACGAATCGCAGGTATATATGATAACAGTTAGAGGTGTATTTAGTAATTAGATATTTGATTTACTCACTTCAACAATAGTTGCAAGTAAAATGAAAATCATTAGGGAAATATTCTCGTCATATGTAATTTCTTTATTCGTCATGTGAAATTTGTGCTCAAAGCGCGCGCGCACACACACACACATATATATATATACATACATACATACATACACATACATATATATATTGAAAATAATAAATCATACATTCATACCTTGTGTATCAATCTATCATCAGCAAATCAAGCCATGAATAAAACTCCCATGAATCTGTAATTCGACAACATATAACAGAATATATAATTTTAAACTAAAATAAGCTGTGCAGATGGATGGCGCAAGTGGTAAAGAGTCAAATCACCTTAGTATACTACTGCTGAGAAAATATCAAGCATATGACCATTGATACTTGGTCTGTCATTAGCTTTTTGCTCATCATCATGGATCTACAATAATGAACACATATTGTAAAGCAATTAAGGAGTACAATTAAAATCATTAGAAATTTAGAATGTGGCAGAGAATTTGTCACTGCTGTCAAACGCATAGGCTTGTGACTGTAAGGATAAGTCTGCAGGGCTTCAACGTTGAGACTTGGCAACGAAGTATTAGACGTTACAGAAACAGAAATCCATGAGCACAGGCGCAAGACGATATATGAAGCAAGGTAATACGCAAATGGCAAGATATAAGAAGACAAATACAAAATAGCTTATCTAAATATGAAAACATCATTTTGTCGATAACTAAGACGTAACATTAATACTATATAGGCTATCTAAATTCAACCTAATGTAATAGCAATAAGGTGTAAATCTAATGGACACGTGTACGTAAGCAAAGCGATTAGCGAATTTGTTGATCAGATACATGCAAAAGGAAAACACAGTTAACAGTCCGTTAAAAACACGAACGAACTGAAGGCACAAAATTAAGTGAAATATAATCAGAAATAGCAAATCATCACCTGAACGCAAGCAACGAAGCGTGTTTCTGATCTCTGCAAAAGTAATAAGTCAATAAAATTAGGCAAACACAATTAAAATAATGTAAACTGAATCCACAATTAAGGGTCATCAGTTAAATCTACCACTTCCACCCCTTTTGAATACCTAGATACATTCGTACACTCCATCGAACTACAAAAGCCCACATAATCTAAATTCAATCACATGAACCTAGTAAAAATACAAAATTGGGAAGTACCTGAAAATAACGGAGTAGTATCAGTTATTGGAGATATGCGACTGTAAGATAAGAATCAAAGATTAATCAAACTCGATTGTTTGTTGTATATACCAAAATGAGAAACCCTAATATTGCAACTCACCATGGACGCCGAAAAAGAGGTTCAATTGAACAGCAAGCAAAACCCACCACCAGACAACCGTGACATCGCACCCACCATGATAGACGATTTGGGTTTTATATCAGAACACAACCTAACTAACCTGTAAAAGATGAAGCCCGGTGGAGCAGCGATGATACACACCGACTTCGAATTGAACACCTACGCAGCGTCTTCGTCGATGTTGGCATGTGGGAAGGTCGTTGCAAAGAGGATACCGTTTCCCAGAGCAGAAACTGAGAAGCGGTGGCACACAATGGAATGGAAGTGGGGAGAAATTGAAAAGCAAATGCACTTGGCTCAAACACACAAGACAAGCGCGTGTAGCATATAGTGATGCCAGATGTCAAAGCCAAAACCAACTCAAACTGTACAAATGAAACAGCTTCAGGTACAAGACATCAATGCCTAGTTCACCCAAAATTGTTATATTACTAGTTTTTTTAACCCCCACGTTGCGGGGAGGGTCGGTCTATTTAAATGTTTCTAAATTTGATAAATGAGCCAATTCAGATGTAGTCACAATATGTGTTCACACATTTGTTATCAATGAACCTTCTCGTCTAGCAAAACCAAAAAAATCTAAACATGAAAGTTAGAATACTTACGTAACACATCCAGACTAACATATACAGTGACTTGGTATCCAAAAAACACAAACTACCAAAGAAAGCATAACAAATGGACAAACAATTGAAACAAATAACATAACCAAAGAAAAACAAAGGCTCAGATCTGTAGCAACAAAATTTCTTCTTACCCAAATCCACCATGGCTGCAATCCAGTTGCATAACAATTGCCATCAGGATTGCCAAGCCAAGATGCAGATAGGATCTACAAAGACCATTTTTTTTTGCTGACCCTACATTTCATCATCGCCTCATATACGAAACAGATGGAACCTGGCAACAACACAGACAAATAGATGGAAACTGTCATAAACAATCAGCATCACCAATGTTTGCCAAACCAACGACAACACCAAACAACCAGCACCAAAGTTCCAGAAATTGAACCATGTAACAGTTACGAATAGTCTTTTGGTGGAAGTTCACCTCCAACATTCCAAGTGTTAGCAAATACCCTTAACAACAATAATAATAGTAATAAATCAATATATAATGCAAACCAATAAATGTGACTCATTGAGTGGTTTTTGTATCATATATACCTGAGCTCATTTGTGTCACACCCCGTTAAGCAAATTGCGGAAGCGTAAAACGGAAATGCAATAGATACAACTGGTATCAAATACATTGTTCATAAAGAAACATTACTAACTAATTTACAATATATTACATCGTTCTAACATCTTTTACAAACTAGGTGATACAATCAAACCGGTTCTTCAATTACTTTACTTCTAACTCAAATGCCCACGACATCAATCACCAATCAGACACGTAACGCACAGGAAATTACTTCTCATATTTGATTACCTGAAAAGCATGTTAAAACAGGTCAACTACGAATAGTTGGTGAATTTCATAAGTTTTAACAAAATCAGTTCTGTGCACCATACAGTAATAGTTTGTATGTACGCGCGTATATAAGAAAATGTATTTACATCTATATATGTATATCTACGTCTTTGTATACTGATATGTATGTGTATAAGTTTATGATAGAGTTTGAAACTACGATAAAATCATGATTGCTCATTCGTACTTCGTGCCTTCATTTTCCAAATAAAATCAACCAATGTGGCCCCTTTTCCACCCACAACGGTTCCACGTAAAATCACCACTATGGTCCCTCTTCTGACCACAATGGTTTCACGTAAACTCAAAAATTACATATTGTATACACAAACAATTATTATTTTCTGCACATAGAATTTCCTACGCCTATCAGTATAGTATGTATATATATATACACACAATACACACACACATATATATATATATAATATTTATCACGTATTACAAATCACTGTGGCCCCCTTTCCGCCCACAACATATATAATCATAATATTTTCATAACACTCATGTCATAATCAAGTTATTTCGTTTAATAAGTTGCATCAGAACTTGGCTCGTAGGTCATACTCAACTTTGGTTTATAAGTTGCAGCAGAACTTGGCTCATAGGCCGTACTCAACTTTAGTTTATAAGTTGCAGCAGAATTTGTCTCGTAGGCCATACTCAACTTTAGTTTATAAGTTGCAGCCGAACTTGGCTCGTAGGCGATACTCAACTTTAGTTTAGCAAGTTGCAGCAGAACTTGGCTCATAGGCCATACTCAACTTTAGTTTAGTACTATTGTGGCCCCCTTTTCACCCACAATAGTCCTATGACCATTACAGACCACATTATTCCCAAATTAGTTATGTTTAACATTACATGACGTGTTTGTATAAACAAGTTGTCACATGTAATTTCATTATGTTTTGGCATTCGTACTATCTCCACTTAATATACCGATCAATGATAATAATCACCTTTCATTAGCACGTAGTTAATCATTATGGTTGTAGGGACTTTTCATATATACATGTTCAAATAATCTATATCCTGAACCGTTTTCAGATAGATAATGTATGTAAACACGCTTTTCACCCTAAATGTTTGTAAACAGTTTGAAAAGAGGGGTCATGAAACTCACGGTTTTGTAGGCACTCAGTGCGAGGTCAGCTGGGGGTTCGTTTCCCTTGTTATCACTTAGTCCCTATATTCCATATTATAATAATATTAATATTTTAATATTATTATAATTTTTATACTAAGCTGGGCTGTATAGCTAGTCTGGGTGTGGCTGTAACACCCAGAAAGTGACAACAGGCTTAGGTTGTGATGTTGTTCAATGTCTAATACTTAAAACTGAACTTGGCTCAGTTTCCCGTTTTTCCAGCTGGGCCAAGTTGTTCGTTTACGCGTTCTGAAAACAGTTATGGGGAAATAAGCTTGGGTAAATGTGTTGGTTAATAAAATGATTAAGTTATAAAGAAAGATCACATATTGGGGTCCCGGATTAGCTACGGGGCCCGTTTTCGTTTATTCAGTTTGATTTGAGAAGAAACGTGCACAATCTATCCAGATTGTCTAGGTTTCTCATAAAAATGTTCATTTTTACTTAATTAATCCAAAAATATGATTTTGATCACTCATGGTGTTTTGATATTTCCGCTGGTTCGTTAATCGTGAACTTGCCGGTTTTTATTAAAATTGAATTTGTTTAACCTTCAAATTAGCATAATTAATTAACCATTAATCATTAAATTATGACAATTTAGCCACTTATCAAATAAAATATGTATATTTTTATAAAAATATTTCTGGAATTATTTACTGATTTATTAATTTATAAAAATTAATTTTATTAGCTATATTTCGCTTGAAAATCGTCAGTTTACCCCAAACGATCTCCAAAAATTCCACAAAATTTCTGATTACTCAAATTATGTCTCAAAACAACCTGTATCAATTCTAGAATGCAATAAGCTTTTTCAATATTCTTTCTGGCCCAAACTCGGCTATAAAAATTCATACGAACGCATATGCACAAAACACCCTTAAACTTTTCCAAATGATCCCAAATTTTATATGTGATCAAAATATACACAATCTGAGTTCCCCACAAAATTTCATAATTTTTCAAGCATTTTAACTATTTTTCCCAAATAAACATCCGAATTCGGTAATAAATTCGCCAAATATTCTCGGATGGTCGAAAAATTACCAAATTTCAACAGGAACTCAATGACATGGTCCCTGATGTCGCTGAAAAATTTCAAGACCTAACAATATGCACATCATAACCTTAACCTAAACATCCCGTAATCAAACATTTCGGCATTACCTTTGCGGTTTTCGCTCTCTTAATCCAATTTCCGGGTTCTTGTGCTTCTATATAAGCTAAGTACAGGTCCTATATCACAAACCAAGCATGTATCATCAAGAGACCAGCCGTGAAAGTTAGGGTTTCGGTTAGGGTTCTAAACTGAACTTTTGAGCCGTAAAAACGTCGTTTAAACCCTCTAATCCGTGTTTATGGCCAAAAAAACTATCAACCAGGTTACTAACCATGTGTAGGATCAAAACATGTTTTTGGACCCTTTTTAGAGTTTTCACATGGTTAGAAGTGATTTTTGGCAATCAAACTATGTTTATATGAATTCAAACATGTTTAAACATGCATAAATTTGATCAAAATAGAAACTTTACCTTAGGGTTTATTATGGATGAGTAAGAACAGCAGGTTTATGGTCCAGAAGATGCAAGAAGGTATTGGTAAAATATCTTGGAACTTGTTTAAATATGAAAAGGGTTTAAGTGGGGGAAAAGTCTTCTTTGGCGGGCTGGGCTTGTTGGGCCCCCTTTTGGGCCCATTTGGCCCACTTTTCTCGATTTACGTGCCTGAACGTGAAATGCCGAGTCCAAATTTATTTTAGGTTCGGTTTTTGGCGTGAAAAATATAACGGGTACGACAAACAGTGCGAAAACGAGTGTTTTTCGGCTATTTTTGTGTAAATTTATAAAAACATAGTATTTGTTTGTAAAAAATGAAAATATTTTCACGGATCACTTAAAAAACATTCCCACTAAGTGTTTTGTAAGTATTTTCCAGCTTAACGGATGATACAATGCTTGTTTCGGAATTATCTTTCACGTTTAAATCTATAGCGGGTACTTAAACGAGCATGTTTTCGTTTAATTAGTTTGCTATCATACTAAGGCCTTAGTATCAATATATTGGCTTATAATAGACATATATCACTTACAGATGGCCCCCCGGGATATCCGGGTCATAACCAGACCCGTTCGGTTATTCATTCATTCGTTACGCAATAAGCCGTTAATCGATTATTCGATAAACGAATACTAAGGTAAACTTGATTTTGTCGCGAATATCACATTCTCCCCCAGTTAAGAAATTTCATCCCCGAAATTCAATATACCAAATACACCCTTTTAAGGAAAAGATAATAAGTATTTGTTTCGGAATTCGTTCTTCGTTTTCCGATACGTTTGATTCCCCGTTGTGGATTCCACTGAACTTATTCAATGAAATTTTATTGAGTTGTAACTGTTTGATTTTTCCCTGTTCAACGTCTTCATAGGTTCCTTATAGAGTTTAGTTGTATACAAGTTTTCAGGTGGTACTACACCCTGCCTGTCAGTAAGGCACTCATTATAATTCGATATATATTAAATATCGGGAATGAGATAATTTTGCTTAATACGTTACGGTTCGAGGCAATTTTGTTCAGTTCCATGTATTTTCATGTCAACTCGTCGGTTTCATTAACTCAATTAACACCTTTCAAGAACCGTCATCTTCTCACATATATCGGAATAGTCCTATGGTTAGCCTCAAGCGGCTTTCATTTTGTTTTTGATATTGAGATCTTTATTTATGGTTTCCTAAATCGATTCAGATTTTGTATTTTGGGGGTCGCCAATTTTCAATTGAATAAGGTGGCGAGTTATATTCTTGCTCGTGTAATGTTTTATATTACCACTTGTATAATATTACGATGACTGTTAATGTACGAGGATTGAAATTACTGGTCTCACTTTCTTCTATTGTTTGAATAGTTTATGTGGTTTGATTGTTTGTTAGAGGACTACAGCCCGTGCTCAGGTCGATTCGGGACATAAAGTTTCATACACAATTTGTCAAGGATAAGATTTTGTTAAGGCGAGTTTTTCAGTTGGGTAATTTTCATAAATTGGAAGAAAGTATTCGGTGTGGATCAGTCAGGGAGCTATCATTCAGTTTGCATTGCTTTCTCGAGATGTTTCAAGAATATGTGTTAAGGGGTCCATTGTAATTCATTTCCCCCTCCATTGGGGTATTTCAAGCTATTGTAACGTTCCCGAAGGTTTTCGGTATTCTGCCTTAACTTAATATAGGGTACATCTTTACAAGACATGTGACTATAATCTTTCTCATACCAGTTCATCCATGCAATTTCCTTCCATCATTACACTTTGCTCTAGTACTTGGTCTTAACAGGACATCTGAACTGACTTTTCTTCGTTCATCAGCCGGTTATTGAGGCTATAAAAGTTTGAAATTCAAATTTCGGTTCTTGTAGTAAGGAATTTCTTCGGTTTTCACAGTTATGATTGTTTAACAATTCCACCCAATCTCCATTGCCTCTTATTTAACTTGTTTTAATATATACCTTAAGATGGGATGCGAAAAGCATTAGGGTACTGGGTTTACTCCATATACTGGATCACTTTTTTTTATCTAGAAGAGGTAATATAACAATTCTATTTCCATATATAACTGTCATTCGAACTCAATTAATTAGTCCATACTGACTATTACATAACAACTCCTCACTTCCATCGGGAGCGCATCAACAGGGAATAGCTAGTTGTTTAGGTTGAAGGGCAATTTTGAACAGTATGTTTAACGATTATAGTTTTACCTTTAGTGGGTTCCATAATATAAGGATTCATTATTTTACTACCCGGTATATTTTCCAAGGTAAAGGTTTGTAGGAACGATACCTCTTTCAGTCCTCGCATTAAACAAAACTAAAGTATACTAGACTCAGAATGTATTTGTTACTGCGCTTACTTTATCTGATTTAATCATAATACGCGCCTTCTAGTCGGGATGGACATTGGCTGGTTCTTGGTTTTATCTTCTCATTGCAACTCGATTCTAACCAGGGCAGTCTTTCTTGACGTGCCCCATACTGCCACACTCATACCAAGTATAACGGCTTATTATAGGTTGGTTTTCGTGAGTTGGTTGTTGTCAGATCGATTAGGGCTGAGGTAGTTGTGATTACTAAAGTTGGGTCGGTTGGTTTATAATATTCATAATAGTTCTACAATTATGGGCATAGTATACAACTTTCTCACTTTTGTTACATACCTTTGTTTGGCATTCTCTTATGTGATAATAATTACACTTCCCACACTTTGACGAAAGTTTATTGTATATTGTTTGTTCGGAATTAAAGTTGGTCGAAGTATCGATTTAAGTTGTAGGGCACGCACGTTTAGTTGGTTGTATCTCTTGTACCCCTGTTTCACGATTGGTTCACTTTGTACTAGATGCTTCCCCGGGCATACCCAACAAACTATTTCTGACCAAATCAAAAGCTATCACACCGGCTTGTGTCACGGCATTCTCAAAGGTTTAGTGGTTAAATGGATTAACTAACGTCCTTATTTCTGAGCTACTAACCATGGTACCAGTCGAGCCAGATTATTAACACATTTTGTGTATTCCAATTTGTCCGCACTTTTCATTCTCAATTTCTCGGGTTCGTGTTCTTAATTTTTAGGTTTCAATCCTTGGACGAAAATGTTTCAATATAAAGGTTTTTTCGCGATTATTCGATATACGAATACTAAGGTATACTTGATTTTGTTGCGAATGTCACATTTGAGTCAATAAGTTGTGCTCTAAATGTCTCTGATCCCCTTCTTCTTAACCTGTGAAAAGCTCCTGATGCCAAAAATGAATCAAGTTATTGCATAATTTTGAAGTTTTCTTTGTAAATTCAACATATTTTATGTTTTGTTTACAAAAGAAGAATACATCATAAAAGATACAATGTTTGATTAAACCAATCAACTTCCTTCATTTATCGGTTATGCCGCTATATTTAACTCCATAAGCAGAAAACAAAATCGATTGTGCGCAATTCCACCACATAATACTTGCAGCATAATTCTAAAGGGCATATTATCAACGTATTTTCTTTTTGGATTTAAAGTTTTAACAACCATAATAAAGGCTATCTTCAAACTATAGAGTCTCATACAGGGCGTATGAGATTATACAGGGTTTGCTGTAAATGGGTTCGGGTCTGCAAACCCGTTTAGCTAAGTGGGTTTGGTTTGACGAACCACCTAATTAGTGAGACGGTCTATCTAAAAGCACAACCAATTTTTATGAGTTTGACAAACCACCTAATTATTGTGGTGTAACGCCCGTTAATTCCGGTTTCAAGAATTAAAGCTTGTAGAGTATGTATAATTCTCGGGATTTATCCGACGTTTCTAGGAAGCCTTTACGTTATCCCGGTACGTTAAAGAACTTAACTTTTCCTTCTATTTTGCCTTACACTTCAATTTGAAGGGACTTGGATGTAACTATTTTATTTATATCATAAAACAAATAAACCCTAACCCCTAACCCTTTCTAGCAGCCGATCGGACCTCAAGACCCTCCCTGCTCGTTTTTCTTCTGCCCAGCTAAGTTTAAGCCGTGAAAACTTCAATTCAAGGTCGGTTTTATGATTCCTCGTGTCTTTTACACCTTAATTGATCATATTAACGCGCTTATTGGTCGTTAAGGTTGAGTTTTGATGATAACGGTTTGCTGAAAGATTCGTATACGTTTATTGTAGGGTCTGTAACGCGATGATAAGCTATTGTTTTTGATCGATTCCATGATTTTCTACTTTGAGTCTAGTTTCCAGAAAGGTATAATACGTAATTTTTGGATGAGATTTGAATGGTTTTTATGAATTTATAAAATCGAGTGTCAAAGCTGATGCGGGATGACGGATTCTGGTCTGTATTCCCGACGTCATAACCTTTTTTCCACAGGTCCAAATTGGTTGGTTCCACTTCTGGAAGTTAGTATTTTGAGTTAGGAACCAAACCCAATTGGAATCGTTTAATTTGGTTTGGTAATGAATTTTATAAAAATAAAATAATTTTGTTGCGCACTGAAATAGCTGCACGTACCTTGCTGTGTTGGAGGAATTTTTATAATTTTTATGTCCAATAGAAAAATATAATAAAACTATTTTTATAAACCTAAGACATTTATCAAAGTTTGGTAAAAATTTAATAATTTATTTCAAAGGCTATCCTATGTAATTAAATGCATCTTCGCATGCTAAAATCTACACGTTTTACTCATTATTAATCGATAAGTTCGTTTTAGGCTTAACCGGTGGATTTGGTTAGTTGAAAGGTTTTAGGGGCTGAGGTAAAGTGTTGGGCCTTAGGCCAAGTTGTTGGGCCTTGGGCCAAGTGTTGGGCCTTGGGCCAAGTTGTTGGGCTTGAACGGCCCATTAGGCAAGAGTGTTCTTACGGTCTAGTTTAGTAACACGCTGTGTATACTTTACAGGCCCTTGCTTGTGATTGTGCACTTAGGGATTTCCTAGCTCGTTACAGGTGTTCGATTGATTTCAAGTGAGTTCATGATGCCCCCTTTTAACTCTTTTTAACTTTTGGGCTAGCATGCACACCTAAGTGTTTTCCTACTGGATGAAATGTTTTAAACGATTTTATATAGGCTTGCTAGAATAGGGTAGGCCTTGGAATGTTAACATATATACACATATATATAAATTATTGTTTGGCCTCTATTTGGCGAATGTTGTAGTCGTTTTGACTACTGAATGTTGCGTATGCCTACTTTGTGTTTGCATGTGCTGAATGTTACGTGTTTGGGTTGTACGTTTTCTCGGCCCTGAATGTTATGGCCAATATTTGGCGAATGTTGTAGTCGTCTCGACTACTGAATGTTGCGTATGCCTACTTGCGTTTGCATGCGCTGAATGTTACGTGTTTGGGTTGTACGTTTTTTCAGCCCTGAATGTTATTATTGAATGTTATATATATATATATATATTGATATATATAGGAATGCACGTATAGAGATGCTCATACGTAAGAATGACTATTTATTGAATGTGGTGACCTAACCGATGTATTTTCGTTTACCGTTTTAAAACCGTTGGAATGATTATTTCTGACTTTTGTTTCTTATTTAAAACTTGAACTCACTCAGCTTAAGCTGACTTTGGGTGCATGTTAGTTTGAGTTTCAGGTTAGGAAGAGGATGCCTTATCGTTTGGACGTGCACGAAGCTACTTGGACGATGAAGGGCATACGGGGAATGAAGATTTTATTATTAAACATTTATTTTTAACAGTTTTTATTTAAAGATAATTATGTTGATTTTGGGCAAAATTCTCGGCTTTTGGGAACTCATTTACTTATTTACGTTTTCCGCCGAATTATACTCTGTGATGCTTATTTTAATGAAAAGAATTGTTTTCAAGTTTAATTATTTTTACGAGTGTTTTGAATGATTACCAACTGTGGGATTCCCGGGGTTCGGGGCTTTACAAGTTGGTATCTGAGCCATGGTTCGAGGGATCCGAGCATCCCCGAATGCTTGGACTCGAACTGTAAGAAAAAAAGACTAGTATGCCCACCGCGAGTAGCTGTACGCCAAGAGGTAACTTTAAATTATTTAGTCATTACTTTAAATTTAAGATTTCCAGTATGTGATTAATTGTTAAGTGTTAGATAGAATGCCAATGTGGTTACGGGCAGGGGGTGCTTAGAACGGGCCGGTGAAGTAAACGACTAATTACACTTGATCAACGTTATTAGCAGTTTACCCTTACCTTCCATGTTTTAAATACCACTTGTGTCTGACTACGTTAGGGTTCCGTCTTTGTAGGGATAGGATTTGGCTTACTCTCGAGTCGTTAGCGCTAAAGTTTATCTTATTCCCTAAATTCTCCTGTTCGTTTCCCATCCTCTCGAACGCTTTGCGCGTAATTGTTTAGCTGAGGCGTAGCATACTGTCACTTTGGGTTTCTTGGTACTTGACTGCTTAAATTCCTCGCTCTTTCAAGAATGTATGAGCAACTGTTTAGCTAAGTAGGAGCGTGATGTTATCCCAGATACCTTTCTACTTGATGAATTACCGGCGTTAGTCTTACTTGATTCGGGCGCCAGTAAAAGTTTTGTGTCTACCGCTTTCTGTTCCTCGTTGAATAAATCACCTGAGCGTGTAGTCGATGTGTTTGAGGTTGAGGTCGCCGTAGGAAAATCCGTGTCCGTGTCTAAGGCTATTCAGGGTTGTTCCATCGAGTTGTCTGGGTATAGATTTCCGGTGCGATTGTAATTGATGCCGCTTGGTTGTTTCGATGTGGTTCATCCGGGCGTGACTCAAATTACGGTCTTCGGTGATCGAAATGTTGCGACGCTACATATTATATCCATGCTTAAGGCGGGAAAGTTGATGCAGCGGGGGTGCGGGGTGTATCTGGCGTATGCTATGAATGTGAATACCGAGGTGACTACCGTCGGTAATGTTCCTATTGTTCGGGATTTCCCGAATGTATTTCCAGATGATTTGTCAGATGTGCCGCCGGATCGCGAGGTCGAGTTCCATATAGACCTTGTACCAGGCGCCAAACCCGTTGCCCGAGCTCCCTACCGCCTAGCGCCGAACGAAATGAAGGAACTTATGGCTCAGTTGGAAGACTTGCTCGATAAGGGCTTTATTCGACCGAGCATCTTGCCTTGGGTTGCCCCGGTCTTGTTCGTTAAGAAGAAGGACGGTAGCATGCGAATGTGCATTGACTAACGTGAGTTGAATAAGCTCACTATTAAAAATCGGTACCCGCTCCCGAGGATCGACGACTTATTTGATCAGCTCCAAGGAGCTAGTTGGTTCTTGAAGATCTACCTTAGGTCCGGGTATCATCAGTTGAAAATTCGGGAGGAAGATATTCCTAAGACTGCCTTCCGCACTCGTTATGGACATTATGAATTTCTGGTGATGTCTTTCGGTTTGACCAACGCACCGACTGCGTTCATGGATCTTATGAACCGAGTGTGTAGACTGATGCTCGATCGTTCGGTTATTGTGTTCATCGACGACATTCTTGTGTACTCAAAAAGTAAATCCGATCATGCCGGTCATCTCGTGGAAGTGTTGGAGGCTCTGCGGAAGAACAAACTGTATGCGAAATTCTCTAAGTGTTCCTTCTGGTTGCGTGAGGTTCAATTCTTGGGTCATGTTATTAACCCGAGTGGTATTTTGGTTGACCCTGCAAAGGTGGAAGCCGTGAATGAATGGGAGTCTCCTAAGTCTCCATTTGAAATCCGTAGTTTTCTGGGTTTGGCGGGGTATTACCGCCGCTTTATTCCCGATTTTCCGAAAATTGCTTCTTCACTGACCAAGTTGACTAAGAAGAGTGTTAAGTTTGTTTGGGGTTCAGAACAGGAGGAGGCTTTTCTCGAGTTGAAGAACAGATTGACGCATGCCCCGATTTTAGCTTTACCTGATGGCACCGATGATTTGGTAGTGTATTCTGATGCCTCTTATCTGGGGCTTGGGTATGTTTTGATGCAGCGAGGCGATTTATCCTGATGCCTCACGACAGTTAAAGCCTCACGAGGCAAATTATCCTACTCACGATTTGGAGCTTGCGGCCGTTGTGTTTGCGCTTAAGTTGTGGCTGCATTATTTGTACGGTGTTCCCTGTGTTATCTATACCGATCATAAGAGTTTAAAATATTTCTTTGAACAAAAGGAACTGAATATACGTCAGCGTCGATGGTTGGAGTTGATTAAGGATTATGATTTGGAGATTATGTATCACCCAGGTAAGGCCAACGTGGTGGCTGACGCGTTGAGCCGGAAGGAGAGACCGAGGTCGATTTGTGTAAAGTCTTACCAGCTCATCCTTAAACCCGATATTTCGAAGCAAATAGCCAGCATTCAAAATGAGGCTTTGCAGGTGGAATGGATTACGTCAGAACATGTTTGGGGTCAGGAGAAATTGTTGGAAGACGTCGGTGACGGGGTGAAGTATAAGGATGGTCGTTTATGGGTACCGAGGTATGGAGGTTTTAGAGGTAAAATTTTAGATGAGGCGAACAAGTCGCGCTATTCCATTCATCCGGGCGCGACCAAGATGTACCAAGACTTGAAAAAGAATTATTGGTGGCTTGCGATGAAGTTTGAGGTGGCTCAGTATGTAAGTAAGTGTTTGACATGTCTGCAAGTTAAGGCCGAGCATCAGAAGCCGTTTGGGAAACTTCAGCCATTGGAAATACCTGAGTGGAAATGGGAGCATCTTACTATAGATTTCGTGACTAAACTGCCTCGTACTCCTAGGGGTAATTATGACACCATTTGGGTAACCGGGGATAGACTGACCAAGAGCGCTCACTTCTTGCCGATTCGAGAGACTTTTAATTCTGAGCAGCTGGCCGATGTGTTTATTCGTGAGATCGTCTCTAGGCACGGGGTTCCGGTATCTATTGTTTCGGATAGGGATACGCATTTCACCTCCAGGTTTTGGAAAAGGTTTCACGAGGAGATGGCTACCAAACTCCTTATCAGTACTGCCTATCACCCGCAGATGGATGGTCAATCCGAGAGGACCATTCAGACTCTTGAGGATAAGTTGCGGGCCTGTGTAATCGATTTGGGAGCAGTTGGGATTGTCACTTACCGTTGGTAGAGTTCTCGTATAATAACAGTTATCGCGCCACGATTGGGATGCCACCGTTTGAGATGTTGTATGGTAGGAGGTGTAGGAATCCAGTTGTTGGGATTCCATTGGTCAGAATCAGTTGGGTAGTTTGGAGGTAGTTGAGGCTCCGACCGAGAAGCTCGATAAAATTAAGACGTTTATGAAGGCCGCGCGGGATCGTCAGAAGTCTTATGCAGATAAAAGGCGAAGGCCTATTGTGTTTGAGGCTGGGGATCAGGTTATGTTAAAAGTTTCTCCCTGGAAGGGCATTATTTGTTTTCGTAAGAGGGGGAAGCTCAGTCCGAAGTTTATTGGCCCGTTCCGTATTTTGGCCCGAGTTGGTGAGGTAGCATATAGGCTGGAATTGCCGGAGGAGCTCGCGGGGATTCATCCTACTTTTCAGGTGTCCCATCTGAGGAAATGCTTAGAGGATGAAGAGGCCCGTGTGCCTCTCGATGATATTGAACCCGATAGTAATCTGAACTACGTTGAACAACCGATTGCTATTCTTGACCGTTAGGAGAGGCGTTTGAAGAATAAGGTGGTTAGACAGGTGAAGGTGCAGTGGAGGCACCGTAGGGGTTCCAAGGCTACTTGGGAGTATGAAGACGAGATGATGAAACTCTACCCGCAGTTGTTCCTGTCGCATCGGGATTCGGCGACGAATCCCATTGTAAGGGGGTGGACTTGTAACGCCCGTTAATTCCGGTTTCAAGAATTAAAGCTTGTAGAGTATGTATAATTCTCGGGATTTATCCGACGTTTTTCGGAAGCCTCTACGTTATCCCGGTACGTTAAAGAACTTAACTTTTCCTTCTATTTTGCCATACACTTCAATTTGGAGGGACTTGGATGTAACTATTTTATTTATATCATAAAACAAATAAACCCTAACCCCTAACCCTTTCTAGCAGCCGATCGGACCTCAAGACCCCCCCTGCTCGTTTTTCTTCTGCCCAGCCAAGTTTAAGCCGTGAAAACTTCAATTAAAGGTCGGTTTTATGATTCCCCATGTCTTTTACACCTTAATTGATCATATTAACGCGCTTATTGGTCGTTAAGGTTGAGTTTTGATGACAACGGTATGCTGACAGATTCGTATACGTTTATTGTAGGGTCCGTAACATGATGATAATCTATTGTTTTTGATCGATTCTTGATTCCATGATGTTCTACTTTGAGTCTAGTTTCCAGAAAGGTATAATACGTAATTTTTGGACGAGATTTGAATGGTTTTTATGAATTTATAAAATCGAGTGTCAAAGCTGATGCGGGATGACGGATTCTGGTCTGTCTTCCCGACATCATAACCTTTTTTTGACAGGTCCAAATTGGTTGGTTCCACTTCTAGAAGTTATTATTTTGAGTTAGGAACCAAACCCAATTGGAATCGTTTAATTTGGTTTGGTAATGAATTTTATAAAAATAAAATAATTTTGTTGCGCACTGAAATAGCTGCACGTACCTTGCTGTGTTGGAGGAATTTTTATAATTTTTGTGTCCAATAGAAAAATATAATAAAAATATTTTTATAAACCTAAGACATTTATCAAAGTCTGGTAAAAAATTAATATTTTAATTTCAAAGGCTATCCTATGTAATAAAATGCGTCTTCGCATGCTAAAATCTACACGTTTTACTCATTTTTAATCGATAAGTTCGTTTTAGGCTTAACCGGTGGATTTGGTTAGTTGAAAGGTTTTAGGGGCTGAGGTAAAGTGTTGGGCCTTAGGCCAAGTTGTTGGGTCTTGGGCCAAGTGTTGGGCCTTGGGCCAAGTTGTTGGGCTTGAACGGCCCATTAGGCAAGAGTGTTCTTACGGTCTAGTTTAGTAACACGCTGTGTATACTTTACAGGCCCTTGCTTGTGATTGTGCACTTAGGGATTTCCTAGCTCGTTGCAGGTATTCGATTGATTTCAGGTGAGTTCATGATGCCCCCCTTTTAACTCTTTTTAACTTTTGGGCTAGCATGCACACCTAAGGGGGCGTTTGGTTCACGGATTGTTTTGGAATTAGAATTGGAATTTGAATTTGAATTGTAGTTTAAAATCCCTTTGCAAATCCTTGATGTGTTTGGTTATAACTTTGTTAATGGAATTGAAATTATAAAATAGCTCAAAAAGACACATTTGCCCCCAAATTAATATATGAGTGAAAAAAAGGCCTGAGTTATATTCTCAAGTAACCAACACACTCTTCTTCATCTCTCAAGCCCAACCACCGTCTCCGGCAACAACCGCCTCTGACGGTCACAACATCTACCCCTCTCTCACTTCAACCTATCTCTTTCTTTTCTCTCTTCTCATAATCGGTTGTTGCATGAATATTTGATTTGAAAAACGTGATAGATCTGAAATCATGTGGCAGATTCGTCAACGGAATTATGTTGGTGGAGGTGGCCGGAATTTCGTTGTTGTTGGTGGTGGTGGCAGGAGAAATTGTCAGTGATGTCTACAACGGGCGTTTGCCATTGGCGGTGGCGGGAGGGGCGGCGACAACAGCGGTGGCGGGAGGAGGGGCTGCGACAACGGCGGTGGCGGGCGACCTGTGTTGGTTGGCAGTGGGTGGTAGTGCTGATTAGTGCGGAGAACGGTTTGGATCTGTTGGTAGAGGCCGAGGGTTATTTATGGTATTCACACACAATCCCATGAAATCCTTCAAAGTAGTGAAGGAATCTGAATTCCTTCATTTGTGTGATTTGGTTTGAATGAATTCCAATTCCAAATCCTTTTGTTAACCAACCAAACACACTAAGGGATGAAATTTAAATTCCAATTCCATTGAAATCCCTTGAATTCCATCCAACCAAATAGGGCATAAGTGTTTTCCTACTGGATGAAATGTTTTAAACAATTTTATATAGGCTTGCTAGAATAGGGTAGGCGTTGGAATGTTAACATATATACATATATATAAATTATTGTTTGGCCTCTATTTGGCGAATGTTGTAGTCGTTTCGACTATTGAATGTTGCGTATGCCTACTTTGTGTTTGCATGCACTGAATGTTACGTGTTTGGGTTGTACGTTTTCTCGGCCCTGAATGTTATGGCCAATATTTGGCGAATGTTGTAGTCGTCTCGACTACTGAATGTTGCGTATGCCTACTTTGCGTTTGCATGCACTGAATGTTACGTGTTTGGGTTGTACGTTTTCTTTGCCCTGAATGTTATTATTGAATGTTATATATATATATATATATATATATATATATATATATTGATATATATAGGAATGCACGTATAGAGATGCTCATACGTAAGAATGACTATTTATCGAATGTGGTGACCTTACCGATGTATTTCCGTTTATTGTTTTAAAACCGTTGGAATGATTATTTAAGACTTTTGTTACTTATTTAAAACTTGAACTCACTTAGCTTAAGCTGACTTTGTGTGCATGTTAGTTTGAGTTTCAGGTTAGGAAGAGGATGCCTTATCGCTTGAACGTGCAAGAAGCTACTTGGACGGTGAAGGGCAGACGGGGAATGAAGATTTTATTATTAAACATTTATTTTTAACAGTTTTTATTTAAAGATAATTATGTTGATTTTGGGCAAAATTCCCGGGTTTTGGGAACTCATTTACTTATTTACGTTTTCCACCGAATTATACTCTGTGATGCTTATTTTAATGAAAAGAATTGTTTTCAAGTTTAATTATTTTTACGAGTGTTTTGAATAATTACCAACTGTGGGGTTCCCGGGGTTCGGGGCCTTACATGTGGGTTGTCAATTCGTTTAATTAGTTAGTCGGTTCGTCAAAATATTGGTTTTAGATGATAACTTTAGAGTTTTAGATGAAATAAACCAAAAAAATTAGTTTTAGACAAAATAATCCAAAATTAGTCAAAGTCAATCCAAGCTCTAGCCAATGCTAATTTTTCATCATTTTTCCAAGGAGTAGACTTTCGCTTCGTCACAGCCGGTGTCGATGAACCGCCCGCTTCTCCTGTTTTATTCGTTTTCTTACCTTTGTGAGAGCGTTTTGTGGGTTTATCCGGTCCCAGTTGTGTCTCCGGAACGGAAAACTCGGGTTGTGTATCCGATTTGAAAAAAGTCGCGTTTTGAGATGCCATTAGATCTTGAAAGGCCTCGTCAGACATGTAGTCCAGCCCCTACATCTGAAATTGAGCGTTGTAGTTGAAATTTCCCGAACCCGACATGATTTTTTTACAAACTTTGGAAAATGAAATGAGAGGTATTAGGAGAAATATTGAGAGAAAAAGAATGAGATGGGTGATTTAAAAAAAATGAATTGTGATAATTATAATAAGATTGAATTTTTTTTTATTTTAATAGCCCAACGGCTCTCCCCAACGGTCACCCCACGCGGACTGCCCCGCGCCCCCATCCGCGCCTAACAAACCGTCTAATTAGTTAGAATTAAACGATCAATTTGATGTGAGTTCATGTCAGAAAAAAAAAACTTTCAAGTCAAATGGGTTGTGTTCGTGTCAAATTTTCAGGTTTGCGTGGGGTTAGACCCGCCAACCTGCGAATACGACCTGATAAAAAACAACTACTACAAAAGCAAAATTGAATATGTTTGACCAAAATCAAATTAATCCCTAATTTCCAAAATTTAATAAACAACAACAAATTAACCGGTGAATCTAACCTGTATCAGTGAGATCATGGTAGCTGTCATCAGAATCAACACTATAATCAGAACTATTAGTAGGAATATTGAGCCACTTGTTAACAAACCTAGGCCACAACAACTCTACATAGCTACAATCCCAAGTCCCAACATTTTTAACCCAATTTCTGAGATGCAACTGGAGATCATACAGACACAAACCTATGTTTTGGATTATTATCCCCAAATCAATTGTACAGTGAATGTGTGATTATTGTCCACTGTCTTGTGATGTCGCCTAGGGTTCATAATGGAACCCAGCAACAACACACAAAAATCGTCCACCGACAAACAATCACCATCTCCATCGTCGTGCGCCATCCCCTGGGTTGAACCCGGCAACAACACATATAAATCCACCACGACCATAATCAATCACCTCTAGATCAATGGGTAGAGAGAGATAAAAGGCACAACGTTGCCTCCCAAGTAGGGAGAGATAACAGAGACGTTGTCTCCGTCTCCATAGACGGTCGGTAATGGTTTTTCGTTGGCCAAAGCCGAGGAAAACACTGCCAGGAACCGCCGGCAACAACAGCCAAACACTTCCTGTCTTTGCATCTCTCTCTATAATCACCCGTCGATGGATTACATTGGCGAAAAAGACAATGGCATTGGCGAGATCTAGAAGAATGGCGATGTAACACAGAGAAAGAGAGAGAAACCGTTGTGTATTATGAGATATTTGGCTAACCAGAAAACACACACGTAGCAAGAGCCAAGTACAGCTGGCAAGAAGGCAGATTACCAACATGACAAAAGCAAGGTACACAAAATTCAAGCGCAGGTTACAACACGCATTGCAGAAACTCAGATGAAAATGTAAATATATAAATAAACCCAAAATTGTTATATTATAAATTAACATAATTCACTCAATGCACAAAAAGGAGCTCCGCGAAATATGCAAGTATGCTTTTTTCTTCTATTATCTAGCCAAGTTGTTAATAACTAATTTGTACCTGCTTAATCAAGCTAGCCTAACATACTAGTTGAGTTGTGTCAAATCTCGGACCTTGTCGCTAGCTTCAATACGGGTGTGAGTTTCTGGCACGACACAAATCTAACATGAAATTCGAGGGTTTGATTTAGTTTAACCAGGGTTTGATTTATTTTAACCATGTCAGTTTCAAGTCATCTCATTTAGACATCTAGTGAACTATTTGAATTCATGTCAACCTGGTGGGATTTACATGTTTAGCCTATTTATTTACTTTTTTTTTAAATGTGTTCATTGTAATAACATAAACTTTTGGATGATTTTTATGTCAAAATTTGTAAGTTTAAAAAATAAGTTGGCAATTTTAGTTTAATAACTTCAGGACGGTGTTAGAGCATAATGTCTATTGCAAAGGTCTTAGATGTATTAGATATGATTGTATAGGGCTAAAAATGTCAAATGCATAATTTGTATGTGGTAGTCAACGCATAAGTTTCAAGTCAACGCATATCTTATGCGGCGCATATGATATACTCCGTATATCATATACGCCGTATATCATATACGGACTTGATGAGCTTATGGATGTTTCCTATAAATAGGGGACTTATGCGTTTCTACTTAGACTTTTGGTCATTATCAGAGTGAGAGACTAGAGAGAGAAAGTGTGCAAAGTATCATATCTTGTAATCTTTCATGAGATATATGAGAATGAGCTTAATGTTTACTTGTGTGTGTTCAATCTCAATGGATTCCGCACTTTGAGATTCAAGCTGTAACATTCAGAGATCCTAATTGTAATCTACTCAAGATCACAGGTCATTTCAAGTGGTATCAGAGAGTTATGGCTTGTTACTAGCTTGAACACTTCAACTTTTCAAGGTTTTTCTCTCTACATTCAAATTTCACCGTCAAAAGTTCTCCAAAATCTCACACATTGTTCCTTACCTATCCGTGACAAACCTTACCAAAATTCATTCAATTCCTACATCATTTACACACTCAAATTCCAAGATTACCAAAATGGAGATCTTCACCGTATATGTCATAACAGCGTATATGTTCTTCACATATAACATATACGGCGTATAACATATACGCCACACATGTTATAAGGTAAACACTTATACGTTGACCACATACATATACGTTGACCATTCTTCAAAACATATACGTTGACCACATATTTGACCATACTTATACGTTGACTCTTCTTGTGTTACAAACATATCCGTTGACCAGAGAAGATACATGCTGACTTTGATCAAAATGGAAAACCTAAATGTGTTCGTGTCATAGCCGTCTGTCTTACTTCAGAACATTAATTTGGAAAATGAGATGGGTATAGCCAATAAGCATTTTAAGCTTCTTAGGATGGAAGATTATCCTTCTTGGGCCGGCAAATTTGAGACATACGTTCAAGCATTGAACTACGAAACATAGACAGTCGTTGAAGAAGAATACATCATCCCTAAGAATGAGAATGGGGAAAACTACCGACTGTCACAAATTGCTGATGCGAATAAACCTTTGTTTCTCAAAGAAAATAAAATGCTTAATCTTTTCCAACAAGCCATCAAAGCCGAGATCTTTCAATTACTACAGCACAATGGTTCATGCTATTCAATTTGGCATGCACTATTAAACAAAGATCGAGGAAACCCTGACATGCGTAAGAGTAAAATAGCACTACTTAAGAAAGAATTCGATATTTTTACTCCATTTAAGGGTGAATCTTTTGCTCAATTGGTTGAAAGATACTGTAGGTCCCGTGGCTTAGATAAACAAAATGGGTCTAACAGATACTGCTATCTTGTGAATGAGATGAAAAGGCTGAAGATAGATAAGCCTGAGTATGAATACATCGATAAACTTTCTGATGCTTTGCCTGAAGAGTGGGGTACTTTTATTATGATTCAACAATCTAACCCCATTGCTTATGCTCGTTTGAACCTTGCAAGTTTTATCGAGAAGCTTGAAGCTCATGATCTGGAGCTTAGAAAGAAACAAAAGATGAAATCCACAGACGTATCACAAGATGTGGGTTTGTATTACAAGGGTGGTTCTAATTTAAGTGTTACTCCAAATCCCAAGATTCCCACTACATTGTATGCTGAGTCAATCAGTCAAGCTTCTATTACAAACGTCACTGCTACTCTTCAGTACAGTAGTAGTTATTCAGGAACAATCCCAACTACTTAAGCTTCAAGTTCAAAGGATTCTGATGTTATCCAGTGCAACATAGCAGTGAATATGAAGAATACATGAAACATGACCACTGACACTATCAAGGAACACATGGTTTCTAGGATCTGTTCTTGAATCATATGAGTGTTTGGTGGCGAGTCGCATTGGAAATTACAATATGACTAAAGAAGACTATGATCAGATCGACCCAGAAGAAATGGAGATGATCGACATAAGGTGGTGCATGGCAAGTGTGATAAGAAGAGCACAAAGATTCAAAGAAATAACTAGTCTGAATGTGCTGGATGGTACAATTTCTAAGTTAGGCTTAGAAAAGTCTAAAGATAGATGTTATTGTTGTAAAGAGAAAGGACATTCAAGAGGGAATGTACTAGCAAAAGTGTGGATGACAATGCTGCTAATCCTTTTGGACGAGATTACTGTAAACAAGCTATATATCATCGTCCAGAGGGAGAATCATCGAAGGGAAAGAAAACTTCTGAAGCATCAACCTTGCAGCAAAAGGCAGCTACAGCTCAAGTTGATGAAGGTTTTTAATTGGAATTCAATATTCCAAGCTAATGTGGCTCAAGTGGTTGATGAAGACAAACAGAAGGTTAATGATGAGAATGTGGTTAAGATGGTTAATGGGAATGAAGATAAGGATGGTAATGAGATTGAGTCTGAGATTCAAGAGTATGAGGTAAAGGTGAATAGTGAGATTGAGATTGATGTTGTCAATGATGAGGACTTGAACAAGAATGTGAATGAAGATGACAACAATGAAGTTGATCGTGATACTTCCTCGAACTTATGATAAAATTCACGAGGTTCCTTCTGACTATCTTATTTCATTATTTCCACCTGATATTATCGAGAGTTTTGCAGGTTGGTTTTATGAAGAAGATATTCCACGAGGAAAAATTGACTTCGGAGTGGAAGAGGATGATGAAATTCTAGAAGTCAACAAGTCAGAGATGAGAAGGAATTAGTTGCTTTTGATGAAAAGATCGTTGAAGAAAAATTTGTTGAAGGAGTGGTGGTAGACATCACTGATGATGACTCATAAACTTCAAGTGAGGAAAAGATTGATCAAGCATTCATGGCAAATGAGGTAATTCTAAACTCAAATATTTGTGAAAAATGTGAATTACCTTGCGATGAATGTGACTTTAAAAATCTTGAAATCAAAGAATTAAAGAGACACCATGATAAGGCTTTATTTAATCTCAACGTTGTTAATGAGGCATACATGAAGCTTCAATCGTGTGAAAAGAGTTTATGGGAAAAGATTTTACAAAATCAAAAGACAATTTCTATGCTAAAACACACGGTTGAAGACAAACAAATTGCCATTAACAGACACATTGATGAAAATGCAGCACTCAGACTTGATTTTCAAACACTCAAGATTGAGACTGAAAGAGTTAACTTGAAATTAGTAAGCTATGCTGCATCGTCATATGTACTTAATCACATTATCCCCAAAACTTCATCAAAGAATAAGGATAACGAGACCAAGAACATAAGAGAAGATGATCATGCGGTGCCTCCACCTATGTGGAATGCTTATATTCCAATGAAACCTAAAGGTTTAAAAAATGCACTCAATGTGGAAATTAATTCACCACATCATGATATCTCTAAGTCTGTTGATGATGTTTGTGAGAAAAATGAGAGTTCTGGTTGTGATTCAACAACTGGAGTGAAAATGGCAGAATCGATGCTGTTTGAGGAAACTGTTAAACCTCATGGGTTGGGTAAACAAAAGGAAGTTGATAACTAGAAAAGATTTGCTAAAACAAGTTTCTATAACAAGCAATCTTCTCGAGTTAAGCAATTTCAAGAGAAAAAGATAATGTTTGTGCATGGCAAAACATCAGAATCTGAAAAGGAAGTTGAATTTAGAAAACAGTCAAATGATGAATTTATCGGTTGAAAGCAGAACGTGAACATGTTGAAACTACATCTCAAATCAATAAATTCGTTGATAGCAGACGTTTTTTTTGTTGTAATGAGGTTAGACATGTGTTTTATGCTTGTCCAAATCGATACAAACATGATCACATTCCGCTTCAAAAGACTGGAGCAAGAGACCAGGACTAGGCTTTGTGTGTGATAAGAAACCAGTTTGTGTCACTGAAAAACTGAAAATTTTGAAAAGAGATGAGTCAATTGATACTCAAAAGATTGTTAAAAATGATGTTTTAAAACCAACAAATTCAAAATCAAGTCAAACATCGTTTTATAAAAAGAAACAATCTGCTGGTCAAAACTGGGTAGCAAAAACTGTTGTTAAACTACCTGATTGTGTTGAGAAAATGAAATCTGAATCTGAGTCACCAACATTAAGTGAAAATTCATGTGTTTCAGAAGATGAAAATGATAGGTTGTTTAAATATATTAAACAAACCAAGACCAAGAAGGCTTGGGTTTCCTTGTTTCGCTGATTCGTTAACTGTATGTACAGGGGCTTCCAAGATCCCATGATTCTCGTTGGATAATGGATAGTGGAGCTTCTAGACACATGACGGGTACTCTCTACTTGCTGAATGATGTCAAATCAATAAGAAGAGGGTATGTCGGGTTCGCTGGAAATCAAGGGGGACAAATTGTTGGTGAAGGAACTTTAACAAATGGGAAAGTTACTTTCGAGAATGTCAACTACAGTTCAGAATTGGAGAATAATTTCCTCAGCATATCACAGATTTGTGATAAATAGTTCTCTACACATTTTACTGAACAAGAATGTTTGATTTTGAAACCGGGTTTCAAAATTCCAGAAGAGTGGATCATTATGCGTGCTCCTCGAGTGAATGATCTTTACATCATGAATATGAGCAATGCATCAACGTCATCAGGGTCTGCTCAATGTTTCATCTCAAGAGCATCTGAACGGGAATCAGTATTATGGCATCGGAGGATGGGACATATTAGTTTGAGAAAAATGAACCGTCTGGTTCACAAGAATCTGGTAGAAGGAGTTAACTTGTGGAATTTTCAGTTAAGTGAAGAGTGTTTGGATTTTAAGAAGGGAAAGCAAACCAAGAAATCTCATTCATGGAAACTGGTCAATTCCATCAATTTACCCTTTGAACGTCTTCATATGGATCTATTTGGTCCAGTGAATGTCAAAAGTCTCGCAAGAGTGCTTTATTGTCTTGTGGTTACTGACGACTATTCAAGATTTTCATGGTTGATGTTTTTGGAATCGAAAGATGAAATTTATGATTCCCTCATGATCTTATTCAAGAAGCTGGAAAATCTGTATAATCTACTGTAACGTCCGTAAATTTCCGATAAAAAGGTTTAGCCTTGTAGTGTTGCGTACACCTTCGGGCTTGACCCGACATTCTTTCGAGAGCTCCTGGCCACCCTCGTAAACGTTTCTCACTTAACTTTCCACCCAAATTGCTACACACTTCATACTGGAGGGACTAGAGTGTAAATTATTATTTTATATCATAAAATAAACCCTAGCCCCCCTATGTCCGATCGGCAGAAGCAAGACCCAAGAACCCACGATTTTTCTTTTTTGCAGCTGTGATTAAGCCATAAAAATTTAATTCCAGGTCGATTTTATGATTCCCCATGTCTCTTACGCGTTAATTGACCTTTTTATTGCGCGTATTGATCGAAAAACGTCTTGTTGTAGGCTAACCGGGTGGCTGTCCAATTAAGCTTTTCCGGGACTGTTTTGAGTGAGGTTTTTGCATCAAAATCCTCCTAGGTATGTGTAGTACATCATACTTAAAAACCATATTCGTTGAAGGTGTTTAGGTTGGTCAATCGATTTTAGTTCGAAAACTAGGGTTTATCGGGTGTAGAATCGTCAGTTGTTGAGTTTGATGCGTTAATCGATTGAATGACCAACCGAATCAGTTTGTACAGCCCTAGGGGGGTTAAAGGGCTGTGGGAAAATTATTTTTTTTGGAACTCGGGGCTTTTTAGGTTGTCAATTAGTTAATCGAGTCGGTTGTGCGCAAATTGTCGTTTAAACATTAAAGTGAGTGTTGTAAAAAGGAACCGTCAACCCTATCAACTCGGGTGACATAATTATGATGTATGAAAAGGTTAAGATGTGAATTTGGTCAATTTGGGACTGATTTGTTTGACAATTGGTTTTTAAGATTTAGTACGCGCGTATTCGACTCGATTTGCATACTAACGGGTGAGTTGTGCATCATGGTTAGCCCCGACCATGATCATAGAGTGGATTTGGTTAATTGAAAGGTTTAGGGGCTGAGGTAACGTAAAAGAGTATGGGTTAGGCCTCGGGCCAAGTTGTTGGGCCTGTTAGGCAAGTGTGTTCTTACGGTCTAGTTTAGTAACGCGTTAAGTACAATTTACAAGACCTTATTTGTGAGTGTGCACTTAGAGGTTTCCTAGCTCGTTGCTGGTGTTTGGTTGATCTCAGGTGAGTTCTTGATGTCCCGTTTAACTCTTTTAAAGTTTTGGGCTAGCATGCACACCTAAGCGATTTTGCTTGATGAAATGTTTTAAACTATTTTGCATAGGCTTGCTAGTATTGGTAGGCATTGGAATGTTAGAGAATGTGTGTATGTATATATATTATTGAATGGCCAATATTTGGCGAATGTTGTAGTCGTTATCGACTACGGAATGTTGTGTATGCCTACTTCGTGTTTGCATACGGATGGATGGTGATCTTGGCCGGGCCAAACTATACGACTCAGGTTCTTAAATCCTGTGGCGGGCCCTGAAAAGCCCGTGAGGGGGGAGGCTCGTGTGGCATGATCATCATCGGATGTTACGTGTTTGGGTTGTACGTGTGCTCGACCCTGAATGTTATACGTGGATGTTATATATATATTGTTATATATATAGGGATGTTACGTGTTTGGGTTGTACTTGTTGTCGACCCTGATGTTATTATTTGGGTGGTATTTATAAGGATATAAATATATGGATGTATATAGATGTCTAAGTACGAATACTTAGTGTTGATGATGGCCTAACTGTTCATATCCCATATTATATTTTAGACTCTTGGAATGTTTTATAAACCCGTTTTTATATTTAAACCCTTGGAATGATTTATTTAAATGTCTATTATTAAAACTTGAACTCACTCAGCTCAAGCTGACTTTGTGTGTATGTTAGTGTGAGTTTTAGGTTTAGAGGAGGATGCTTACCGCTTGGACGTGCTCGAGACTACTTGGACGGTTGAAGGCATAACTAGTTGGAGATTAATACGCAAACTGTTTTCTTTTCATTTATTACTTTAAACATTTAAATTATGGTTTTGGGAACTTGGTTTTAGTACTTGTGAATTTCCGCTGTTTATTACTCTGAAACGATTTTAATAAGGTGAAATTGTTTGACTTTAAATTTTTGAGAATTTTTGGATATGATTACCAACTGTAGGATTCCCGGGATTCGGGGTCTTACATCTACCAATTCGGCGAATAAGAAGTAACAATGGGACGGAGTTCAAGAATAACAGAATGATTGAGTACTGTAATGACCTGGGGATTCTTCATGAATTCAGTGTACCGTACACTCCACAACAAAATGGGGCTGCTGAACGAAAGAATCGAACTTTGATTGAAACTCTCGAACTATGCTCTTAGATTCAAAATTACCAGTTAATTTTTGGTCAGAAGTAGTGGCGGCAGCGTGTTATACACTCAACCGGGTCCTTACCGTGAAGAAATATGGCAAGACGTGCTTTGAGCTACTTAATCGTCGAAAACCAAATTTGAAGTGGCTTGAACTGTTTGGATCAACATGTATCGTTCTTGAACCAAGTGGAAAATTTGGTCCCAAATTGATTGAAGGTTTCTTGGTGGGGTATGCTAGTCCTCGCAGACGTGTCTACATTCCTAGCTTCCACAAGATTATTCAAGTTCAAAATGTTGAATGTCAAAGATACACTCCTACCATGCAACGACCAGGAGACTCAAGGCTGTTGATTATGATAGTCTTTGGGAGAGCTTCAACTTCCTGAGGAAGATTTTTCTGAAGAAACTTTGACAGTGATCTACAATCAACAATTGTCGGAAAATCAAGTGACTGTGCTTGAAGAACCTGCGTCTGTTCCTCCAAATATTCTTGATCATGTTCAATCCAATGATGTACCAGAAACTGTTCCAGTTTTTATAACAACGATGATTCAGATGAGGAGATTATTGAAGCTATTTCTCAATCCACTGTTATTCCTGAATTATGTGAGAACAATTCCCAATCTAAAGTGTCAGTACCAATCGAGGTGGTCCCGAGAACTATATCTTATCATCCCGAGGAGAATATAATAGGAGATTTGAATGTTGGAGTACAAATGAGACGTCAACTTGATCAGAATCTTCAGTTAATAACAAGGAGGACTGAATTAATTTCAGGCACTCGTCATAGGGCTAGTCTTTTACAACAATAAAGAAGACAATTAATGGTCTTTGACTCAATTGGTGAAGAATAATGATGTTAATACACTAGAATAAAGCCCATGTATGTTAAGAATCTTAAAAACCATGTCAAAAGGAAATGGAATATTTCCAACACTAAATCTTTGTTACTAATTTTACCCTAAGCAATATCCATTAAAGGTTGGTTTAAAACTAAATTTTTGTTTGGTTTTTAAATTAAAATAAGCAAGTAGATGAATTTTGAATGAGAGAATCAATATATGAAGGTTACCATCTAAATCAAGAATCCATTTAACTATCTTTGATTGTTAATATTATGAATATATGATAAACTTGCTTTAAGAATATATGATAGAATAACCCCTCATTGCTAAGCGAATTTCCCTATGACATAAAAGAAAGTAGAATGCATAACTTCATGTCCACCATAAAAATGTCAATTTAGTAAGCAAGTAGTTTTCGTGTAGTATAATAATTAGGATTAACTTCGATTTCTCAAACACTAATCCTAACAACTTTAGAAAATTATAGTTAACTCACATAATCTCACTTGGTTGATTTAACTAGATTATAATTACACATTCCTTTGGCATATGGCCTTTTTAACTAGCATGACAATCTATTCATTCTTACTTATTAATCTTATTTTAGAATTAGCAAAACTCGAGAAATTAATCATAGAATGTATTGCATCTTTTCAAAGTTCATACAAGGAACCTTGTTTTGGATAAAGTATCAAAATTTCATTTTTACCAGTTCTAGTCTCCAAGAACTTGAATGAATCATGAATGATTATAAAAGTTTTTTTTAAAGATATTAATCATCAATCTTGAATTAGTGGATTAAGGTGACAAAACATCTAACTAATATATTAAAGCAACATAATTTTGTCCATATGTCCTTCACCTAAGTTGTCCACATAGTCTTCCATGTCATTAACCTTCCATAAATCTATTTTTCACATATTCACAATAAAATTTGAATCAATGGTATTGACTTTTATATTTTTGTAACTTATTTATGTAATTATGATATAAATTATTCTAATTATTGTTAGAATTATAAAACTTATTAAATTTAATAGGTTTAAATTGTTCATCGTTTCTTCTTTAAAAGGCACATGCTTCGTTCAAAAAACATAACGCTCCCCGTCGTTTGTAACCAGATTCTTCGCCTCATCTATAACCGGTTCTTCATGATTTGTCAGTTTCATAATCCAAACAACATCAAATATGTTCATCGTTTGCAATTATCAGGCATGATTTATATTTTAGTGTTTAATCGATTTTTGTGAAGAACAACATCTAATCTAATCTAACTAATATATTAAAGCAACATAATTTTGTCCACATGTCCTTCACCTAAGTTATCCACATAGTCTTCCATGTCTTTAACCTTCCATAAATCTATTTTCCACATGTTTACAATAAAATTTTAATCAATGGTATTGACTTTCATATTTTTGTAACTTATTAATGTAATTATGATATTAATTATTCTAATTTTTGTTAAAATTATAAAACTTATTAAATTTACTAGGTTTAAATTGTTCATTGTTTCTTCTTTAAAAGGCACATGCTTCGTTCAAAAATCATAACGCTCCCCATCGTTCGTAACCAGATTCTTCGTCTCATCTATAACCGGTTCTTCATGATTCATCGGTTTCATAATCCAAACAGCATCAAATATGTTCATCGTTTGCAATTATCAGGTATGATTTATATTTTAGTGTTTAATCGATTTTTGTGAAGAACAACATCAACTTGATTCGCTGTTATTGGATTTAGGGTTTAACTGCATGATTTTTTATACTAACGATTAATAGATTTGATATTTTAATATTCCTATTAATCGATTTATGTTTTAATCTTTTTAGGGTTTAAAGGTATGATTTTTTTTTAAATTATCGGTTAAATATAAATTTTAATATGTTTGTTACTTAAAATTATGTTTATATATTATGATTTTTTGTTCCTAATACGCCTTTTTCCAAGTTTCTCACTAATATTAATTTAGTTTTATGACCTATCAATTTAAAATTTGAAAATCTTATTATATATGAATAGGAACCTAGCTGTTATAATAATTAAAATATTAGTTTATTATATTTAAAACATTCCTTTATTTGGTATAATATTAGTCAAACCGTAGTAATTGATTTAACGAGCATCTAATCTAACTAATATATTAAAGCAACATAATTTTGTCCACATGTTCTTCACCTAGGTTGTCCATATAGGATTCTATCTCATCAACATTCCATAAATTTAATTTCAACATATTCACCATAAATTTTAATCAATGGTATTTTGACTTTTATAATTTTGTAACTTGTTAATGTAATTATGATATTAATTATTCTAATTATTGTTATAATTAAAAAACTTATTAAATTTACTAGGTTTAAATTTTTCATCGTTTCTTTTTTAAAAAGGACATGCTTCGTTCAAAAATCATAACGCTCCCTATCGTTTGTAACCAGATTCTTCGCCTAATCTATAACCAACATTTTTTGTTTCAAAAGGTTTGTGAACGAAAACTCTAAACGGGTTAAAATATAAGTTTAAACCTGACATGTATTTGTAAGCTTAGTTTTCAAATAATATTACAAAATCTGTTACTAATGTGTTTTTTTTATTTTTTCAGGTATAATGGTTCATTTATGTTATATTATTCCTTGTTTACTGAATTATTTATTTATAAAGTATTTTCTTTTTATGTTATAGACATAGTTTAACATCTTTTGTAATATCTGCTGGTAAAAAACTTATGTCAAATATTTGTGTTGATTGAATATGTTTTTTACATTTTATAATGTTTCTTGATATGTTTTCCACCCATGTATAACACGGATTATTATCCTAGTGTTTCATCAAAAGATAATTGCAAAACAATCATTACTTCACCAAAACTAAATCACATATATTCAATATAATCATTAAATTGAGTTAAGTCTCATCATAGATTTAGATGGTAATTGAAAGTTTAGCTCATAATGAGCATGATAATAAACACCAAAGAAGAAGATGAAGATGTCAAATACATGATTAAACTAAAACAATCTAACAAAATTATTGATGTATCTTTCTTCTAAGTTGATGATGGGTGCTTCTAAGCCTTCAACCTTCTTGATTGATCTTCAATTTGAGTGTAAAGTGAGTGTTTTTAAGTTATAATACCGTCCAAAACCTCCTCTAAGCACACCCGAAGCAATGAGACATGTAAACTATTTATAGGATGTCTGAGAGGCCAGGTATGGCCCCCTGGATCATTTTCATATGCATTTAATATTTTTCAGATCGTACATGCGAGGTATAAGCGCGGGGGCGTGTTAGGTGTGGCACTCCCCATGTTTTGATTGCCTATTTCTTTATTTTTGTCTCATTCAAGCAAGGTGACCACGAGGGCATGTTTGGTAAGGCACAACCCCATTTGTTGTCAAAATTTTGCCTTTATCTGAGTGGTGACCACGAGGGCATGTTTGATAAGGCACAACCCCGTGCTTTCTTTATCAGAGTTTGTCTTCTTTTGGAAAGGTGGCCATGGTGGCGTGCTTTGCCTTATGATACACAATTTATTCATTTTTATACCTTTTTCTTCATATCCACTCGTTTTCTTGTTTGAGGTCGGAATAAACCTAAAAATAGAAAATAGAAAATAACATAATAAATAGGTATATGAACAAAATAATATAATAAAAGATATCAATTTGGAGATTATTTGATGCCTAAGAGCATTCCCAATCAATTCTCCATCTCCATCTCTATAATTAAACTAAAAACACCATCTTTTCTCTCTTATTTCAATTAAATAATACTTTTTTTTATACTTTTATCATTACATTTTCTCTCTCATTCACTCACAACCACTTTCAAAAACATTAAAAAAATTATAGAGATGAACAGTGTGGATCTCCAAATTTAACCATGAACAGTAACATTTTCTCTCACCTCCTCTCACAACCACTTTTAACCATCTCTAAAAAATAGAGAACCCCCTCACATAATCTGGAGAATCCATTGGGAATGCTCTAAGAGATGTATATTTTAACATACATCAATAGGTTTTCAACACACATGTTTTTTTAACCTTGAAGCTAATGAATCTTCAACTGGAAATAAAGAAGCTAACCATCACTTGCAAGAAGACAATTGTCTTAATACATAAGAAGCTAAGAAGCTCTTTTATCAACAAAGAAGTTGACCTTCTAACATTATAAGTTCATAGTTTTACACAAGAAGCCCTACTCAACAAGAAAAAGAAGCTCCTTCTTCTCTGCTAGTACCATCACGTCTATCCAACATATAGCAAACATGAAAGAGGAAACTTCAAAATAATTGCATATCATGCAAGAAAACTCACGCTCTTTTAAGAGATTGGTGCGTATACACATATACTATTGTATTACCCTAGTTCGCTAAAAAATGACCAACATATGCTTTTCAAAGAAAAGCTCTACAAGACGTAGATCCATTAAAAATGGTCTAATCTCACTATATGCATACATCATGATACAACCTATTTAGGCAATTTCAATTACAAAAACATCTTGAAATTTCACATGTGAATCTAATTCATAATGAAAAACATTTATGAACAAGTGGTATATTATCCTATCAGGGGTGAGCTTCTTTACTAGGTCACATGAGGCCGGGGCTATACCTACTCATGAAGAAGGGTAAACTCCGTCTATAAAAGGAGTGCCCCTGCTCTTGATAAAACATCATATTTATCCATCATACTTTCTCTAGAATATTACTCTCTCTAAGGTATGACTCTCATCAACTGAGTTGTTAAGCCTTTCAGCCGCTAGGCTCGCGAGCTACTAAAGCACCACACTGCATCAATTCTAAAAACTACCTCTCAGTTAAGCAACCTAATATCATCACCTCAACTACTAGCTAACTATTGGGTTTCAACCACCACCTCCTCACATATTCTCTATCTCAAATACACTAATATATATTAATTGTTTATGTACTCTTATGGAATAAATCACCAACGTTGAGCGTCAACATGGTTAGGTTCCCTTTCAAAATATGAAATTCGAGCTTTAACCCAATCAGAACTAGGGATTATACTACATTCATTTTTGAAAATCATTTCACATAGTTTGCTATGAAGGGGGGTAAGTTTATTTTATCAATTTGTAATAAGCTGAGTACGATTGACAGGTGTTTGGTTAGTCGAAATGTGATTAATGCCTGGCCCAATGCGAGTTTTAAAGTGTTACCCAAATTATAAGCCGATCGTAGCCCTTTAATTCTCATCATTAAGGCTGTGAACTTCTGGCACCATCCATTCTGATTCATTAATTCTTGGCTCGAACATAAAGATTTCAATAAGGTTGTTTGTTCTACGTGTAGGAATTGGATTTTTGAAAGTCCAGCAGATTTAGGTTTGGTAAAAAAAATTTAAAGTGTTGAGATCGGTGATTAAAAAGTAGTGGTATAGCACGAAAGCAAAGGAAACTGGAGACAAAAAGGTTGCTAAAGTCATAGATGGAGAAAATAGATATGGAGTTGGAAACGAGGGACTTATCTGAGGAAGAAGAGTGGGTTAGGATGGAATGTCTGAAAGAAATAATGGATTTGGCTAATTTTAAATTAAAGAATATTAAACAAAGGCTAAGAACTAGATGAGCTCTACAAAGTGACAAAAATTCGGCGTTTTTCATGGCTACATTAACAACCCGAAAAGAAAAAACTCCATTTCGGGTTTGGTTTTGGATGGTAGATGGTGCGATAAACCTAAGATAGTTAAAAAAGAGGTTTTCTCTTTTTAAGGAGATATTTAAAGAGAGCTTGATGGAAGGCCGAGTTTGAAGTCTAATAATCTAAAGAAGTTAACAGAGATGGAAGCTAATTTTCTCACTTCGGCTTTTACAATTGATGAAATTAAAGACACGGTCTTTAATTTTAATGGGGATTAAGTTTCAGGCCTAGACGGGTTTAACTTCCGATTTATGATGAACTTTTGGGTATTTTTTGATGATGATTTCCTTTCACACCCCGTTGAGCGATTTGCGGAAGCGTAAAACGGAAGTGTAACAGACACCTCTGGTATCAACCACATTGTTTATAAAGAACAATACAAACTAATTTACAATATTTTACATCAATCTAACTTTGTTACAACTAGGTGATACAAACTAAATCCAGTCCGTTAAGCGGCTTTACTTCTAACTAGCACACGTGCATCAATTCACCCAACATTGATCGCAAGTCAAACATGTAGCACATTAACTTTCTAATCCGATCCAGTACCTGAAAAACATGTTAAAACCGGTCAACTACAAATAGTTGGTGAGTTTCACGGGTTTCAAGAAATCAGTTGCGCGTACGACAATCACAGATTGTAAATACGCAAGTATGTATGTATGTACGTTCACAAGTACGTTTGTTTGTATGTTTATGGTGTTCTGATATTCCTGCAGATTTGTTAATCACGAACTTGCTGGTTTTATCAGAATTGAGTTTGTTTAATCTTCAAATTAGCATAATTAATTAACCGTTAATCATTAAATTATTAAAATTTAGCCACTTATCAAATAAAATATGTATATTTTTATAAAAATATTTCTGGAATTATTTATTGATTTATTAATTTATAAAAATTCATTTTATCAGCTATATTTAGCCCGAAAATCGTCCGTTTATACCAAACGATCTCCAAAAATTCCACCAAAATTTATGAGTGATCATAATCTTTCCCAAAACAACCAGAAAAATTTAAAACTCTAAAAATCATGCCAAATATCATTTCCGAGCCAAAACGACAATGAAAATTCAAATAAACGCAAATGAACAAAACCTACTTAGACTTCTCCAAATTCTCCCAGATTTCATATGTGATCAAAATATACCAAATATGAGTTCCCCACAAAATTTCATAATTTTTCAAGCATTTTAACTATTTATGCCAAATAAACGGCCCAATTCGGTAATAAATTCGCCAAATATTCTCGGATGGTAGAAAAATTGCCAAATTTGAACAGGGACTCAATGATATAGTCCCTGATGTCCCAGAAAAATTTCATGACCTAAAAATATGCACATCACAACCTTAACCTAAACAGCCCGTAAACGAGTGATTCGGTATTACCTTTGCGGTTTTGGTTCGTTTTTTGCCCTTCTAATCAAGTATTCGGGTTCTTGTGCTCCTATGCAAGCCATATACAGGTCCTATATCACAAACCAAGAAAGTTTCATCAACATGGAAGCCCCTTAACTTAGGGTTTAGGCTAGGGTATAAAACCGAACTTTTGAACCGTAAAAACGTCGTTTAAACCCTCTAATCCGTGTTTATGGCCAAAAAAAGAGTATGATTATGATTTCCAACCATGTGTCTGATCAAAATATGATTTTGGACCATTTTTAGGATTTTTGCATGGTTAGGAATGATTTTTAGCAATTTAACTACGTTTATATGATGTTAAATTTAATTAAAACAAGTAAAAATGATAGAAATAATAAAAAATACCTATGGTTTTTAAAGTGTTTGTGCAAATCAGCTGGACTTGTTACTTTCTAGAAATAGATGGACACAAGAAAAAGAATCTAGAGTTCCTTAGTTATGAAGCATACTTACTAATAATAGTAATATCTAAAGTGGCGGCTGGGATGTTTAATGGGCCTCCCTTGGCCCATTTTGGCCCAATTACTCAAATTTCATACCCGTACGTGAAATGTCGAGTCCAAATTTATTTCGGGTTTGGTTTTTGGTGCGAAAAATATATCGGGTACGACATACAGCGCGAAAACGAGTGTTTTACGGTCATTTTTGTTTAAATTTATAAAAACATACTATACGTTTGTAAAAATCAAAAATATTTTCACGGATCGCTTAAAAAATTTTAAATAAGTGTTTGGTAAGTCTTTTTTGGCTTAACGGATGACACAATGCTTGATTTGTAACTATCTTTTGCGTTTAAATCTATAGCAGGTAGTTAAACGAGCATGTTTTCGTTTAGGTGCCTTGGTTATAGTAGTTGCCCCTAAGGTTAGGTTAGTTAGGAGTTCAATTTGTCGGATAGTGGGATTTCGGGTAGTTCATCAGTAAGGATATTGGAGTATTCGAGTATTACGGGGATATTCCTTATATGCTTCATTAGGGTTTTTATAGTTACATTTTCCAGAAATGCCATACACCCTTGGCATAAGTGCTTTAATACTTTAAGATGAGACACAAGAGGTGATATTGCACCAAACTTCTATCCTTGTGCCATAATTGCTTCATCATCGAAGATAGGAATTTTAACTATTTAATCATTACACACGATTTCCGCCTTGTATTTAGCTAACCAGTCTATGGTGACAATTACATCGATGCTTCGTAACTATACCGGGAGTAGGTTAATAAAAATGGTTGGTTGTTTAGGATAATAAGATAGTTTTGGATTATTTGGTTAACAGTTCTAGGTTTACTGTTAATGAAGTCTATAGCATAAGGATCTATTAGTTCACTAACCAGTACATTTCTTGGGGATAAGAAGTTAGTGGGAATGAGACTTCTATCGATACCTATATCAAACGAGGCTGAAGTATATTACTCAGTAATTACAGATGTATTCTTTTACCACAATTAAGTCTTGCTGTGTTTTATCGGGTCCGATCACTAATTACGACCTCTAGTCGAGTTAGATGTCGATGTTCGTTCTTAGTTTAACTTGGGACAGTTCCCTTTTAAGCGTTTCGTACTTCCACACTCATAGTAAACATGAGGGTTTGTCATAGTTTGTGATCGAATTGGTTGCGATTGGGATAACTGTAAATGGTGAGGTCAAAACGGTCGGTTTATAGTGTTTATAATGGTTTCACGGCTACAGGCCTAATATCCAACCTTCCTGCTTTTATGACATGTCTTTATTCGACACACCCTTTGGCAACGATTCATTGTATATGTTTAATTCTGAATTAAAGTTGATTGTTGTATTATTTTGAGTTGTAGGGTGTGCAAGTTTAAATTGTTGTAGCTCTTGTATTCCTGTTTCATGATTAGTTCGTTTTTGTACTAGATGATTTCCACAGGCATTCTCAACACATTATTTCTGACCAAATCAAAGGTTACCACACGACTTGTGTCACGGCATTCTCAAAAGTTAAGTGACTAACTGAATGAAATATAGTTCCTATTTCTTGGGCTACTAACCATAGTATTAGTCGAACCAGATCGTTAGAACGGTTTGTGCATTCCAGTTGACCCGCCCTTTCATTTTGGATTTTATTCGTTGGACAAAATATTTCAATATAAGGGTTTTAAGTCTTGCCCAGGTCATGCGAATAATTGCCTTTTGTTCCCGAATTCGTACAATCGCTTTCTCCCACACAAGGGCGTGGTTAAGTAGTGTATTCGTAACATAATTAATGATGCAATTTGATGGGAGCTAATGGTACGGATAACAGACTTTATCGTCTCGATCTATTTTACTAATTCCTTTGATTATTATGTACCACTAAAAATTACATGTTTGCACAACTTAAATCGTTTAAACGAGTATTCCCGTCGTGAAGAATCACGGTTGTTACGACTAGTATTCATATTCGGTAAAAGATTTTTTGTAAATAGCATTTATTGAGGGAAATTATCATTATCGGTAGTAACATTAGTGCTCAATGGGGGAGTATTATTCGTGACAATGTTCGTATTTATCATAAAAATAACATTTGTACTGTATTGTTATTGGGCGGTGAAATAATATTCGCGACCGTATTAGTGTTTGGCATTTAATTTGTATTCATTGTCGTATTAATGCCGGCAGTGAATCACGCTGCGATTTTCAGAGTTACCAAATGCAGTTGCCGAACAATCATATCGGCCAAAACTGCCTCAAATCACGTGTTTGCTTTCTTAGGGGCCATTCTATAATGATAGACAACTAAACTTTACATAATAGTAATTTTCCCTAGAACTCATTGCGCAGGGAATCACATTGGCTAACAGTCAGGTAATTCAAATAGCAGACACGTATTACATATACCAAATAATGTATCCATGTACTAAGAATAGCACATAGATTTAGCCTAACAAGGCCATTGTTTGAATATATATCGAAAATTGTCATCCCGTGACAAGTAATTTTAACCCGCTAAGGGTCAATGTTCGTATTATTAGATCTAAATCGTCTCTCATATCAGCATAGCACACTACCAAATGCTTGCATGAGGTATCGAAACTATACACAACAGTGTCATACTATCGTCGTCTACCCGGACACATAGTATAATAATCACGAATAGTTCACAACTTGTATAACAATTATTCAGATGTAATCCCACCATTGGGTAACTGTTTATCATGTCTCCCCGTAATTAGACATTTGTTTGTTATGAGTTTAAACAATATGCTGTAATTGGGAGGCATTTGTATATTTTCCTTAGATGTTATTAAATGTAACTATATCTTTCATTAAGTCAGTCGGTACCCACAAGCATGCTGGGTCTATTAAAAATGATAATTTATTAGTTGGGAGTAAGCATGTTCTTTACAAGCCAAGACACATCATTGGTCCACAAGCATGGGGTCTCTCCTCTATGATAAATCAACCGGAGTGGCAACAATATAGGAGTGGTTGGAGATACTCGTACACAGATGATTTTATAAATTTATTAGTTAAGGAGGGTTCCTCAAGGTCGGTGGTACTGGTGAGGTATAAAGGAATTATTATTTTTATAGCTGTTGTATGATATATGTAGGTGGTCATGGTTTGTTATATTATTGAAAATTAATAGGATAGCTATTCGAGTTATAGTTTGATAAACCAAACTTTTTCTTAAGTATTTTCTTAGGAGTAGTGCTTAGTCTTTAAACAATGGAAATGGAGAGATGGCTAGAAAGCAGTTCAATTTGCTGTTAGAAACTTGTAAGTGAGATAAAGATTAAGCCCGGATTGGGAAGTGTTGTGTTCCCTTGAAATGGACAAACGTATATCATACCTTCCACGGTTCCTTTTTGGGCCTTGAATTTACGCTCAGTCTGTAATTCAATTAAACAATAAGGTTTAGTTTGAACTTGCTAGAACGTCCTCGCATTCTTGTTTGCAGGCACATCATTTCTTCATGCGATATGGGGCTACCAATTTCGACATCTTTCAGTTCAACGATTTGTCATAAACATAATATTTTTTCGATAGTATGAATCAGAGCAAGGGATATTATTACTTAAGCCCAAATGAAATATATATTATTTGTTATAGTCAGGTCCGATATTAATTACGATAAAAAATAATATTATTATTATTTTTAATAAAATGCAATTTTAAATTAATATTTATTATAATCGAATATAATATTCGTTACATGGAGACTTAGTATTATCGACAGTACAGTACGTATACGTATTCGTACACCTTGTACCAGATAAGCACGTATGTGTTTTACATATATATATATATACGCACTCAGTATTACCTTTTATACACATATGTTGCCGGTTTTACCTATCACACGTTCCGCGACTTTTCCCTGAATTTCCTCGTACAAGCAAGTCTGTTATTATGTTCCGGACCACAATAACTCACTTGTCCTACGAGTTCATCCCGGCATCTATCAGTATATAATATTAAATTATTATTTAATTATTTTCTTAGAGTTAATCGAGCCTACGGTTACATTTTAGGTACACTAAGGGATAACCTAATCCTTTATAACCAATGGCCCTGATACCAACTTCTGTCACACCCCGTTGACCGATTTGCGGAAGCGTAAAACGGAAGAGTAACAGACACCTTTGATATCAACCACATTGTTTATAAAGAACAATACAAATTAATTTACAATACTACATCAATCTAACTTTGTTACAACTGGGTGATACAAACTAAATCTAGCCCGTTAAGCAACTTTACTTCTTACTAGCACACTTGCGTCAATTCACCCAGCATTGATCGCAAGTCAAACACGTAGCACATTAACTTTCTAATCCAATTCAGTACCCGAAAAACATGTTAAAACGGGTCAACTACAAATAGTTGGTGAGTTTCATGGGTTTCAAGAAATCAGTTGTGCGTACAACAATCACAGATTGTAAATACTCAAGTATGTATGTATGTACGTTCACAAGTACGTTTGTTTGTATGTTTATGATGTAATTAAGCTAAGCTACGGTGAAGCCTCGACTGTCTGTGCTGCGTGCATCCATTTCCCACGCCCAATCAACCACTGTGGCTCCCCTTCCACCCACAACATGCCCCTATAGCTATGTCTAACACTACATAGCCTGTTTGTATAAATATGGTCATGTGCAAACGGCGCTATATGACACGGCAACTAGGCCGATTCCGTTTGGGTTTGTCAAACCAATAGTACTATTCACAAGTCACCGGCTCGAAGTTAATCACTGTGTTCGTGGGGACTTTTTGTGTTAGCACTTAGATAATTCCCATCATCAAACAATTCATAGTATATAGATATGTATCAACATGTTTTTCACCTCAAAAGTTCGTAAAACAATTTAAAGTGGAGTCATGAAACTCACTGTTTAGTAGATAATCAGCACTGTGTCAGCTCGCGGTTTGCTCGATTTGCTATCACTAGTTCCTATAATCAATATTATAATAAGATTAATATTTTAATATTATTATAATCTCAATACTAAACTGGGTTGTATGTCTAATCTGGGTATAGCTAGAACGCCTAGAAAGTGTCAATAGGCTTAGGTTGTAATGTTGTTTAATGTCTAATACTTAAAAACCGAACTTGGGGAAGTAAGCTTGGGTAAATGTGTTGGTCAATAAAATGATTAACTTATAAAGAAAGATCACACATTGGGTCTCCGGATTCGCTACAGGGCCGTTTACGTTAATTCAGTTTGATTTGAAGAGAAACGCGCACAATCTATCCAGATTGTCCATGTTTCTCAAAAAAAGGCTCTTTTTTACTTAATTAATCCAAAAATATGATTTTTGATCACTTTTGGTGTTCTGATATTCCTGAAGATTCGTTAATCACGAACTTGTTGGTTTTTATCAAAATTGAGTTTGTTTAATCTTCAAATTAACATAATTAATTAACCATTAATCATTAAATTATTAAAATTTAGCCACTTATCAAATAAAATATGTATATTTTTATAAAAATATTTATGGAATTATTTACTGATTTATTAATTTATAAAAATTCATTTTATCAGCTATATTTAGCCCGAAAATCGTCCGTTTATACCAAACGTTCTCCAAAAATTCAATCAAAATTTATGAGTGATCATAATCTGTCCCAAAAAAACCTGGAAAAATTTAAAACTCTAAAAATCTTGCCAAATATCATTTCCGAGCCAAAACGACAATGAAAATTCAAATAAACGCAAATGAACAAAACCTACTTAGACTTCTCCAAATGCTCCTAGATTTCATATGTGATCAAAATATACCAAATATGAGTTCCCCACAAAATTTCATAATTTTTAAAACATTTTAACTATTTATGCCAAATAAACGGCCCAATAGGTAATAAATTCGCCAAATATTCTCGGATGGTCAAAAAACATCCAAATTTGAACAGGGACTCAATGATATGGTCCCTGATGTCCCTGCAAAATTTTATGACCTAAAAATATACACATCACAACCTTAACCTAAACAGCCCGTAAACGAGTGATTCAGTATTACCTTTGCGGTTTTGGTTCGCTTTTACCCTTCTAATCAAGTATTCGGGTTCTTGTGCTTCTATGAAAGCTATATACAGGTCCTATATCACAAACCAAGCAAGTTCCATCAACATGGCAGCCCCTTAACTTAGGGTTTCGGCTAGGGTATAAAACCGAACTTTTGAACCGTAAAAACGTCGTTTAAACCCTCTAATCCGTGTTTATGGCAAAAAAAAGAGTATGATTCTGATTCCCAACCATGTGTCTAATCAAAATATGTTTTTAGACCATTTTTAGGATTTTTGCATGGTTTGGAATGATTTTTAGCAATTTAACTGTGTTTATATGATGTTAAATTTAATTAAAACACGTAAAAATGATAGAAATGAAAAATACCTTTGGTTTTTAAAGTGTTTGTGCATATTAGCTGGACTCATTACTTTCTGGAAATAGATGGACACAAAAAAAAGAATCTAGAGTTCCTTAGTTATGAAGCATACTTACTAATAATAGTAATATTTAAAGTGGCGGCCGGGATGTTTAATGGGCCTCCCTTGGCCCATTTTGGCCCAATTACTCAAATTTCTTACCCGTACGTGAAATTCCGAGTACAAATTTATATCGGGTTCGGTTTGGCGCGAAAAATGTATCGGGTACGACATACATCGTGAAAACGAGTGTTTTACGGTCATTTTTGTGTAAATTTATAAAAACATACTATATGTTTGTAAAAATCAAAAATATTTTCACGGATCGCTTAAAAAATTTCAAATAAGTGTTTAGTAAGTCTTTTTCGTCTTAACGGATGATACAATGCTTGATTTGTAACTATCTTTCGCGTTTAAATCTATAGCGGGTAGTTAAACGAGCATGTTTTCATTTAACTTGTTTGGTATCGAACTAAGGCCATAATACTAATATATTAGCTTATATTTAACGTATATCACTTATAGATGCCCCCCGAGGTATCTGGGTCATAACCAGACCCGTTCGGTTAATCGTTTGTTTGATACGCAATAAGCGGTTCATCGCTATTCGGTTGTAAATACCGAGGTGTAACCGGTTTTGTCACGAATGTCACATTTCCAGAAGATTTTTGATGAGTTTCATGGAACTAGGCTGATTAAATGAGTATATGATGATTGATTTAGTTGGGGTGATAAGTAAGGTGGTCTCGAAGGTTTTGGTTAATCATTTAAAGACAATGTTGGGTTTGGTGAACTCTAAGTCTCAGTCAACGATTTTAAGTCGTAAGGCTATCCTATATAGGCCTCTAATCATGAATGAGGTAATCACTTTGGCAAATAATTCTAAATTTAAAGCTTTCTTTCTAAAGATTGACTTTGAAAAAGCTTATGCCAATGTGAACTGGAACTTTTTAGCCTCCATTTTGGATCAAATGGGCTTCCCACCGTTGTGGTACAATTGGACGTTGGGAGTTCTCTTGGCTGCTAGTTCTTTGATGTTAGTTAACGGGTCATCCACTTTCAAATTTCAATGCAATAAAGGAATGAGACAAGGAGATCTCCTTTCCCCTTATCTATTTCTTGTGTTGGTGGAGGATCATTGTAATATGGTAAGTAAGGCGGTAGAGGAAGGTATAGTTTCGAGGGTTCAAACCCTAAATGATGGCCCTCTTAGAGCATTCTCATCCAACCCCTCATTTAATGTGAGGGGTGTTTTTATAATTTAGAGAGTGATTTAGAGTGTTGTGAGTGAATAGTTTTTATAATTTAGAAAAAGTAGTGATTTTTCTTTATATTTGAAAAGCTACAGTTTATCCTCTATAATTTTTTAATATATTTTGAATGTGGTTGTGAGTGAAGGAAAGAGAAAATGTAATGATAAAAGGTATAAAAAGTATTATTTAATTGAAATAGAGAGAGAAAATATAGCGAGTTTTAGTGTAATTTTTGATTTAAGGATATGGGGTGGGATGAGAATGCTCTTATATCGCATCTTTTGTACGCGGATGACGTCATGATTATAGGGGAATGGTCCAAGGCAAATATGGTGAATATGAACAGAATCTTGAGGTGCTTATACATGTGTTATGGGCTCAGAATTAATTTAAAAAATCTATTTTGTTTGGAAGTAATGTGAACAGGGAGGAGATAAAAGAGATGGCTGGAGTGTTAGGGTGCAAACTGGGGATAATGCCATTTATTCACTTAGGCATTTTAGTGGGAGCTAACATGAACAAAATTCATAGTTGGAATGAGATAATGAATATTTTTGAGAAAATATTGGCTACATAGAGAGCAAATTCTTTGTCCATCAGAGAAAGGATGGTGCTAATCAAAGAGGTTCTTGAAAGTCTTCTAGTTTATTACTACTCTATTTTCAAAGTTCCGGGCAACGTTGTGGATAACCTTGAAAAGATTATGAAAAAAGTTTTATTGGGAGGGTCTAATAATACTCAAAGATACATTGGGTGGCTAGTCCTAAGAATAAAGAAGGTTTATGCATCTCGAGGCTTAAAGATGTCAATATTTCGTTATTAGCTAAGTGGGACTTGAGATACAAAATGGAAGAAAAATGGATTATGGAGGCGAGTCGTTGACTACATATATAATAAATTAGAGATCGGGAAGTGGTACCGGGAAAAAAGGGAAGCTCAGGTGTTTGGCTAAATATAACTAAAGCTATGAATAAGTTAAATTTGGAAGGAAGCAGGACGGTGGATTTGATAAAAGGGAATTTAAGAGATGGAAAGAAATTACCTTTTTTGGATTGATAATTGGGTAGGGAGTCAAAGTCTAAAAGAAGCCTGCCCTAATTTGTATAAGTTTGAAAAAGAAAAAAAAGGCAAAGTCAATGTCACACCCGGCCCTAAACGGCGGAAACAGCCGGGTGCGCGCGAGTGGGAATTGATAATCAAGCACGGGTCATTGCAAACATTCAAATAAAATTTTCCATTGCGCATGAAATGTCTAGTACAAAATACATTACATTGTTTAGAATTACATATAGAAACATCCACATATGAAAAACGTTGAAGATTTCCGCGCCATATCCCCTTACACGGCGGGAACAACCACGCGTGTGGAAGGGATAGAACTAAAATCTTCCAAAAACCATTTTTATAGATGTTCTGCGTGAAGTGCTCTATGTGTGACTCCTTGCGCTACTAATTATCACCTGAAAGACACGTAAAAACATTTGAATCAGTATAAACTGAGTGAGTTCACAAGTTTTGGTGACTTGATAAATCGTATTGCATCATATCCTTGATAAAACCATATTGAAACATATTTCTGATAACATCATTAAAACATATGCTTGATAAAGCCGTCCCGCGGGTTACGCGCGTACGTTGTGCTCGGAAAACTAGGCGCTCGTCCATGCAAAGAGGTGCGACCCCTACGAGCGGGCTTTACAACCAGTAGTACTACCCCATGACCATACTAGGCACTCGTCTATGCAAAGAGGTGCGACCCCTACGAGCGGGTTGATCAAACACAGTAGTCCCTACCCTTAGAGTTCCATTGACGAAGTGATCACTTTCTTGTTCTTGCGCACTCACATTGAAAACCAAGATAAACACCATGAACAGATAATCGTTTGCATTGCTTGTAAATATACCATGATAAAACATAATTTAAACACGTGTCCCTTGCCCCGAAAACAGTTTAAAAACAGTGAAAATAGGGGCTGTGAGACTCACCTGTGATTCTTGTTAAGTGATGGTTTAGAGAGAGATTAAACGAGACTCGGGTTTCCTGATGTTAGCCTCGAAATTGGAAGTCTAGTGATGGAAACGGAACTGGAAACGGATGCTCGGGAGATGGTTAGTGCAGAATTACAGGTTTAAGAGAGGAGTTTGAAGTGTGTTTGTGTGATATTTTTATTCAAGAATTGATACTTATTTATAGGCAAATTCAAGGGAACACAATCCCTTGATTTAGGGGATTGAAATCTTATCATATTGGGTGTAATGATGACAAGGTATGGGGTTTATTATTATTTATTTTAGGGATGGGGGTGATGGTCCTAGGGAGTGGTTATAAAGATTCTGATGGATTTGACAGTACATGCAGGACTGTGGTTGGTGAGAGTAGGTGCGGCTGACAGCTGACATTTCGTGTTACAGTATACTTTTCCTGGTACTGTTGTCAGTGTGCAGTCAAAAGGTAAAAATCTCTGAAACACGCAACTGGTTCTTTCTGGGCGGGGGTAATCCCCTTACATATGAAGAATAGACTAAGTGTTTTGTGCGTGAAGCCTTGCGCGTATAGCCTTCCGCGTGAAGGCCATTTCTTTGAACGTTGTGGGTGCGTAACCTTCTCGTAGTCAGGGACGTTGAGTTTCATTTGTAGATTCTCCATGAGGTCTTGGTATTTCAACATAGTGATCAGTTATGTTGAAGTCAATTCCATCTTGGAGCTTCAGACAAACTAGCTCTCAATGTTCCCGCCATGCGGGGAGGTTAGTTCCCTTTCCGCACGCGCACAAATGATTTGATTATTGAAGAGGTATGCACCCGCCTTAGCATCAAGCGGGGCGGCTAACCCATTAGACAAACGACATGAAATTAAGTTATGAAAACACAAAACCTGTGCGCGTGGTGCACATAACATATGCCCGCGCGGATCCTAACATGGCGCGCATCGCATCCGCGCATGGCGCATATAACATATGCCCGCGCGGATCCTAACATGGCGCGCATCGAATCCGCGCATGGCGCATATAACATATGCCCGCGCTGATAATGGCGCGCATAACATTCACAAACTTCTAATAATTAGGTTGGTTACTTGGTTTATGGGATTGGGAAATTACCGGGTGTCACAGTCAAGGATAGGTTATGGAGGCATGGAGGTGGCTTCGGTTGGGCTTGGAAATGAAATAGAACTCCAAGTTATGTTCAGGAAATGGATGAATAGGAGAAGTGTTTACAGTTTATGATTGCTGCAAGTAGGAAGGAAGGCCCGTATTCTTGGGTTTGGCTTGGGGATAAAGAAAGGACTTTCTCTGTTAGTTCGATCAAATGCTTAATAATCAAAAGCTAAAATGTGGGGAACAATTTTATAATGAAGTGGAGCAAGTGGGTTTTAGCGAAAGGCAACATTCATGTGTGGAGGACCGAGATGAACAGAATTCCAACTCATGAGGCGTTGGAGAGAAGGAATTTAAGGGTCGCTGATAACGTGTGTGGTCTTTGTGATATGGGTCATGAATAAACAGGCCACATTTTTACAGGTTGTTAAGTCGCGGCCATAGCTTGGGAGCATATTAATCATTGGTATAAAGTGCCCCAAATATTTGGGTTTTCGGTTAGAGACCTTCTTGAACTCCATAAGTTGGTAAAGCTCCGAGCTTTGGAGAAAGAATTTTTCATGGTTTAATTATTATAGCTTGTTGGAGTTTATGGAGACGAGAAACGAAAAAGTGTTCAAAGGAAAGGAGGTAAAAGTCGAAAATATTATTGGTGCTATTAAATCTTTTGGGTTTCTATGGCTCAAATATAGGGAGGAAATAAACCGCTAGTTTAGTCAAAGTGGTGTAACTTTGTTTTAACGTAATTTTTTCGTTTTTGGGCAGCTTTCCGGGTTGTGGAGGTTGCCCTTTGGTGTTTTGTTTGTGGGGGTTTTCGGTTGTTTATAAAAGTTTATAGTTCAAAGACAAAAAAAGAAGGTAGTCTCTTTGGTCACCTTCTAACGAGTTCCTGATTTAGGGCCCGGTTTAACAACGTCATTGATAAATAGAATTAAGTCCCCGTTAGATATAACCGGACCTAGACAACATTTAATAAGAATAATAATAAACTAGGTTATTGACCTGTGTACGACAAGTGCGGAAATATAGAAATCATCAAGTAAATTGATATATAATTTCAAACGAGATGAAAATTTTATAATCTGTCTCTTGAGACGACAACATGATTTATAAATGCAATTCATATTGATACGCAAAGAAAGTAGTAAAAGACAAAAGGTTGCAAAACATGACGTTACATAGTAGAATGTTTACAAACAAAATTTAAAACTTTAAAATATAATCTTCATAGGCTACTAAATATTTTATTATAAACCCTATTTGTTGTTTTGCTTGTATATTTACCTTTTCTATCTAAATTATGCATTTTAACACCATCACTACTCTTTACTCTTAATAAAGCTATATACAGTTGACCATGTGTAAAAATGTTTCTCTTCACACGTGAAAATGAAGTGTAATTATAAAAATGGTTGAAAATCCTACACGTGTACCAGTAAAAATCTGCATTACAAAATTAGAATGTCATTCTGTAATAGGCATACAATAGCATATGTATAATCATTATATCAATATTACTACAAAACGACAAAATTGACCATATAAAAGTTTAGTAAACAAAAATAAATTTTTTGCAATATTGGCTATAGGTTAGTGGCACGTGTACTACACAGGCGGAAATTAGTAAATTCATGAGGTAAACGTATGTGTGTGTATAATATATATGAATAAATATAAAAAAAATGTATTCATGTGAATAGATGATTTGACATAAGTATTATGTTTTTGTAATTAAAATAAAGCGGATGAACACATAATGGTAGATCTAGTACCAAATAAACTTTCAAGGCATTCTATTGACAAATAAATGAACTTTATAACTTTGGAACATACCTCAAGATGAACTAGTTATGGACTTGATTCATTAATGAGCTTTCACTGCCTTCTTGACACTTGATGTTTAATGAACCACCTTTTTAACTTTGGAACATACCTCAAATGAACCACCCTTTTTACTTTAGAACATACCTCAAATGAACTGGTTCTGGACTTGATTCTTGAATGAGTTATTACGTGATGCCTTCTTGCCATTTGATGTTAATGAGCATAAGTAAGCTTGATTCTTTTTCTCTTAAAATCCAAAAAAGGCAAAATGGAGGAGTGTGTGTGTTTGTTGAGGTGTAGAAAAGAATGCAAGATTTGGTAAGAAATGAGGTTTTAAGGGTTTATGCAGAGTTTAAGGCTTATAGACTCCAGACCCAATTATCTCTTAAGCCCATTTTAAATTTTCTAGGTCCATTTTTATTATTTTAGATAGACAAACAATCCAAGACATGTCATTCTTATAACTTGAACCGAAATCGCTTATTATTATTATTATTAATATTATTATTATTATTATCTATAAAAAAACCCTGATGTTACAAATATCCTCAAAACAATCTTTAACAAAATGAGTTATTAGTATTATTATTATTATTATTATTATTATTATCTATAAAAAAAACCTTGATATTACAAATGTCCTCGAAACCAATCTTTGACAAAATGAAATCAGATACTATAATTTGACCCTGACTTTTTCAAGTGAACACTTTCAAACTAAAAAATATTTCAGTGTTTCCCCTATACAAATTCTATAGCTATGACTCATTAACGTTATGGTCCAGCTTAGCCCGTATTCTTGATGTTGACCTGTTTGCAATCTATTACCAATTTGTATAAGATCCTGTTGGTGCATAAATGTCAGTAGTTCATATGTCAAATGTCTGTAATCGAGTATGTAATATTGTTATGTATTTGTTTGTTTAAAGCGAAGTTGTTGACAAGTTCGCTTAGGCGAACTTGTTAACCAAGCGAAGTTGTTGACAAGTTCTCCTAGGCGAACTTGTTGAACAAGCGAGGTTATGGACAACTTCGCCTGAGGCGAAGTTGTCGTGTATTTATATAGGTTACGGTTACTGTTTACGTAGTTGTTCAAGTTACGTGTAATTCAGTGAGTCAAGTGACGTGAGGTCGAGAGTCTGTAAGTATCACGTGTTGAGTTATTAATATAACGTGTGTTTGTTCGTATCGTATTCGTGTGTTCGTGTATTTGTGTTCTACGTCCGTAACGATCTACACAGGGATTCCGCACCTGTGTATATCGGGATATCTCGTGTGATCCGTCCAGGGAACCTACAATTGGTATCAGAACTTTTGCTCGATTGTGTGGTTCGGGATATTCACGCGGGTGTAGAATTTGTATCAGAGCTGTAAGGGCGACGTGCTCAGGACGAAAAGAAGAAATGACCGAGACGATGATCCCAATGCATCGAAAGATGCAGGTGGTGAGCTGCCAAGAACTTCTCAAGCTCTTGGTACTTCCACAGCTGAGGGGGAGTCTGCCGACGCGGCTGGTGGTTCTGGTGGTGATGATGTGGTGTTAGTTGATGATGACGTGATTGATGCGTTGAAGGAACTTGACGATGATATGTTCAGCGATGATGTTTTATTTGATGAAGATGTGCTGCCGAGTGATGTGATTGAGAAGATCGGTGAGCAGATTGAGATTGAGAGTGAGATTGAGGAAGGAGAGATAGTAGTAGAAGACGTTGAACACGAGATCCCTGATGTTGAGAAAGCCGACAAGGGTACTGAGATGGATGAGACTGAGTGGGAGGAGCAGCCTAGGTGGAAGGAAGGCTGTGCTCATTGGTTTATTAAGACCAAGAAGCCTGCTGTTCCAGCCATGTTCAAGAAGAGTTATAACATCAAAGGCTATGCTGAGTCGAAGAAGGGAATTATCTGTTGGATATATGATGAACAGATAAATTTGTTTGTGGTGAAGCGTTAGGATGGTATTCAATACTTCAAAAGAACCCTGAGATCTCTCAATACGTTGCCGGAATGTGAGGTGAAGGATTTGGCCAGGTTGGGCCTGATAAATAGAAGTGACGACAACATGGCAAGAGTGATTGGGAAGATCGTGTGGAAAGAAAGCATAAAAGAGAAGAAGTTTGAATTATTAAAGCCACAGAAGGGAAAGCTCGTGGAGGATACAGAAAGGGGAATGAGAGCAGATGGCAAGCCATGGATGGTGATGAAGTACAAACCGATCCGATGCATCAAGGAGGTTCCTATGAAGACTATGCCTCAAGATGTGTTGAAGAATCTAAAATGGTGGTACGTTGATTGCCAGACTGTTGAAGCCGTGATGGAAGACGAAGATGAACAAGAAGTGCTGAGGGTGTATGATCCGATGCCTCTTGTTAACTTATCGAAAGCTGATCTGCAAGTGTTGAATGAAAAGAAGATATTCTATATTCCTGCTTGGAAGGATGAGGCAAGGAAATATCAGCGAGTAGTCACGGTATGTGTTAGAGAAGGAGTGCACGCGTGAAGATACAGGATTACGAGACAAGAGCTGAAAGATCAAGATATGAAGCTACTGCCAAGGGGGAGTCTGTTGGTGCATAAATGTCAGTAGTTCATATGTCTAATGTCTGTAATCGAGTCTGTAATATTGTTTATGTATTTGTTTGTTTAAAGCGAAGTTGTTGACAAGTTCGCTTAGGCGAACTTGTTAACCAAGCGAAGTTGTTGACAAGTTCGCCTAGGCGAACTTGTTGAACAAGCGAAGTTATGGACAACTTCGCCTGAGGCGAAGTTGTCGTGTATTTATATAGGTTACGGTTACTGTTTACGTAGTTGTTCAAGTTACGTGTAATTCAGTGAGTCAAGTGACGTGAGGTCGAGAGTCTGTAAGTATCACGTGTTGAGTTATTAATATAACGTGTGTTTGTTCGTATCGTATTCGTGTGTTCGTGTGTTTGTGTTCTACGTCCGTAACGATCTACACAGGGATTCCGTACCTGTGTATATCAGGATATCTCGTGTGATCCGTCCAGGGAACCTACAGATCCACCCTGTAATCAAAATACAAACTCAATTCAGAATGTTATTGAATCAGTAAAAATTTTGAATTCTCAATATTCCTTTGAATCCAAACTCAAATTAACCCATAAAATTCAAAAGTCTGATGTGAATTCAAAAGAGCAAGTCAAATATTTGTTGACCAGTTGTTATGTCCCAGAAATAATTTTAAGTTTGAAAAACATTATACTTTATAAATCTTATATTGCCCCAAATTCATTATAAGCATAACAATTTTTGACCCGCCCGTTTCGACCTAAAAACAGTTTGGATCCAAACTCTTTCAGATCATAACTCATTTCGACCCATCAAAAATTTACTCAAAAAATCGCATTGACCAAAACTTGTTAAAACTAAATATGAACCCAACCCTACTATTTAAATTAACATAAATACAAAAAATACATAAATAATGATACTTTTAAGTTAAAAACCCATGTATCAAAACTAAAAACCTGTTAGGTATGCTTCAATTTACTTGATAATAAACTGTTACAAAATCAAGAAAAAAAACATAAACTTTATTTCTTACTTCTTGTTGCAATTAAGTAAACAACTACTATATAACACTCACGACATAAAGTAAATATACGGGTAAAACAAATTTAAGATATACCTACACATTCTGGGTTGTAACACAAGAAAGAAAAGCATGCTCATCCAACCACGGACCTACACATTCTGGGTTATAACACAAGAAAGAAAAGCATGCTCCATTCGATCCAACCACAATGAATAGTCCCAAGTTAGTTGTAGAGGTTTCATTCGCAGATTAGCTTGAACTTGTAACAATCTTTATAAAGTAGAAAGTGCTATCACTTGAGACTTTTTTTTTCTTGATGGGTCATAGTACAAATACATAAATGAAAAGAAATTATACATGACAATCCAATTAACAAAAGGACGACATTTTCATGTTATTTACCTTATTCTCGTCCCTTGTAAACCGCCTAGAATAATCAATTAATAGAAAAACCATCTTAGAACAATCTATCAAATCTACATTTTGAAGATGATTTAAGTTAATATATAAAAAAAGGAATAGGCAAAAAGATACAATGGTCAACAATCAGGTGATCAACTGACTGATCCGTGTAGAATCCGCAATAGTTGTAAAAATTAGAGTCAAGCTCGCAGAATATTTTCCAACCTTGAAAATATTCTTTTTATAAAATAATCCCAAAACTGCCCTCTTAAAATCCTAACTGCCTTTTTTTAGTCCTAACTGCCTATGAAAAATTAATTTGAAATACACAATATATAAAAGGGTATAAACAAAATACAATTTGTATCACATATCTTAATGACACACATACCTGCCACCTTGAAGCATATTCTCTGTTTTGTATGCGTTTATTAGTAGAAGACAATTTGAGTAAAATCGTCATAGAATTACATCAGCTTGACAGTCAAGAAAAGCACCATGGGAACCACTGGGTACATTTAAATATCTGTAACAAGCAAACAACCAACAAATAAACATAAGATCATCAGAGATGGGATCGATGTAGTATGCTGCTCTATATCATTTGTTCACCGTGGGATGAAGTATAAGAAAATCAAGCACGAAAAATTATTCGAATTAGCCAAAACCACCATGTACACAGCTACAGATTACCCGAATTAACTTGAAATAAACTGTGACCGTTTTGGCTTATTACACATTATCAATCAATTTCTGATCTGTACCCAACAAATTTCAGTGCACAAATGATCAATTAGTTACAAATCAAACCTACAATCTGTAGCATTCACAAAACTAGTTGTTTCAGATAAATTTGATATTTTTTAGAAGAGCCGTTTAGATCCGAAATCATTTTACTCTGAACATGTTTTTAATCAAACCCGTACTTACAACAACGCAGTCGGACCCATCAAATAGGCCATCAGACCTGTCCAATTTCTGTTTTGTTTTTCAATTCCATGTTTGATTTTCCATACTTGTGTTCAAATAGTACTACACCAATATTACTAAACAACCAAAAAGACTACAATTTTTACCCAACCCTCGTTAACCTTATAATTCTACCAGCATCAGTGACCTGAACTCATTCTATCCGAACCCGATTTGTGAAGACCTATTCTGATATGCTACTTACCAAGACACAGGAAATACAAGCTTTATCCAAAGCTTAAAAATTTTTTATTCTTTTTTTGTAATTTCATATTTGGTATCAACACATTTCACATTTAGTCCCATACATTGTCAAAAATGATCATTAAGGTTTGGCTTTTAAATCATTTTACATACGTAAATTACAAAAGGTTGCAAGGTGTGAATCTAATGGTGGCATACCTTTGGAGACCTTAACTGTGAAGTATCTGAGCTAAAACCAAGCACAAAACTTGTAAGGCAGCTTTAACTTCTTTGTATGTTCCAAGATATAAGAAGAAGACGAACATGAAGCATTTCCAACTTAGTGACTGAATTCATAACATTTTCAGCCTAAAATCCAAAAGGAGAGGGTAATGATCAACACTTTTGTATGAGCAAAACATAATTAAATAAATAAATAAATATAATAACTGTATCAGCTCGTGCTAATAACATGTTAATGATAGTAATTAGAAGTCTTGAATGAATCATGTATAGTTTTGCATTATGGCATGTAAATGAGTTATTAAAATATCATTAAAGCAATGCGACATAATTAGAGAGTTTAAATTGTCGGCATATTTGCACAAACCTTTCATTACATAATTGAAATTATATGACTCAAGACCACCGTGGAAACCCATAGTTAGAATGTTAAACGATTTTTATGCTTATTATTATGAAGTAATTAGAATGTTAAGTTTGACTATAAAAAGTTGTGCTAGTCAATAATAATCAAAATGTCTACCACACCGAGTAGACAATTAAAATAATGAAAATAAAATAAAATTTATTAAAATGGTTAACCCGTTTAACACTTTTAACTAAACACACTGACCCGCAACTCGTTTAACCTAAAACCAATTATCATGTTCTTGTTTAGTTAGTATAAATACATCATATGCGGTCCCCAAAGGTTTCATGCCCTTCACCCCTTTTCTCCTTTCAAAATATAGTGTGTCAAAAGTAATTACTAAAAAGCATTAACAACACAATAGGAACTAATACAACAAATTCAAATATGAAACAAATATATGTGAAGCCATAATTCTGACTGATATACTTTACGGATCTAGTTTTCTAGATATGAATTGCATTAGGTTAGATCTGATTACTTTAACTCGGTTTGAATGTGTGTGTTGAGAAGTGATTTGGACAGAGTAACGGCACTTAGATGATAAAACAAGAACTAATTACATTAGAATAAATATAGTAGGGTATATATATAGACGAAGACTTCATTCGTAATACATGTCATAACGAATGAGAGTCATTCGTTATCATACATTATATCCCATTCGCTATCTTAACGAATAAGCACATTCGTCAGTCTCATACGTTAACATCACTAACGAATGAGCACTAATAAACACGGGGACACATTTGTTATTATCTTCTCTAACGTATGTGTCTTACAATTAGCGAATGTGCTAATAAAAATTAACAAAATACCCTTAATACATTCTTTAAATATCCAAAATACTTTATACAAAGACTGAGATGCAAAACCATGCTCTAACAAACTCCCCTTCATCTCAAGCTCTTTGTCTATCAAATACTATAAGTCTTGAACCGGCTATTCTTCCAATCCGCACATCTATGAATTCCAAAAGCATAACAAGCGCAAATAACACGCTGAAATTTCATAGCTTGCTCGTTGTCTTTGACGTCCGCCCATCTGATCTAATTCTTGTAAAGAACCTCATTGTCGGATTCAAACAGATTAACTAGTGACATAAGGTTGATCACCATAATAAATTCAGTCTTCAAGCCCAATCCCAATACTATTACAGCCTCACCGGTCTTGTTATCATAATACCACCTGTTAAACTTCATATAAAGACTTTGAGGAAAAGTCTTTAAAGGAACCTTCTTTAACGTACAAGGCGGCTTTACATTAAGAACCAGTTTCCTCCAACCATTGAGTGGATCTATCTCGTTGATATACTTACGAGTAGGCACCTGAGGCGTGAAATACTTGAACCCATACCTTACTTTATGCAAAAGATTATTGAACCATTCAGCCTATAGATTTTCACCCTGATTCATTAATGGTCTATTAGCCAGTGTACGAACATCCCATCTCGGCATCATCAGCGCATCAGTGATACGCTTGAAATACTAAACTCCATGCTCCCATTTAAAAATGCATACCTAAAGTCCCGAGTCGTACAACCGTGAAATAGTATTGCCTTTCCCGTCTTGACACTCACGAACTTCTTCATTTGATAGGCTGACTCCCGAGCCTTTGATTGCGTGTAATCTTCACCCTTAGCATACCTCAAGGTCTTGATCATCTTGTTCATCTTCAACATATTGTGAGTAAACATACCATCTGAAGTTCTTGTCTCGGAATATGATAATTCAGCTACTTGAAAATGTTCTGTAGTTGTAGGAACATAGAATGTCTAGTACTTTGTGTCTTGTGTAGGTTAGAACTTGATAGCATGAGATATTAGTGAAATTGTACGTTAATGTTATAAGAAGCAACTTATGCGGTGTATAAGATATGCGGCGCATAAGTTATGCGCCACATAACATATGCGCCGCATAATTCTACTAGTTGCTGCTATCAATGAATATAAGAAATGATTAAAGAGACGTTTTCGAGTATTTTCACTTCGTTATGATTTCCGCTCATAGCGTCGTATGGTAGATCTGGTCGTGGATGTTCTTATACGTCACTCTGACGACATCATCCTAGACTTTTAATTGGTATCAGAGCCTTGTGGCTCATGATCTATCTAGAAAAGCTCAAAAACGTTTCTTTTCTACACATTTTTTATCATTCCAGACGATGTAGCCGTTCAAACCTCACCAAAACTTCACAGATTGTCATATCCTTGGTGTTGAACAACATACTCAAAAATCAGATCAATTATCATCGTTTTCCCAAGAAATTTTGCCAAAAGCCTTCATGTGCAACTTATGCTCCGCATAAGTTATACGGTGCATAATATATGTGCCGCATAACATATACGCCGCATAAGTACATTACCACATATATGGTACACTTCTTACATGTTAAACCTTCATGCCGTATCCTCACCGTATCACTTACCTGGTGAAATGTCAACGTAGAAGTATTTTCCTGCTTATAAATATCAGTTGGTTCATACAAGATTATACAATGCATACTAGACGTACACGTTGAAATACGAGCATATCCGTTATTGTCGTTTATAAGCTATATTTGCTTGTACTTTGGGAATTCAAGACCTTTTTATTTGGGGAGAAGACATGGGAGTGCATGTCTGACTTCCATGTGATTTGACTATTGGATTGGTGGATCAATTACAAGTTGCTTAAAAGTTTTTTATCAAGATGTATTTATGGATTCATCATGGATGAAAATGGGATTTGGAATGAGATAGCAAATAGTTTGAATATTTTGTGGGACTCATGAAAGTTAGAAGACATAAAGTTTCAAGCCGATGGGAATATACTTTGATTGTCAAATCTTTACAAAAGAGGATTTAAAAGTGAAATCATTCTAAAAGATCGGGAAAGCTTAAATTGAAGAGAAGTCTTTTAACTTGATGATTGAGGAGTTTGTGACCTAAATCTAAGCAATATCAAGGGGGGGGGGGGGCTTGTTGAAGATCAAAAAGTTTATTTGCTTAGATGCCACAAGACAAGTACTATCGAAGGGGGAGTCTTTAGGAACATAGAATGTCTAGTACTTTGTGTCTTGTGTAGGTTAGATCTTGATAGCATGAGATATTAGTGAAATTGTACGTTAATGTCATAAGAAGCAACTTATGCGGCATATAAGATATGCAGTGCATAAGTTATGCGCCGCATAAGTCTTCATTTGTGCCTATAAATAGGTTAGTGGATCACTTGTTATACTTGATGCTCCTGACCAGTTGGTGGAGTGATCCATGTTGTACTAGAGCTTTACATTGTAATATCTATTTTACTAGTTGCTACTATCAATGAATACAAGAGATGATTAAAGAGACATTTTCGTGTTTTTCACTTCGTTATGATTTCCGCTCGGAGCGTCGTAGGGTAGATCTGTATGTGGATGCTCTTATACGCCACTCTGACGACACCATCCTGTACTTTTAGTAGTGAAGAACAGAATTCCCTCATCAGAGTTAGTACGTGTATACAAATCATGATATTCCTCAGCTATCACATCTTCCATTTCCACATCATCATAATTAAACGAAGTATTCCTGGCTAGAACACTCGTATCAAACCTCACTTCATCAATATACAATACTTCAGCATCCTCTTCCTGTTCTAACTCGTCCACTGCCTCCACATTCAAACCAAGAAGCAAGGCAATTTGTTCTTTTGTTAACGAGTGGTAAAACAATTAACCTTTTTCTATCTCATCAGCATTTACCATACTCATCACTACGCCCCACTCATCCACAAACAATAGCATATTCGCCTTTATCGAATCCACGGGCTGCACATTAGTAGAATCATGATACACCACTAATTGCTTACCACTATCACCTTCAGCTGCAAAATTTCCAAATGATAAGGCACCACCACCTGGTTGCTGATCAAATCTGCCAGCCTCAGGATCCTTATCTTCATCGTCCCCCTTCAATTTCTTCAAAAAATCTTTTTTACATGTCAGTTGAAGTATCAACTTGTCTTGCTTGTCTAATCTCTCCCCTGAGTAGTAACCAAGGCCGTAACTCTCGGTTTTCTCGTTGCACATACTAAAAACATGCCTCATCATGCTCCACTACTCGACCCTCATATGCTATTGGAATAATCTATCCGTAGCCATCTGATTCCCTTGCATATGAATCAGATTCATCAGCTGTAACATCTGATGTTGGACAGGCAGATTGTAAAATCTTAGATTGACTAACTGTATCAAGCCAGAAGGTCTGTTAAATGACAAGAACGAATAATCTGGCTTTTATATCTGTTGAGCAGAAAATGTTGGACTAGGAGGCGCTAAACTTGTTGTGTATGAGGCATCAGAGACAACACATATCGAGGAATCGAAGCTAAATGTGGATCTGTTGAAGATGCTATCATAAGTGTAACCGCTGATGTACTTGGTGAAGTAGTAATGACCGGTGTTGGTGGACTAGATTCAATAATAGGAATTGCAGGAGCATACTATACCTTAACACCATAATCTCTATAGGTTCGTTGCTTTTTCGGCTTTTCAACAACGGCAGCCTTTCCTTTACACTTACGAGCGGCAACTGCAACATCAACTGCTAGGCCACCGTCACCTCCTGGACCACCATCTCCATCACCTTCAAGTTCAGAATTTGAGTCATCTTGGATCTAACAATCATTAGATGGAGCAATGAAATCAACATTTTCCGGCTGACCGATCAACCACTTGTATTTTGGCTTGGTCTGTGATGTCTGCCCCGTGTAGGTTCTAACCCATCTCATGGTATTTTTCGTTCATATGCTCCAAGACCATAAGATCTCCTTCAACTTCTGGGTCTTTAACCAGATTGGGCTCCGAGTGGTTAATAATCAACTTGAGGAATCTCGGATACATTAGAAACGTGTTCTTGCGTGTCGTGCAATTCTCCTTTAAATGATAAAAGATCATCTTCGAGAAATTGAATGGTTTGTTCAATAAGCGTGCCACAAACACCTATTTCAACATGACCCGACACTCGTCGTATCCTCCTTTCCATCCACCAAGGCAATGTATCAACATGTGTAACAGATACTTATACTGTTCTCACAAATTTTCCTTGTTGTACTATGACTTCGACGAGTCACCTACCTTAACCGACCGAACAATCCCCTTATCAACTATCTATCAAACTCACACCTATCATCCATCGAATACCCAAAGCGCAATACTTTACGAATCACTAGAATATCAACTGCAATCTTCTTTCCTTGAATCTTCGCAACAATGTGGTTTTCTCCAAACACACAATTAGCCGTGTTCCAGAACGGTGTAATAATGCTCTGGTGAACATAGAGATCAGTAGATATGAAATGATAGACCCTGGAAGTCTTAAGAAAGCTGATCATATCACCAAACATGGCTAGTCCAAAGAAATCGTCCTTTAAGAACGCACATATTTTATGCTTCTTATCCTAATCAAGTTGAGGAACCTTTGGAACTTCAGCTTCATGATTATCAACAGGCTGTGCAGCAGGAGCTTGTTCAGCTTGTGGAGCTTGTTGCATAATCTGCTACTCTTGCTTACCTTCAGGTATATTTTCCTAAATATTTTCAGCCACATCTGTAAAAACAAATAAGTTAATATTTTTAATTTACATTAAAAGGACAAATGTGCCCTCGTTCATTGTGCATTAAGAATAACGAATGAAACATATTACATTCGTTAATACCTTAAAACGAATAGACACATTTGTTAAGTTGAAGCATATTCGTTATCAGAGATGAACTCTCATTCGTTAAAATAATCAACGAATGAGGTCATTCGTGAAACTTGTGAACTAATAAGGACTCATCCGTTCGTAGATTAATGAATGGGAACTCTTTCGTTACTTGATTAACGAATGGGAACTCATTAATTACTAGAACAACGAATGTAAACTCTTGACTATAGAAGTCCAAGTCAAAATTGATATGAAATCCAGAAGTCAAACAGACATTCAACATCTGGAAATCAATCAAATCTTTACCATTTACATTAATATTTGTTTTGTTAGCACCGATGAACCGTCGATGATATCCCCGTCACACCTATTTTGATTTTAGACTCAATACTAAGGTCAATTTGATTCAGTGTTATGTCCGATAACTATTTATCATGAAACCCAATTAAATCTGAACCAAATCCTTCATTAAGACCATCATTTGATTGTCTATACCTGTCAATCAATAAATGATGAACCAAAGATTAATTGAATGCTTATAGATTATCTGGAAAAATTTGCTAGAGTTATGCTTAGTTTGGAGAGTTTTCGTGGTAATAGTAGTTAGACGAATGGACTTCCATTCATCTACTGAGGTTTATATAATCCGTGCAAACTAGCATACAACCTCAAGAAAAATGGATGTCACATTCGTTTTATTTAAACTAACGAATGACTCTTCATTCATTAAATTAAAACTGACGCATGACTCTACATTCGTTAACTTTTAACGAATTAACTTCCATTCATTAAGTTTTAACGAATAACCTTGTTCATTCGTTAAGTTTTAATGAATAACTAGTCATTCGTTATTCATTCGTTAAAGGGTAAATGAATAAGCTTTCATTTGTTATCATGGAACATAAGCAAATGTGATGTTATAACGAATGTAACACATTCGTCATATGTATTTAACGAATGACATGTTTCTTTAATGAATGAACATCAAAAACAATCTTTTGATGAAAATACATTAAAATTGCTTTAACAGTCGAACTTTGACTATAAATATTTAAAGTAAAGCGGAAATACTTTAAAGAACTTAACTTAAAATGTTTAATCATAAAATGTGGGTAAAATCTTTTCCTTTTTCAAATGATAAATTCTCATAGCTCGGTAATCGAAAAATAATGTAGAATATAAAATCTTTTTGAATTTTTGAAAATTTATATCGAAACAAACCAAAAATATTTTTTGTATTTTTCATTTTTCAAGCGGAATTTAAAAACTAAAATCAAAACAAATCAAAGTACAATAAGCAATATTAATTTTTGTGAGTTCAAGCAGGGAATCATATTGACCGATAACGTCCTAAGCATCATTTCAATTTTCAACCGTATTATGTACATAATCCAACGATAATTGTAGATAGAATTGTCTACTTTAAACTTTACATGGATCTTTCGATAGCTTTACAATATTATTTTAAGTTTAATTAAGCGCAAGTCTCATGTGAACCCCACCTATCAGACACAATTTTATATCTTTCATACAGTGAATGTTTCATATATACAATTTTATCTTTTCTTTAAATTGATTAGTTGTGACTCGTGAAAAAATAATAAATAGAAAATAAAGCAGAAAGTTGAAATTCTCTATTTATTTTTGTTTCTAATTGGTCATGCGCTCTTTTACCTTGGAAACTCATACAATTACCTCATGGGGAGCTAGCCGCACCTACGAATGATATAAATACTCCTCTGCATATGGTAATAGAGAGTTAGGTCCATCAAGCTCGACGACCAGGAGAAGCAAAACGAAATTAGGATTTGGCCGAAAAAGAAGCAACGCTATGATACCATGACCGATCACAATAGAAAAAGAAGGATCTTTCTAATTCACTTCGGGTCTGCGGGGCCTTCAAGCATCCGAAATACGACGGGCTTGTAAATGACATAGCCCTCCTAAATGACGACTCCTTCAGTAAAACCCCTTAAGATCGGTATTTCTACATGCAGATAAGGTTACGCAGATAAGGTTGCATTTTAACAAAAATAAAAGATAAATAATTTGAAGTTGTACAAGGCCTTAACTTTCAGTTCGATACGTGGCTTTTACACGTTTGTGCTTATAGTATATGTATAGAAAGTCCAAGGCTTGTACGAAACACCAATAAAATAAAGCAGAATTTCCAAATCTTAAGTCTCTTGTCGGATATGACTATCACGCAATAGGAAATCTAAGATTTGAACAAAAATAAATAAAAATATAAAGTTGAATTTATTTGCAAAATAAATAGAAAAATAAGCTGAATTTCTTTGCAAAATTAACTCATGCACACACAACAATCTTTAAATTTTTATATTTTAAAACAGATATTAACTATGCATCACGATGTCATACCACTAGATTCGGCTAGTAATTAGGTTTATATCTTTTTCGGCACCTATATGTTCTGTCAAACCTATCAGACACATCATACAATTAGTCTTACAGCACTTTTTAGTCTAGTTTATTCATGTGCTAGATCTGTTAGGTTAATGTACTATCATTTTCCCTTTTTGCTTCAAAAACTCATTTTAAGGAGCAATTTTTCAACGCTTTTGGTTTTTCTCATGTTTGAATGTTTTAGGGTTTTATCTGTACAAACAAAAATCACAATATTTTTGTATATTTTAGATTTTCCCCCACTAAAAGAAAGTTTAATAAAGAAAATAAACAAAAAACTGTAAAAAATAAAAAAAACGATTAAGTGAGCAATTGAATTTCTTTTAAAGTTTTAAGACAATTAATACCAAGTAGACGGTTAATACGTGCTTTATCAAATGCCTTGGTAAAAAATGATAACATATCTCAATGTTTTTTGTCTTTGAGTGTTGAACGAGATTCTTAGTGATACTAATAGTAGTAGAATTATCAATATAAATGGTAGTAACAAGAAACTCAAACCATAATCCCGCAAGTGTTGTTGGATCCATAAAACCTGTGAATAGCAACTCGAGGCTGCCACGTATTCGACTTCAGAGGTTGAAGTAAAGACCGTTGTCTGCTTCTTACACTACCAGGAAACAAGTCGGTTTCCTTAAAATTGATATCTTGCTATAGTAGACTTAAAATTGATTTTGCACCCTTTGTAGTCTGAGTCTGTATAAGCAGTAAGATCGAAACTTTCATTCTTGGGATACTATAACCTGGTGTTAGGATTACCCCTCAGATAGTGCAATATACGCTTAACAGCTGCCATGTGAGTCAATCGAGGACTCGACTGATAACTGGCACAAAGACAAATAGTAAACATAATATCAGGAGGAGAAGCGGTAAGATACATTAAAGAACCTGTCATAGCTCGATAAAATCAACGATATCCTTCAATTCGTACGGTGACAAATTGTGACCAACGGGAAGAGGCTTCGAGGGGACTTTTCTGGAAGTTATCTTGAATCGGCTCAAGACATCGTTCGTGTATTTTGTCTGATGAATAAAGATTTCCGAATCAGACTGGTTAACCTGCAACCCCAAGAAGAAGCTCAACTCTCCCATCGAACTCATTTTGAACTTCGTCTGCATTGTCTTCTCAAAATCTTTACATAATTCATAATTTTCCAAACCAAATATGATATTGTCGACGTAAATTTGGACTGGAAGAAGATCATCATCAATAGTCTTATAGAACATGGTACAATCCATAGTCCCCCCCCCATTTGAAGCTGCTATCAATTAAATAGTTAGCTAACGTGCTATACCAAGCTCTTGGAATTTGGTGTGGACCATATAGAATTGTGTTTAGATGGTAAACACTCTCGGGATAGTCAGTATCTTCGAAACTAGGAGGCTGCTTCACATACACCTCTTCATGTATTTCTCCGTTCAGAAACGCACTCTTGACGTTCATCTGATACACTTTAAAGTTCTTGAAAGCTGCGTAGACAAGAAAGGTACGTATAGCCTCCAGTCGTGCTACTGGAGCATATACTTCCGTGTAATCAATGTCTTCTTGTTGGTTGTAACCTAGAATGACTAATCGTGCTTGTTTCTCACGATTATCTCACAATCGTTCTTTTTACATTTAAATAGCTATTTTGTCGGGATAGATTTTTTAATCCAAACAGGATGATCAATGAGATCCCAAACACCCAGTGGCACGAACTGTTGCAGTTCTTCCTGCATTGCTTCCTCCCAAGATGGTTCCTGAAGTGTGTAACATTCTTTAATTTTCAAATCCAAAAAACCAACCCGTTTTGTATTTAATAAAATTGGTCTTTTATTTATCGTTTCATTTGTAGATATTGGGCTTTGCCTTTGCAAACCCGTGATCATTTCTATACAATTTTATTTCTCATCACCCTTGTAGTGTTGCATGTACATTTAAAACATCCATATGATCAATTATTCATGAACTTTTCCCATCCAAATCACTAGAAGTATTCTTGGATTATTATTAATATTATTATTATTATTATTATTATTAATGTTGTTGTTGTTGTTGTCGTCGTCGTCGTCGTCACCATCGCCGTCGCAGCCGCCGCCGTCGTCGTCGTCGTTGCCGTTGTTGTTGCCGTCATTGTTGTCGTCATTGTTGTTGCCATATTTTCATATGTTGTTTTTTTAACTAATAAAAATAAACCAATGAATGTTTTAATTAAATAAAATTTCTTGAAAGAGTTAAACACTTTGAAAACCCCTTAAACATTTTTATTTTTGTTTTTAATTATAATAAATATGGTTAATTTTCATAAATTCTATAAACCATAACAACTCTAAAATTTCACTATAAAAGGAGGACTCATCCTCCATCATTTTCACACCTCAATATATTTTTTTCTTAAGCTTGAGAGCACTAATAAGTAAGTTTTACGATTTCATGCATTTTATAGATTTTACCTTAAATGTTGATACTTGTTCTTCTTGATCATGGTGCTTTTATAATAAAATCTTATATTTTTGTTTTAAGAATCACTATGACCATGTATACCCAAGATAAACAATTTGATTTCTAAATATTGGATCAAACCTAGTTATATTGAAAGAACAAGAATTGATATTTAGCTAAATTTTATAATCCGTTGATCATCTTAAGCGTATAAACTTTCTTTCAAATAATATGATTTATAAAAAATTGTTTTATTTAAATATTTCTTATAATAGAACTAATATACTTGATATTTCTTAATAATTAATTAAGTGAATTAATTATTGTTTATTCTGTTCAACATAAACTAATATGTATAGTTTCTTTAAAATTATTCATTTAAAAACCTTTAAATTAATTAATTAGTAAATTAAGTTAATACGTTACTCAAAACCGAAACGTTTAATCATATATTATTTTTAATCTTGTTATTTAAGCGTATAGTAATAAGATACCATTACTCATTTACAAATCATTATTCAACTAACGAATATCAAATGGTGCATATAAACTTTAATTCATTTTTGTTAATCTCATTATAAATAAAAATCCCTAAGTCCCAATTTGTCGTGGTTTCTTTTCCATTTAGACTCGTTAAAATCTAGCATACGTAGATACTTGTTTAGGAAAATCCGTCGTTATTCTCCGCCTCGTTTGTTCGACTCTGTCAGATATCGTCCTTAATTTAAAGGTGAGTTTCTCACACCCCCTTTTTAACGCTTTTACATATTGGGGGGTAGCATATATATCCTATCGAGTCAATTGTCTGCTTGTTCATTGTGATATTCATGACAAAACCAGGTATACCTTAGTATTTACATATTGAATAAATGATGAACACATAACGAACAAACGAATAACCAAATGATACTAGTTATGACCCCGAATATCTCGGGAGGGGCGTATATAAGTGATACGCGTATATTAGAAGCTAACATATTGATATTATAGCCATAGTACATAGCAAACCAGTTAAACAAAAAGATAATCGCTTAATAATACGCTATGACTTTAACGCGAAAGCTAGTTCCAAAATAAGCATTGTATCATCCGCCAAGCCAAAAAAGACTTGCAAAACACTTATTTGAGATGGTTTAAGCAATCCTTGAAAATATTTTGGATTTTTAGAACCAAATGGTATGTTTTTATTAATTTACAAAATTTTGCCGAAAAACACTCATTTTCGCGCTGTTTGTCGCACCCGATCTATTTTTCTTACCAAAAACCAAACCCGAAACAAATTTGGACATGGGTTTTCAAATATGGCATGCAAAATGAGGCAAAATAGCCACATGAGGGGCCCAATGGAACCCCCCCATTAGTTGTGGCCCCAATAGTAGACTTTCCACCCCTTTTTATATAAATCCTATTACAAGCCTCATTAGTAAGTCATTTCATAAAATATCTGGACCTTTGAAGCTGCTTACTCTCATCTTTAACATTCTAGCCAAAACCCTAGAGGTAATAAGTCATTTTTGATCATTTTTGGCATGATTTAAAGAGGGTTCTTCCACGAAAATTAAATTTTGATTACCAAAAATTAATTCTAACCATGAAAAAACTCTCGAAATGATATAAAAACATAATTTTATCCTAAACATGGTTAGAAATCAGAATCAAACATTTTTTTGTCATAAACATGGATTAGAAGGTTTAAATCACGTTTTTACGATTCAAAAACTCGATTTGAAACCCTAACCGAAACCCTTTGTTTCAAGGCTGGATGATTGATGATACATGCTTGATTCTGTGATATATAACCTGTAGAATAATAGCTAGAAGACCAACAACCCGGAAAAGCGAGAAAAGGGTCGAAACAACCAAAAACCGCAAAGGTATTACCGAAAACTTCGTTTAGGGGCTATTTAGAATCAGATTGTGACGTGCTTGTTTAAAGTCTACAAGACTTTACAGGGACATCAGGGACCATATGAATGAGTCCCTGTCCCAAATTGATAAAATTTCGGTACTCCGAGAATATTTGACAAATCTATTACCGTTTGTTAGCGTGTATTTGGGAAAAATACCTAAACTGCTTGAAAAATTATGAAATATTGTGGAGAGCTCAGGTAATGCACCAAATGATCACATATAAAGTGTGGGGTCAATTGGAGAAACCTAGCTATAGTTTCTATATTTGCGTTTATTCGAGTTTTAACGGTAGTTTTTGGCTCAAAAAGTTTAATTTAGCTAAATTTTTAAGTTCTGAAAATTTTACAGGGTATTTTTGAAGTCATTTGGAACACTCAAAAAAATTATCGGATTTTTCAGAAATCGTTTGGTGTAAACGGACGATTTACCGGTTAAAAATAGCATACAAAATGAATTTTTATAAATTAGTGAATCAGTAAATAATTCCAAAAATATCTTTATAAAAATCTACATATATTAATTAGTGAGTACAAATATTCATAATTTAACAATAAACGGATAATTAGTTGTGCTAATTTGACATTTAAACAAATTCAATTCTTACAAAAACCAACGGGTTTGTGATTAACAAACCTGCTTCAAGAGTGGTCAAATATCATTTCTTTGGATTAATTGAATAAAACCGAACATTTTGTGAGAAATCTGGATAATTTAGATAAATTGTGCGCACTTTTCTCCAAACTAGATTGAATACACGGAAATGAGCTCTATAGCGAATCCAGACATCTAAACTATATTTTTCTTTCTTAATTTAATCATTTTATCAACCGACACGTTTACCTGAGTTTGTGTGGTCATACCCGTTTTCGAAACGCGTAAGCGAACAACTTAGCCCAGCACAAGAAATGGTGAAACTGAGCCAAGGTCGATTTTTACCATTAGACATTGAACAACGTCATAATCTAAGACTACTGACATGTTCTGGGTGGGGGGGGGGGCAGCTATACCAAGACTAGAAATACATCCCGGTTTGGTATGGAGACTATAATAATATTAAATATTAATATTATAATACCGATTATAGGAACCAAGTGATAACAAGCGAAATGAACCGCGAACTGATACTATGCTGAGTGCACTACAATACAGTGAGTTTCAAGACCCTTCTATTTAAATGGTTTTATGAACTTTTGGGGTGAAAAGCACGTTTATATATAATTATCTGTTTGGAAACGCACTATCATATGAATTACCTAAGTGCTAACACACGGAAGATCCCTATAGTAATTGATTTTGATCCGTAGAACGTGGATAGTACTATTGACTATATACATGACTTTATATATGACGAACTCAATTGAGTATGGCGCAAATACCAAGGTTTTGTTGTAATATAACAAATTAAATTGAGTATGGTGTGAATGCCAAGATTCTACTGCAATTTAACACACTAAGTTGAGTATGGCACGTAAGCCAATGTTCTACTTCAACTTAACAAACTAAATTGAATATGGCACGTATGCCAAGGTTCTGCTGCAACTGAACAAACTAAATTAAGTATGGTGCGAATGCCAAGATTCTACTGCAATTTAACAAACTAAGTTGAGTATGGCACTTATGCCAAGGTTCTACTGCAACTAAACAAACTAAATTGATTATCGCATGAATGCCAATAATCTACTACAATTATACATGACTATATATTGATACATGCACACCATGTAGTCTTTAAACATAGTTACTTGGGACACGTTGTGGGCGGAAGGGGGGCTAGTGGTTGATTGTGCATGGGAAATGGAGGCACGTAGCAGGAACAAACAACCAAGACTACACAGTAGCTTAGCATAATTACATCATAAATATACGAACAAACGCACTTACAAATGTCTTACATACATACATGCATATATACGAACTCTGATTATTGTGATTACGCATAACTGATTTCAATGAAACTCATGAAACTCACCAACTATTCATACTTGACCCGTTTTAACATGCTTTTCAGGTTATAGAAAATTGGAGTAGATTGCTTATGTGCTACGTGTTTGGATTGTGATCGAGGCTATGTGAATAGATGCAACTATACTAGTAAGGAGTAAAGGAGTTAATGGATTAACTTTGTTTTGTGTCACCTAGTTTGTAAACGAAGTTAGAACTATGTAATTTATTTTAAATTAGTTAGTAAACAATGTGATTGATACTAGAGGTGCCTGTTAAACTCCCGTTTTACTCTTCCGCAAATTGCTAGTTGGGGTGTGTGACATTCATTTACAAAACTACAATTCATATCATGGACTTGTGTGTTTACTTGATTGCTTTCTCAAAACATATTTGCACGTGGTATCCTCAATATGTATGATTATACACCCCCCCTTCGCACTCAGGACCATTTTGTTATTAGTGGAAAAGGGCCTCATTATCTGAGTATGTTGGTTATTACCAACTGGAAAGGACCCTACTTGCTTGATTATCACATGTCTCATGGAATTATATGGTTTTTTATATTATATATAACAAAACTTGTGTAAACTCACCAACTATTTGTTTAGTTGACCTTTATTTTATATATATATGCTACAGGTATAGTTATTAGAGAATGATGCCCGGAGAAGACACTAAAACATAGGTTATAGAAAATAAAAGGACAAGTTGTTTAATTGTTCATATAATTTTTCTTGTATTTCTTGTTACAACTTGTGTACTTGATGTTGAAATTAATTAATGATAATATTGCCACTTAATAGTGTCACATGTGTTTTGAGCAATCTGTACGTCACACTCAGGCGTTTCCACTTATGCTGATGTGTTACAAAGTGCCATCGAGACACTTGTCAGTTCAATCTAAGATAGGAAACAAGCAAATTTGGCGATACTCAATATCCCCGTTGTATACATATCCACATCTGAACACAATACATTATCGTTCAATAAATTATCGCCGCGTACGTCAGCAACCTGATGTCGCGTACGAACGCCCTCATTGACATCACCGATAATATTGTCAAAAGAATGATAAGAATGAATCCGAAGTGTTGGATTCTCAGCAACTAAAACATGGTCGTTTCAATTTGTGATGTTGCCTTCAGCCGATTCATCAGTCAAAGGTTGGGAAGATTCTTCAACTTGTATCTCGGTAGTATCCTGAGATACGACAAATGGAGCAGAGGAAGAATCTTCGAAGTCGGCATCATTAGAAGATATAGAAACATCATCTTATGCTTTAGGTTGATCAAGTACAACAGGTTCATTATAAGTAGAAAACCTTGGAATATCGAATAATTTTTCTTCCAAATACGCAAGAACCAAGTCTTCATGCTGTACCTTAACCGAGGGAGTGAAAGAATTAAATAGACCTTCATAATCGAACATCCAATCAGGTCCTTTGCCAGCAGGTGGTGTGGTATACCTTTGGTAATCAACATGGTACCACTCCTTAGAAGAGAGATTAGATATCCTTTTCTTAGGAGATGCACACCCAAGAAAGACTCCGCCAATCGATTTCTCTTTGAATTTTCCTGCTTCATATTTCAACATGGTACAACGACACCCGAATGGTTCGAGAAATTGAAGATTCATCTTATGGTTATTAAGAAGTTCGTAACTTGTTTTCTTTACCTTCTTACCATTAGAACTCTTTTCAATGTATAACATGCGTTATTCACAGCTTCGCTCCAGAATTGAACGGGAAGCTTAGAATCCGCCAACATTGTTCTAGCCGCTTCAATTAAGGTTCTATTCTTTCTCTCAGCAACACAATTCTGTTATGGCATGTACGGGATACTATATTCGTGATGAATACCCCTTTGCAGACAGAAGAATTCCATCATGATATTCTTGAATTTCATGCCGTTATCACTTCTGATACGCCTCATCTTAATTTATAAAGTGATTTGATCTTAGTGATCAGATTCTACACGAGAACCGGTGTTTGATCTTTTGTACTCATAAATAACACCTATGAAAATCGTGAATAGTCTTCGGTGACGGCTAAACAATAAAGATCTCTTGCGATACTTAAGTCTATTCACAAGACCGAACAAATCCAAGTATAGACATTCAAGAGGAGTGTCAATGGAGTTTATCATCTTCAATGGATGAGATTCTTTTTCTCTTTTCCCTTGTTACATATAATACAGTGATAGGTCATTTAGAAATTTTTTAATGCAACGCCATCCAACCAGATCATTCGCCATCAAATGGTTCATTTTTCTGATATGGAAATGACACATCCTCCTATGCCACAAGATAGTGTCTTTCTCAGTTTCTTTTGATATTAAACACGTGGCTGTTGATGAAGAAGAGGACACTTTGGAGCCAAGTCAAGTGCATAAATATCATGATATTGAGGAGATCTCATGACGACCATATCCTCGGGAATTACGAATCCAGGCGTAAGAATAACGCATTCTTTGTCCGTGAACAAGGTCGTATACTTCTTATCACAAATCTGTGAAAAGCTCAACAGATTTTGATCAACCTTGTCGCAATAATTTACCTTCTCGAAGGTAATCCTACCATTCGAGACTTCGCATTACTCGGTTATTAAACCACCCTGATTACCCACAAAAGCAACAAAACCTCCTTGAATTTCTTTAACGTTTGTAAGTAGATTAAGATTGTCGGTTATGTGCCGAGAGCATCCACTATCCATGATCCATTTATCTCCTGAAATAGTCTTGGATGAACTCAGCGTAAACAAGTAAACAGTTAGTTCAAAAAGGTAGCCCGAGCCTCAGCCTTGAGCTCTACCTTTGTTTCCTTAGGTGATAAATTAAGATTAGGTTTCCTAGTTGGAAGAAAATCATCTGGAACCTTGAATTCACTTGAATTTTGTTTCAAGTTTTTCTGGTGCAATTAATGAACACAAGTATAACTCAAAGGTGCCTTTGACTTTCGTTTAAGAAGAGATATTAATCATGGATCATGCCAGTATTTTCATTTTTACAAATAGGTTTTGCAAACTCAACCTTTTTGTGACATACATTATGATCTTTAGAATTAACCCGCACAACTTTTCTTAGGTTAATATCACAAAACATTATATGTGATTCATCAATCTTGAGATACGAAGGTTGTTGTTTTAGATACTCTTAACCAAAGGAACTAATTCTTTGATCAAGGACTTCTTTGAAAATTTCAACTTCAAGCCACACCATTTTGCAGCATGTCTGCGTTCACCACATGAGAAGCAAAATCTGATGTTTACAAATACTTGTGTTGAAGTAACATGTATATGTGAAATCTCAGGTTCAAAATTTACAACCTTTACATTAGAACTTGAACTTGCCATACTGATTGCCTTTTATTCTTTTAAAACTCTAGATTGGAATGGTTTGTAACACTTGGAAGTGTATCCATTCCAGAAGATTTCACAAATTTTTATCAAACTTGGATTTCTTTTCATGTGTAAATTAGTAACCATTTTTGACTTTTCGAAGGCCTTTTCAAGTTCTTTCAAGTTTGATGTTTCATCTTGAAACACGCTCTCAATCAGTTCAGGTTTAATTAAACTTAAAAGGACATCTTTTTCATTAAACACTTTATTAACTCCCTTCAATTTATAAACCCAACCCTTTTTTACTTTAATGGATTTGCTTGGCTTAATAAAACTCATCAAATATGTATCAAAAATCACAAGTTTTTCTAATTTCTTTTACTTCACAACTAAAGCTTTTGAACCATAAACTGCTTTTTCAAAGTCATGAGGTTCACAAAGAATATGATTTTCTTTTGGAATATTTTTATCTTTGTGAACAACATGTGGCTCAAAAACTTCTTCACTTAAACCATTAACACAATCATTTTCAGAGAAAACAACATTCCCTTGAATTTGATTTACTGAAATTTTCTTTTCAGTGGCATGTTCTGAAGTTTTAACAATTTTAGGCTTTTCCTCTTTAAAGATAGGTATATTGGTTTTTAATGGTCCCAACTATTGCCTTTTAGTCACCGCTGGTCCTAACTAATGAATTGGCTACTAATGGTCCTAACTTTTAAAGTATTTGTTCCTAATGATCCGCGACTAACAGAATCCTAACGCCGTTAGTTTCAGGTAGTTGGAAAAACGTTTTTGGCCGGAAAATTCAAATCTGTTGCCGGAAAGCACCACCTGAACACCGTAACCACCACCAATTGACTCACCCCAAACCAACTACCACCACTTGAGCACCTTCAACCGATTCTGACGATGGTTCTAAGGTTTTCGACGACCTCAATAATTAGGGTTTTTACTATAAAAAGGTTCCTAAAGGTCCGATACGAAGTTACCAAGATGTTTGGGACGACAATGTTGAGTTTTCGAGAAAAAAATTAAGTTTTCCGGCCAAAACCGTTTCTCCGGCGACCTGAAACTAACGACGTTAGGATTCTGTTAGTCGCAGACCGTTAGAAACAAATACTTTAAAAGTTGGGACCATTAGTAGCCAATTCATTAGTTGGGACCAGCGGTGACCAAAAGGCAATAGTTGGGATCATTAAAAACCAATATACCTTAAAGATATTATTCTCAGTCATAGAAGGAACAACAATCATAGGACTATCTGAATCAATTTTCTTAAGGTCTCCTATGTCTGGAATACTTGTATAGTCATTATGGAAAAGAAGAGGGATTTCAACAAACCCTAAGCCGCTTTGCCATTTCACTGTTGGTTATTGTTCACCTCAATGATTTCGTTTAGCAAAAACCAAGAATCTCTGAATTTACCAATTTTATTTTTAATTCCGGTATCTCGTTTTCAAGTTTAGTAACATTGGTTCTGAGTTTCAAATTTTCTTGATACTGAATGTCAGTAATGATTAGTTAGACTGCAACCTCTGCTTTTAAATCATGATTACCATCCGACAAAGCATTAATCTTTTCTTTTGATTTCTCATCAATCTCAAGTGCTTGTCGGTTGTTGTCACGAATCATAGCTAATTCACAAACTAATTGGTCATTGTGATGACAAAGTGAATCAAGTTTTACTTGATTTTCATCGCAATGAGCACATTTTTGTGCATTAACAACATATTCATTTACATTATCAAATTCAATTGAAATAGAACCAGGAGATGTAGAACTAACCTCCTCTATGTTTGCCATACATGAAAAGGTTTCATGTTGTTCCAATATTGAATCCTCTAATTCAGTTTCTGAATCCTCACTCTCACCCATAAGATTATCACCTCATACATCTTCAATTCTTTCAGCTTGCTCAAACATTGCCAAATTTGGTTGATTTCCCTTGGTTGGACATTACCCAACAACCGTTGAGACCATTCAATTCCTTCTTGAGAAAACTAAGCTTGTGACCCACCAGATTTAGCTGATTCAGCTCCTTTTGATTTCTCTTTGGATTCAAAATTGTTATACTTCATGTTGTAGCTTCTGTCTTGAGACTTTGACCCAAAAGGGTATTCCTTTTTAGGTTTGTCACATTCTTTAGCAAAATGACCAAACTCTTGGTAGTTATAACATTTTACTTTCAATTTGTCTAAGCCAATTCTCTTATTCATGGTTGGAAGATCTTCACCCATCCTTTGCATAAACCCCTTAACCTTCCTCATAATTATCGCCATGCTCTACTTTAGATCCATATTCAAGATCGTCTGGATCAATCAGACAGAGTCCTCATCTGTTAAATCACTTGTAACAATCTTGCTACACACCAGTTTTTCGTATGATGTCATGAAGGAAAATTGTTGTTCAGCCTCCTTCATATTCACATTAGGTGGTTGTGAAGTTTGGGGAACCGTAAGAGAATAATTACCCGATCCAGATAACATGAATGAAACATTAGGATTACTCTCAACCCCTTATCTCTTGGATAGTTTGAGAGTAGAAAGCCGTAATTGGAACAGATGTGCTATTCACAGGAAGTGTTCCTCCATACAAAGTTGGATTTTGATTTTCTTTTGAAGAATTCTGGCATTTCAAATCAAATTCTCTCTCCTCTACTTCTGTATAAAGTCCACTAAAGTAAGATTGCGATTCTTAAAGAATCCATTCTCTTTTAACACTAGCATATAAGTGGAATAGTAAGAAGGTAACGCATTCTTTAGAGTATCAATCTGCTCAAAATCATCAGGAATAGAATTATTTGTCATTTCAGCAACTAAATGACAAAATCTTGTCAATAATTCACTGACTGTCTCCCCTTTCATAAGACAAAAATTTCTTAACTAAAATTTCAGCATAGATTTCTTGCTATCTATAGTATTACCCATGCTTCTCATCTTTGATGTTGAAACAGCAAATCACAAGTCTTAATGTGACTCATCTGATGGAAAATGTGTTCTGGTAATGCCATTGTCAACGTCGAATAGGCATTTGTTTCAATCTCGTAGGCTTCTTTTCTTCGATCGACATGAGGATAAATTCTTTCTCTTTATAGTTGATATTTGGATTCTACACTCTGCATGCATTCTAGATGAACAGCTGCCAAATGGGCTTTGAATCTTGGTTCCCATTTAGGAAAATCAGACAAATTCATCAATCTTGGGCATCTAGTGTGAGACCCGACCTCTGCCTCATAGTCAGCATTTGTTGGATTATGGCATTTTGAGAAGCAAGAGCGTTGAAATTTGTCTTGTTTGTAAGGGTTAAAATTGTCAAGATTGAAAGTTGAGGGTAAAAAATGTCAAATGCTGAAACTTGAATAACAAATGAGAAATACTTTAGTCACGAATGAGAACTGAGACTGTTCACACGAATGTGAAATAAGAAGTATTTGTGTAACGAATGTGAAATGAGAATGTTCATGCGAATGAGTGAACACGAATGATTGAATACGAATGAGAGAATAAGATGATATGTTCAAACGAATGAACAATAACGGATGATTAGGTAGAGAATGAAGGTTAAATGAACGAATGAGGAATTGTCATAACGAATATATTGTAAATAAGTTGTGAAAGCAGTTACAACTGCCAAACGAATGAGTTGTTTGAAACTAACTAATGAGCTCAAGAAAATTACGAATGAGCATTCATATCTTCAAGTCTTCAAACTCTTTCCAGATTCAAACTTGAAACAAACCAATACCAAATCAATCCAAACTCGTTCAAACCTCAACCAAAACACCTATTCAACCACTCACTCAACTCGTAAACTCATTCCAAACCTCGTGGTCTTAATTCGAACCCCAAACACAAACCAAATCAAGTTCATTTTGACCAAAATCAGTCAAATATCAATTTGTTTCCCGCGCAAACTGAATCTATCAATTCACATCGGATTAATACAATTGATTGATGTTAACTTATCAATTCAACATCGTAATCAATCCTTCAGTCCAGTTAACACCTAATGTGATGATTTCAATACGTAATTGGGGATTATATACTTTTAACCGTCCGTAACTCAATTCCAATACATTTAGTTACAATTAATCTTCAATTGATGAATCACTTGCTTTGTAAACTAATCCTAAACGTAATTCAATCAGACGATGGCTCTAATACCACTTGTGAAGCCATAATTCTGACTGGTTTACTTTACGGATCTAGTCTTCTAGATATGAATTACGTTAGGTTAGATCTGATTAGTTTAACTAGGTGTGAATGTGTGTGTTAAGAAGTGATTTGGATAGAGTAACGGCACTTAAGTGATAACAGAAGAACTAATTACATTAGAATAAACATAACAGGGTATATATAGAAGAAGACCTCATTCGTTATACATGTTATAAAGTATGAGAGTCATTCGTTGTCATGCATTAAATCCCGTTCGCTATCTTAACGAATAAGCGCATTCGTTAACATCACTAACACATGTGCACTAATAAACACGGGGACACATTCGTTATTATCTACTCTAACGAATGTGTCTTACAATTAGCGAATGTGCCAATACAAATTACTAAAATACCCTTAATACATTATTCTAATATCTAAAATACTTTATACAAAGACCGAGATGCAAAACCATGCTCTAACAATTTATAAACAGATTCAAAAAATATTGTACAAGCACAGCAATTTAACAATTAAAAAATAATAAATGGTTATGAAAACTTACACGATATGCAAAAACTCTCAAGGCCTCAAGAAAGCTTTCATTTTCGTGCATCTTTCTTTGAGAAGCTTCTGGTAATAAAAGCTCATCTGCCTATTAATCTTGCTACGATTTCTTAGAAGAAAATAAACACTTTGAACAAGAGGAGACTAATTTGTATCCACACGAAATCTGGAAATAGATTGAAAAGGTTGACAACAAATAATTGACTCATAAAAATAAACACTTAGGATCATCTTATTCATATAAATTAATGGCATCTAGCTCTCCAATATCTTAGGGTCATCTTATTCAAATAAATTAATGATCTAATTTCTTATCTACAAATGAATAAACACCAAGCCAAACTAAAACAAAACAAAAGAAACAATATAAGCATATGAAAGCTTGTTAAAGTGATGTGCTTCAAAAAGAAATTAGACTAAAAGAAGTTTTTCGGGCTGGAATATTTATTGGGTAGAACAGAAAACCGAACTTAACAGAGTTCAGTAAGATTTAAATACAAATCTAATAAGAATGCGGTTAGGTTTTTGATTTTTCAACCAAATATAGTGAAACATTTTAAGTAAATCAAATAAGGTTTCAATCCCTAGCCAAGCTATATCAACATGCTTTATGTTTAAGTATTACCACCCAAATTAGTGACATGGAATACTGTAAATCTTTTGAACATGATTACGAGATCTTTATCAAATTAAAGAAGTGACTACCGGTTGAGTTTTGTGTAAGTTGAGCTGCCTTAAGAAGAATCCCCTCATTCCTCGCGCTATCAACATGAAATAAAATCGAATTATTAATCATATGAAATTGTAAATCAAGCATGTTCATCTGGAAGTTTCATAAACTAGATGAAACTAAAACTCCAAAAGATTTGAAATTTAAATTAGGGCAAGAAATTCAAACTCGACTAAGAACAAAAAATAAAACAGAAGAAACATACAAGAAAAAAACAACATACCCACACCCATATGCAGGCAACAACACCAATCACCATCGTTGTGGTCTCCGCAGCCACCTAGGGTTTCAAAATTGAAACGGGCAATGACTGATATCGGTACACCACATAATAAGATACATACCTCATTGATTGAAACAGTGAACGATGACATTTTGAATTGAAAAATATTCGACAACAAAAAGATTAATCGATGGATTGAGGATAGAGGCATGATAGGGTTAAGGCATTGAATGAGGAGTAGGTTATGTTAATTGAGTAGGATAATTTAAAAAAGTTTCCGTGCATTGACTTTAATTTATTTATTTATTATTTATTGTAATAGTGAAAAAATTCAAGAAATGCGTGGTATTTATGGAAATCAATAGTTTAGACAAATAGAAAGAGAAAACATCTTGATTTTAACAGTATAGGTAGATAATTTAAACGTGAAGTGGAAAATGCTTTGTTAAAATTTGAAAAAGTAAGTGTTTGACTTCTCCTAAGACCTACGTTGATATATATATATATATATATATTAAAGTCAAGTCACCGGAATCCTGAACTCTCTTCATACAACGACGCAGTTTGATTCATAAATTCAAATGGCAAGTGCATTATAATCCATTAAATTACAATGGATTGGTTTTACACCGCTTCTTCTTCTTCTTCTTCTTCTTCTTCTTCTTCTTCTTCCTCCTCCTCCTCCTCCTCCTCCTCCTCCTCCTCCTCCTCCTCCTCCTCCTCTCTTCTTCTTCTTCTTCTTCTTACCGTCGTCACCGGCAAGTTGCAGATCACAATGCCATTTGATGTTCCATCTCGATGCCACATATTTTGCCTCTGCTTGAACTGCCAAGTCTTTTGAAGTGTGAAATCAGATGAGAAATCAAAGCACATTCTTCCGTCACCGGTAGAGAGAAGTAAGAAGTCCGATGAACAGGGAGACGTGTCATGTCATGGTAAAAATGATTAATAATAATCTTACTCTAATTTGATTGAGATTGTATAATTTGCCAAATTTCCATTTATCATGGTAGCATAAAGAATACAGAACACACAAAATCATAGTTTCAGTTTCTTTTTCTTCATAAAGGATATAATCATGGTGAAACTGTTAGTACTCCAACAACTCCAATTTCATTGGTACCGATATTATCAGTGATATTGATCAATATTTTAGATGCCTTGGTTGATGCAGACTCGATGGAAGATTTCATGGCTTACGATTTGATCATGTTTCAAATATTGACACTGTTGATTTTTGACTTTTGGTATTACTATTAATACTATATATGTTTACATTTTTATACATGAATGTATATATCTACACAGGGATTCCGCACCTGTGTATATCGGGATATCTCGTGTGATCCGTCCAGGGAACCTACAATTGGTATCAGAGCTTTTGCTCGATTGTGTGGTTCGGGATATTCACGCGGGTGTAGAATTCGTCCCGTTTCGACTTTTCGCGGGACGTGTTTTCGGTGTTTTTGCTCATTCTAACCTCCTACCAGTGTGTTCAAGCCTTTAAGCTGTAAAGGCGACGAGCTCAGGACGAAGAAGAGAAACGACAGAGACGATGATCCCAATGCATCGAAAGATGCAGGTGGTGAGCTGCCAAGACCTTTTCAAGCTCTTGGTACTTCCACAGCTGAGGGGGAGTCTGCCGACGCGGCTGGTGGTTCTGGTGGTGATGATGTGGTGTTGGTTGATGATGAGAATATAGGTGATGACGTGATTGATGCGTTGAAAGAACTTGACGATGATATGTTCAGTGACGATGTGTTATTTGATGAGGATGTGCTGCCGAGTGATGTGATTGAGAAGATCGGTGAGCAGATTAAGATTGAGAATGAGATTGAGGAAGGCGAGATAGTAGAGGAAAATGTCGAACATGACATTCCAGAGGTTGAGAAGGCCGATATGGGTGATCAGACGGCAGTTGAAGATACTGAATGGGAAGAGCAGCCGAGGTGGAAGGAAGGATACGCTCAATGGTTCGTCAAAACGAAGAAACCGGCAGTCCCTACCATGTTCAAAAAGAGTTACAATATTAAGGGCTATGCTGAAGCAAAGAAAGGGATTATATGCTGGATTTATGATGAGCAGTTGCGTCTCTTCGTGATTAAACGATATGATGGAGTTCAGTACCTTAGAAGAATGTTGAGATCGTTAAACACACTGCCTGAATGTGAGGTTAAAGACTTAGCCAGATTGGGGTTGATCAATCGAAGTGACGATAATATGGCTAGAGTCATAGGGAAAATCGTATGGAAAGAGAGCATAAAGGAAAAGAAGTTTGAGCTGTTGAAACCACAGAAAGGGAAACTTGTTGATGACAAGGATAGAGGTTTGAGAGTTGATGGAAAGCCTTGGATGGTTATGAAGTATAAACCAATCCGGTGCCTTAAAGAAGTACCGATGAAGCTTATGCCCAAGGATGTGCTCAAAGACCTAAAGTGGTGGTTCGTTGACTGTGAGACAGCGGAGGTAGTGATGGAAGATGAGGATGAACAAGAGATCCTTAGAGTTTACGATCCGATGCATCTTGTTAACTTATCGCAAACTGATCTGAAGATGCTTAACGAGAAAAAGATCTTTTATATTCTTGCTTGGAAGGATGAAGCAAGGAAATATCAAAGGGTTGTGTCGGTGTGTGTTAGAGAAGGAGTGCACGCTTGAAGTTACAAGATTACGAGACAAGAGCTGAAAGATCAAGATATGAAGCTACTGCCAAGGGGGAGTCTGTTGGTGCATAAATGTCAGTAGTTCATATGTCTAGTGTCTGTAATCGAGTCTGTAATATTGTTTATGTATTTGTTTGTTTAAAGCAAAGTTGTTGACAAGTTCGCTTAGGCGAATTTGTTAACCAAGCGAAGTTGTTGACAAGTTCGCTTAGGCGAACTTGTTAACCAAGCGAAGTTATGGACAACTTCGCCTGAGGCGAAGTTGTCGTGTATTTATATAGGTTACGGCTTGTTTAGTTTTGATGGTTTTGAAGGTAGTTCAAGTTCGTGTAAATCAGTGAGTCAAGTGACGTGAGGTCGAGAGTCTGTAACAGTGATTATATCACGTGTTGAGTTATTAATATAACGTGTGTTTGTTCGTATCGTATTCGTGTGTTCGTGTGTTTGTGTTCTACGTCTGTAACGATCTACACAGGGATTCCGCACCTGTGTATATCGGGATATCTCGTGTGATCCGTCCAGGGAACCTACAATTGGTATCAGAGCTTTTGCTCGATTGTGTGGTTCAGGATATTCACGCGGGTGTAGAATTCGTCCCGTTTCGACTTTTCGCGGGACGTGTTTTCGGTGTTTTTGCTCATTCTAACCTCCTACCAGTGTGTTCAAGCCTTTAAACCATCAAAAACTTCGTTAAAATCCGATTTTCAGATCTGCAGAAAATTTGAGTTCGTCAGGCGAAGTTGCTGTTCATCAGGCGAAGTTACCGTCAGGATACGTAGGGTTTCGGCGAAGATATATGGAGAAGCGAAGTTATTTACAACTTCGCCTACCTCCTCAACTTCGCCTAACTCAGCGAAGTTCTCCTCAAGTTTGCCTAGCTCAGCGAATTTTTCTTCAAGTTCGCCTACTTTCTAAGTTCGCTTACCCTAAGCGAAGTTATTCTCAACTTCGCCCAGTCACGCGAATTTAAGAAAGATCCAGCGAAGTTATTACTTAAGCGAAGTTATCCTTAACTTCGCCTACGGTGCTGTTTAGAGGAAATTTTTTTTTAACTTCGCCTACTCAGAATTTTTTCGGGTTTCTTAGTCTTGAAGAAGGATGTCGTCGATCAACATTTCGGAGCTTGTAAAGATGGAAGTTGAAGCGGGGTCAGCTACAAAGGCCCCAAGGTTGCTGAAGGGAACCGACTTTGTCGCGTGGAAGGATCGGTTCATACAATACGTTAAGTACCAGGATGCGAAAATGTGGGTATGCATCCAAGATGGATATATTCCACCAGTCATGGAGTATGAGGGTCGAGACCAAATCAAGAAATACAGTAAAATGGAAGAGGAGGAGAAAAAGATGTATGAAGCCGAAAGCAAGGCTCATGCTGCAATCACAATGGCTCTTCCACAAGAGATCCTCCATACATTCAGAAAATACACATCAGCTAGAGAGCTTTGGGAAGCTCTTGAGAACAGATTTGAAGGGAATGTAGGAATTCGAGCTTCAAAAATCAAATTGCTCAAAACTCAGTTTTCCGTCTTCAAATTTTTGAAGAACGAATCTCTAGATGATATTATCACCCGATATTATCATCTAATGACTGAGCTGAGCAACTATTCTATTTCCTACCGAGAAGAAGAAATAGTTGAGAAGCTTCTCGATGCCCTCCCACCAAAATGGGAGATGTATACTGTACTGATGAGGGAAGACAAGGACTTCCCTACCTATGATCTTGAAACCACTGTCAACAAGCTCAGAACTTTTGAGCTTAATATGGTAAGAAAAGAAACATCTATGGATCAGGTTCAAGATCCAGGCATGTACGGTGCTAAAGTAAACTCCAATTCAAGTTCAAAGACTGATTCTGCCGCCTACTACACGAAGGGCGAGTCGGGTGCCAAGTCTTCACAGGAGGGGCATGTGTCAGTAAACTCAAATGGGGATGTTTGCTTTGTAGCCGGTGGATCAAGTGGTACTAAACAGACAGCAAGCCAGAGTAGTGGCTCTTCAAGTTCCTCAAGCAATAATTACTCTAAGATGCCAATGAGCGTCAAATCTGCTGAAGAGCAGTTTGGCCTCTATGCTTCGTTTATTGCTTCATATGAAAACTATATTCAAGGAAAGGTTGTTGATCCAGCGATGCTGGATGAAGACTATGACCAGATCGATGCTGATGATCTGGAGGAAATGGATTTACAACGGCAGATGGCCATGATAGTGAGGAGAGTGAAGAAGTTTATGAGAAAGACGGGGAGAAAGTTTGTTGGTGGCAGGCCAGGGTTCGACAAGTCTAAGGTGAGGTGCTATAACTGTCAACAAAACGGGCACTTTGCCAAAGAGTGCAGAAACGAGCGAGTTGAACGTGGTCATGGCCGGTCTGCACAGCACACTGGGAATAGTAAAGAAATCAATGCCATGATGTCCAGAGAAGCAGGTGAATACAACTGGAACCTGCATTCGAATGAAACTAGTGAGCAGGCGAATATGGCTAAGGTTGAGAATGAAGACTGTGAGAAGATTACCGGAGAAGAGAAAGCTACTGGTAAGGAAAAAGCTTTCATGGCAGATAACAAGGATCAACTCTCCGAGGTAAGTTCTAAACCTATTTGTACTAAATGTGAGAATTTGTCTGAGCAACTTGCTACCATAACTGATCAGTATGTTCATTTAGATGCTGAATTTAAAACTCTTAAAGAGGATCATCACTTTATGAAAGCAAGAGAAAACAGTTACAAAGTTAAAATAAAAGCGTGTGAAAAAGATGTTAAAAGCTTAAAAACAAAACTTGCTGAAAAAATTGAAGTAATTGATCTAAGTTATGAGGTTTTAGAAGAAAAGACTAAACTGATTGCTGAACGAGAAAAGCAGATTGCTGACCACCAGGTGAAAGTGGTGGAACTGAACCGAAAACTTGAGCAGTTCAGAAATTCCTCAGCTATTCTTGATCACCTTGTTAGTGGTCAAGATTCCTCTGCGAAGAGGGGAGGAATTGGTTATCACGAGGTTCCACCACCTTATAACCACAATTACACTTTTAACCCTAGTGTTCAGAAATCTGTTGATTTTGAAGTTCCTCAGACAGTTCCAATCAAGGTTACGAGTAAAGAACCAAGTGTTAGTAGTGGCGAAACGAGTTCGCCTGTTTCAAGTGTGAAAATTTCTGTTACGAGTCCAGTCTCATCAGATTCGGATAAGTTGTCCGAATCGGGTAAGACAAAAGAGAAGGTAGTGTTACCCACTGGTGGAGAAAAAGATAAAACCTATAAAAAGAGTACTCCACTCAACCCGTACGTCCCACCTTATGTGAGACGAACGGCCGGTAACACAGCCTCGACATCCAAAACAACCTTTGAAAAGAAAATGGAGCATAGGTGTTGTTTTAGGTGTAATAAGTTAGGACATCTTGTTGCAGATTGCCCTCTGACGCCGAAATTCAGAGGTGTGAGGCCTATTAAAACTGAGCATAAGCCTAATGGTAATTTTAATACTGCTAAAAATGAAAACCCTTCAAAGTTCCGAAATGTAACTAATTCAGGTTTTCACAGAAACAAACCTCAGTTTAACAATGCTAATAACCAAACCGCAAGATATAATACTTCCAATACACATAGGTTTGGAAGGCCTCACACTCAATTTCCAAGGAGATTTACTAATAGGACTGACAGGAATTATCCAGATGCTAACTTTGAAAAGCAGAAGTACGGGATGTATAAATCCAAGACCAATTGGTCTTGGGTCCCTAGATTCTAATCCTTTGCTTTATTGTGCAGGAACAGTTGAAAAGGGCTGCCCACAGTCATTGGATTGTAGATAGCGGCTGTTCCCGGCACATGACGGGTAACAAATACTTGTTGCACGACTTAAAACCTGTTCAAGGAGCGAGAGTTAGTTTTGCCGGTGAAAGTGGAGGCAGAATTACTGGAAGAGGAACGGTGTCCAATGGAAAAATGACTCTTGAGAATGTGAACTTTGTAGAATAGTGGAAGCACAATCTGCTGAGTGTGTCGCAGATTTGTGATAAGGAGTACACTGTTCATTTCACGAAGAATGAGGCGATCGTGTTGAAGCCTGGTTTTCAGATACCAGACGAGTGGATAGTGATGAAAGCTCCACGTGATACAAATACTTATGTAATGGATATGAGGTCTACTGAAATGGCCACGGAAGAATCATGTTTAATGACGAAAGCAAGCGAATCGGAATCCGAACTGTGGCACATGAGGATGGGGCACATTCATCTTCGGAAGATGAACCACATTGTCAGGAATGGACTTGTGATGGGCGTTCCCTTGAAAAGTTTTAACTTTGAAGACAAATGTATAGCATGCAAGAAGGGAAAGCAACACAAGAAATCCCATCTCACCAAGAAGGTCAACTCTATTGCCAGTACTCTAGAACTGCTTCACATGGATCTCTTCGGTCCTGTGTATGCAAAAAGTCTAGGAGGTACTTCTTACTGCTTGGTGATCACTGATGACTACTCGCGATATTCGTGGGTATATTTTCTGAAATCGAAATATGAGACGGCTCAAATGGTGAAGAATTTGATTACCAAAGTTGAGAACGTCATGGGTAAAACAGTTAAGTTCATCAGGAGTGACAATGGAACGGAGTTCAAGAATTTTGAGATGGAGATCTTCTGTCTTCAGAAAGGAATTGAACACCAATACAGCGCTCCGTATACTCCGCAACAGAATGGAGTGGCCGAAAGGAAGAACCGAACTTTAATTGAAGGAGCCAGAACTATGCTGGCAGATTCGAAGCTTCCTGTGATGTTCTGGGCTGAAGCAGTTGCTACAGCCTGCTATGTTCTGAATAGAGTGTTAACTGTTAAGAGACTTGGTAAAACGTGTTACGAGCTTATGCATGGAAGGAAGCCCAACTTGAGTGGTGTTGAACCATTCGGGTCCCCTTGTTCGATCTTGAAGACAAATTCTAAATTTGGCGATGTAGCCGATGAAGGAATCTTAGTCGGTTATGTTGTTGGTACTCCCAACAGACGTGTCTTCAATACTTCGACCTGCAAGGTGGAGGTGGTGTGTAACACCGACATCACAAGTTACCAACCGCCAAAACCAAGCAATGGACCTGCTGAGCTTTTCGACTATGTTAAGCTTTTTAAGTCTTTTAACATACCGGATTTGGAAATTTCTGAAGAAGAAGAAAGAGTTGCGACGAAGATGATACTTGATGAGGAAGAAAATCTATTGCAAAGACAGCTGATTGATAAATGTCAACCTTCCTCATCAAACTCTACTGGTATCCCTGCTGCCTCGACTGAAGAAGAATTTTTCAATCCATTTCACTCTCAACATGAAACAACCATTGACGAGCTCTCTTCTAACTTGGAAGACAATTTGCATGTCGGTTCTGTACCAACCACGAGAATTCATAAAGATCACCCTTTGGAGAATGTGATTGGTGATGTGTCCTCCGGTGTACAAACTAGAAGTAGCTTGAATGAGCACACCTGTGTTTATACAAGCATTAAGGAGACATGAATAATCAATGAATGCCTGTACACCTGCTTTATAAGCCAGATTGAACCGAAGAATTATCAAATGGCTTTAAAGGACAGCTCGTGGGTCGAAGCCATGCAAGAAGAGTTGGCTCAATTCGAGAAGATGGAAGTTTGGACTTTGGTTTAAAAACAAAGAATGTGCATGCTATAGGCACAAAATGGGTGTTTAAGTGCAAGAGAGATGATAAGGGGATCATTATAAGGAACAAGGCGAGGCTAGTTGTGAAAGGATTCAATCAACAAGAGGGGATTGATTATAATGAAGTGTTCGCTCCTGTCGCAAGGTTGGAAGCCATAAGATTGTTTTTGGCGTTTGCTGCTTATGAAAAGATGAAGGTATTTCAGCTAGATGTGAAGAGTGCGTTTTTGAATGGGAAAGTTGATGAGGTTGTGTATGTTGAGCAACCTCCGGGTTTTCCTGACCCAGACTTTCCAGATCACGTGTACAAATTGAGCAAGGCGTTATATGGATTACATCAGGCACCTCGTGCCTGGTATTCAACTTTATCAGATTACTTGCTCGAAAATGGTTTTGAAAGAGGGAAAATTGATAGCACGTTGTTCTTCAAAAGAGATGGAAGCGACTTCCTGCTGGTGCAAGTCTACGTGGATGACATTATATTTGCTGCATCAAAAGTCTCCATGTGTCAAGATTTTGAGGCCGTCATGAAGAAAAGGTTTGAAATGAGTGCTATGGGTGAACTAACTTTCTTTCTAGGATTGCAGGTTGATCAGAAGAAGGACGGGATGTTCATTCATCAGACGAAGTATGTCCATGATGTGCTCAAACGATTCAAGATGGAGGACAGCACTCCATTCGACACTCCTATCTGCGTCAATCACAAATTGGGTGCTGAGTCAGACGGTGATGCAGATGTGGACCCAACTCAGTATCGGGCTATTATAGGTTCTTTAATGTACTTAACAGCTTCTAGGCCTGATATAATGTTTGCTGTTTGTCTTTGTGCTCGTTTTCAGGCAAACCCAAAGGAATCTCACATGAAAGGTGTGAAGAGGATCTTGCGGTATCTCAAGGGCAAACCGAAGCTGGGGTTGTGGTACCCGAGAGGAGGAGACTTGGAGCTAGTCGCCTACACAGATTCTGATTATGGTGGGTGCAATCAGAGTCGGAAGTCAACAACAGGAGGATGTCAGTTTCTTGGAGGCAGGTTGGTGTCGTGGCAATGCAAGAAACAGACTTCGGTCGCAATTTCAACCTGTGAAGCAGAATACATGGCAGCATCCAACTGCTGCTCCCAGGTTCTTTGGATACAACAACAGTTGCGCGACTATGGTCTGAATTTCTTACTTACTCCTATTTTCATTGATAACACACCTGCTATCTCAGTAACTAACAATCCCGTGAAACATAGTAAAACTAAACATATTGACATACGTCATCATTTCATTCGGGATTGTGCTGAGAAGAAACTGATAGTGCTTGAAAAGGTGGATACGCTTGATAATTTCGCTGATCTTTATACTAAAGCGTTTGATAAAACAAGATTTCAAAACCTTATCGAGCTGAATGGGATGATCAATCCCGAGTAACCATGTTTTTTCAAGTTATTTTAAAAAAAAAAAAAAAAAGGTCACTATCGCTTAAAAATATGTCGGTTACATCAGTTTGATGGACTTGTCTTCGGATATGTTTTGGTCCTCATTTTCTACTTGTAAATTTTGAGGATAACCATTAACAAGATTACTGATTGTGACCGGGGCGGTTTATGATGAGTTTTCATTCTTTCGCTTAAAATTAGTCGATCATACTTAGTTATAAGGACACATACTAGTATGTGGTCGGTCCAGCTGATCCATTGGATCTTCGGGATAGCCGTTTACCTGAAGACTTTGTTTTGGTCGGGGCGATTAATGTTAAAATTTTGAAAAAAAAAGGGGGAAATGAAATTATTTTTCACGTCTACTACTTCGTAAGAAGTACGTTTGCTATGTTAAACGGAAAATTGATCCAACCTTGGAAAATGATAGATATACTAACTTTGTGTGCTTAACTAGTGAAGTTATTAGGCTTAAAAGGCTTTAGGACAGTCATTGTATGTCAAGGTAACTTTTTATGGTGCGTAAAAGTAGATGTGATACAAACTAAATCTACTTGATTTTACGTGGAAAATCCTTAAGAGTTTTGCATGTCTTCATATATATCTTTCCGAATGATAGGTAGAAAAGTGATTACCCAGTCATACACGAGCCCATATGTGTTCTGATTCCCGTGAAGATAGCATTTCAAGAAACTGTAGTGATCCAGATTCGGGACTTGCAGTTGGTTTACTACTCTGAAGTCTATGTAAATTTGTTCGAAAAAAAAAAAATTTGAGTTATTGAAACATTCTATAGCTGAAAGTGTCAAGACTTCTCAATCTTAGAGTAAGAAGAAGAACGGGAACCAGATGAAGAGTACTTACAACTTAATCAGACACTATGGGTCGAAGTCAATTCGGGGTGACTTGGGGAAAGCCAAATACGCTTTGAGAATAGATAGGAGGCATCAAAATCTCTGAGTTGTTGCCCACTTAAATTTTGAGGCTTAATCGAACCTAACTCGTATCACAGAAACGATGAAAACCACTTTAAGTTATACCTGCTTACAACCTGTCTCTATATGTCATAATACAGCTAAACACGGATCTATGTGACAGTCACGTAATTAGTATGATTCCTGTTCGGATCTTTTCTAAAAATGTGGTAGTCCCTAACTAGACTGAAATTTGATCCCTTATACTTTAAAGTTTTTAAGTTTTTGTACTTAGATAGTTTTATGATTTTTTAACTGGTTACTTAGAATTGATCATGTCATTTATTTTTTAAAGGGAAGTTTTAAAGAGTTAATTGAAAAATGATCAAATTATAAGGTTTGATTTTGTAAATATAGGCGATGTTGTTAAACAGGCGAAGTTGTGAATAACTTCGCCTAGGCGAAGTTATCCGTAACTTCGCCTGTATAACCCAGACCCTATATAAGGATGTTCAAGAGTCAAACTGTTCATCACTTTTCAAAAACAGCGAACTTATACGTATTCTCCGGCGAACTTACTGATTTTCCGGCGAACTTATTGTTTATTTCGATTCCGAGTTATTTTTCCCAGATTTCTTTAAGATTCAAGGTTCGAGATGTCGATTTATCATATATTCCATGTTCATTCATGCTAATCAGGGGTCGTTTGGACCGATTTCGAAACCTCGGACCATCGGAATTTAAAAACCGATTTTCAAATCTTGTGTTTACGCGTTAAGAACCATTCATCGTCTAGAAAACCTTAAAACCATGTTTTTCGGGGTCCTTGATCTTCAAACTTAACCAAAATCCCAGATTTTCCGATGTTTGATTCAAACCTCACTGTCGCCGTTTCAGTTCTGGCGAACTTAGGGTTTCGGCGAAGTTATCCGTAACTTCGCCTGAGGCGATGTTGTGATGAGGCGAAGTTACCATTAACTTCGCCTGGATCATTTTTACTTAATATTAATTAGACGAACTTAAAGCTGAAGCGAAGTTGTTCCCAACTTCGCCTCATCTTTAACTTCGCCTATACAGAGTTTATCACAACTTCGCTCATGGTAACTAGCGAACTTGTGTTATTCATTAACGTTTATCTAACTTGGTTCGTTTGTTGCAGATATGGCTGCAGTAGCTGGTGCTGGAGGTGCAGGAGGAGACGATGGTGATAACCAACGGCAATTTTTCCCGGGTCACAATATGTACATCACCCTTGACCCGGAAGCGAGCGGCGTTGAGGATTACCGCGAGATTATTACTTTCCTCATACGCTCGAGGATTTTTCATGCTATCACGACGACTCTGCCGATATCGAAGACTTTTGGCAGACGGTAGAATACGATTGTCGCGTTGAGCCCCCAGTCATGCGAGCGACTGTGAACAATCAACAGGTTCAGTTCAATTCTGAACAGATTCGGGTGGCGTTACTATTTGGAGAAGAGACGAGGGACGACCCAACTGAGTTTGTGGCTCCGTTTCGTGATGGAGCGTTTCTCCGAATGGGCTATTCTGGTCCATTAGGCGATACACAGAGACGGAAGGGTTTTCTGCTTGATCAGTGGCGCTTCCTCATGCACGTTATGATAGTTTGCATGTCTGGGAGGAAGGCGGGCACTGACGGTATGGGTGCGACCATGCAGTCAGCAATGACTGCACTGACTTACAATAAACGCTATAGTTTTAGTCAGATGGTCTTTTACGAGATTGACAGACAGAGGAGGGCGATGGCTTGTGAGCGGTTCATTATGTATCCACGTTTCATCCAGATGATATTGAACCATGTGGCTCCGAATCTACCTCAGCGACGACCAATAAGATACGTGGAATCTGTGAGCAAGCGTATCTTCGCTCAATGCCGCACTTCGAGTGCGAGGAGCAAGCCTGAGCGGCGTCCAAAGCATACTCCACTGTTTGGGTTTTTAATCAACCCAGAGTATGTTCCTGCTGGTGGGGACGAGTTCAGAGATCCTCAACCGCGACAGGCAAGAGCAACTCAAGCATCATCTGCTGTGCCTATTGTGACGGCTGAGGAGAATATTGATCTTGATGGTCAACCGCGACAGGCAAGAGCAACTCAAGCATCACCTGCTGTGCCTGTATTTGGTGGTCAAGATTACTTTGATATGGACCGAGTTGATCCGCTGGAAGAGGTGCAGGTCTCTGCTGCACAGGGTTCGGGTATGAGTGTTACTAGAGCAGCAACGTCGATGGCTGACTCAGATTTGGATGAGATCATGAATGAGGGGAGACGGTTGATGGTGTCTCGAGAGAGAACGTTTGGGAAGAGAAAGAGAACGGAGGATGATGATGAGTCAGAAGAGGAAGAAGATATACATAAGCTGATAAGACGTTCAAGACGGGAAAGGACAGGTGCATGTATGGGAGCTGGAGAGACTTCAAGGATGGTACGTTTTGCTCCGGCTGCACTGTCTGGTATGTCTATCGTTCCTACTTCTGTACAGGTTACAAGTACAAGCGCTGCGGATGTTCCCGTGGTGGCTACATCATCTGCTGGCATTCCATCTACCACTACTATCCAGATGTTGACTCCGGAGATTGTGTCTCTACCACCTCCAACGCTTACTCAGTCGGTGGTTGCTGCACGATTTGTAGAGTCAACGGTCGTCACTACTGCAGGGTTATTAGGTATGGTACCACCTGCGGTTACGCCTGCTTCTGATGTCTCGCCTACGCCTACTTCAGACTCAGAGAGAATAGCTTCACTAGAGCGGATCGTGGCAGAGCAATCTAAGACTATTCAACGCCTAGTAGAAGCAAATCAACTACAGTCATCCCTCCTGGTTGAGCATGGGAAAATTATAGATGCCTTGAAGGAGTTCTTGGCATCTCAGGGGGAGATGAGCTGTAAAGGCGACGAGCTCAGGACGAAGAAGAGAAACGACAGAGACGATGATCCCAATGCATCGAAAGATGCAGGTGGTGAGCTGCCAAGAACTTCTCAAGCTCTTGGTACTTCAACAGCTGAGGGGGAGTCTGCCGACGCGGCTGGTGGTGATGATGACGTGATTGATGCGTTGAGGGAACTTGACGATGATATGTTCAGCGATGATATATTGTTTGATGAGGATGTGCTGCCGAGTGATGTGATTGAGAAGATCGGTGAGCAGATTGAGATTGAGAATGAGATTGAGGAAGGAGAGATAGTAGAGGAAAATGTCGAACATGACATTCCAGAGGTTGAGAAGGCCGATATGGGTGATCAGACGGCAGTTGAAGATACTGAATGGGAAGAGCAGCTGAGGTGGAAGGAAGGATACGCTCAATGGTTCGTCAAAACGAAGAAACCGGCAGTCCCTACCATGTTCAAAAAGAGTTACAATATTAAGGGCTATGCTGAAGCAAAGAAAGGGATTATATGCTGGATTTATGATGAGCAGTTGCGGCTCTTCGTGATTAAACGATATGATGGAGTTCAGTACCTTAGAAGAATGTTGAGATCGTTAAACACACTGCCTGAATGTGAGGTTAAAGACTTAGCCAGATTGGGGTTGATCAATCGAAGTGATGATAATATGGCTAGAGTCATAGGGAAAATCGTATGGAAAGAGAGCATAAAGGAAAAGAAGTTTGAGCTGTTGAAACCACAGAAAGGGAAACTTGTATAAGACAAGGATAGAGGTTTGGGAGCTGATGGAAAGCCTTGGATGGTTATGAAGTATAAACCAATCCGGTGCCTTAAAGAAGTACCGATGAAACTTATGCCCAAGGATGTGCTCAAAGACCTAAAGTGGTGGTTCGTTGATTGTGAGACAGCGGAGGCAGTGATGGAAGATGAGGATGAACAAGAGATCCTTAGAGTTTACGATCCGATGCATCTTGTTAACTTATCGCAAGCTGATCTGAAGATGCTTAACGAGAAAAAGATCTTTTATATTCCTGCTTGGAAGGATGAAGCAAGGAAATATCAAAGGGTTGTGTCGGTGTGCGTTAGAGAAGGAGTGCACGCTTGAAGTTACAGGATTACGAGACAAGAGCTGAAAGATCAAGATATGAAGCTACTGCCAAGGGGGAGTCTGTTGGTGCATAAATGTCAGTAGTTCATATGTCTAGTGTCTGTAATCGAGTCTGTAATATTGTTTATGTATTTGTTTGTTTAAAGCGAAGTTGTTGACAAGTTCGCTTAGGCGAACTTGTTAACCAAGCGAAGTTGTTGACAAGTTCGCTTAGGCGAACTTGTTAACCAAGCGAAGTTATGGACAACTTCGCCTGAGGCGAAGTTGTCGTGTATTTATATAGGTTACGGCTTGTTTAGTTTTGATGGTTTTGAAGGTAGTTCAAGTTCCTGTAAATCAGTGAGTCAAGTGACGTGAGGTCGAGAGTCTGTAACAGTGATTATAACACGTGTTGAGTTATTAATATAACGTGTGTTTGTTCGTATCGTATTCGTGTGTTCGTGTGTTTGTGTTCTACGTCCGTAACGATCTACACAGGGATTCCGCACCTGTGTATATCGGGATATCTCGTGTGATCCGTCCAGGGAACCTACAATATTCGACTTTTTACCAATTAACTAGCTTAGCCCGTTGGCCAAACACAATTGAACCCTAATACTAATAATCTAATATGGTACATACTGCGTACACTAATGCTATTTCGTTTCATACTTTTAACAGAGAAACCGGAGCTTTATGTGCAATGAAAGAAGTCAAAATGCTACCAGATGACCCTAAATCTGCGGAGTGTATAAGTAGGGGTGTTCAAAATACCCGAACCCGATTAATCCGACCCGAACCCTAATAAGCTTATTAGGGTCGGTTTAAACATGGTCAAAAAGTATTAATCGGGTTATTCGAGTTGACCCGAATAACCCAAATTGTTAACAGGGTCGGGTTTCGAGTTCGTTTTTGGAAAAAAATCGGGTTTCAGGTTAACCCGAATAACCTGATTAGTGGTGTTTATTTGTGTTCATTTAATTATGTTCATTTGTGTTCGTTTATGTTTGTTTGTGTTCATTTACGCATGCACGTATATGTTCATTTACGTTCGTTTATATTCGTGAACTGTTCATTTAGATTTTAAATGAACGAATATAAACGAACATGAACATGTCCATTTTTTAAATGAAAGAACATGAACACAAATATTTGTTCGATTAAATGTTCGCGTTCGTTAAAGTTAAATGAACGAAGACAAACATGCCCTTGTACGTGATCGTTTTTAAAGGTGTTCACGGTCCGGTTTTAACGGTTTTTAGGACAAACCGTGAGCCAAACGTTAATAAAAAACAAAAACTGAATCGTTAAGATAGGAAACCGAACCAAACTGAACCGTTACTAACCGTTTGGTTTCACGGTTTGGGTGTATATATAAAAAAGGTACGAAACAAATTATATTAGTCACAAAAATTCCTTTATTGCATACCATCATGCTATAAAGGATCTGCTCAAGTTTTGAGGTGTTGTCTAAAGTGAAAATGTGTAAGGTTCTTAAAATTAACAATAATCAACTAGATCTATTGATAATAGATATGCAACAAATCAGCTTCAATGTTAATTTTAAATGAAATAACAAATAGAATTGGAAATTTTAATACCATAAACACGCCTCATTATAGTAGTACAGTTTAAGCAAGTTAATAGTCATAGCCAAGTTTTACTTTTATTAAGCCAAACACAAAGTATAACTAATTAACTACATGTAGTATAATATATATATTTAAAAGAATAAAGTGTATTAATCTTACGGTCTGATCTGGTTATACGGTTTGAAAATTTTAAAATCATAAACCAAACCGTTCTTTGCGGTTTGAAATTTTTGAAACCGACCGACCGAAAGTTAATAAGAAAGCCCGACCATGAAACTAAAGAAATGATCGGTTTAAACGGTTTCAAACCGAAGTATCGAACCTTGAACATCCCTAATTGTTTGGTTTGTCAACAGTCCTATATGCAATAATAAGATAAATATTGTAGTCCACTAGTTACCAACACAAAAATCAACTTAAAAATATATAGCAACCCGATTAACCCGACAGATCCAACCCGAATAACCCGAAAACCGATTAACTCGAACCCGACAAACCCGACCCTTAATAGGTTTGGGTCGCGGGTTAGATTATTTATTTTCACAATCCGACTAAACCGACCTGATTAACCTGAAACCCGATCGGGGTGACCCGATTAACACCCCTAATTATCACTCGTTACTACCATCTCATGACTGAGCCTGACAATTTTAATATAGCATTAGATGAGACTAAGAAAGTTGAGAAACTTCTAGATGCTCTTCCACCAAAATGAGAGATGTACACAATTATAATAAGAGATGACAAGGAGTTTGAAAACTATGCACTGGAAGATGTAGTAAACAAACTTAGAAGCTCTGAGATGAGCATGAAGAGAGTGGGAACAATGACTGATCAGGTTCAGGATCCTTCTATGTATGGGGCCAAAGTTTCTTCAGGTTCAAGTTCTGGGTCTGTAACATATTACTCCTGTAGTGGTAATGAAAACAGAAGTCCACAGGTTGCAATGAATGCTGATGGTGATATATCCTTTGTCGCTGGTGGAGGTGCTCCGACAAAAAATCAAGGAAGCTTTAGTGGGTCTTCGTGTAGTCCTCAAAGTGTTAACTACTCTTCTATTCCTATACTGTAGGTTCCCAGCCGGATCTACACGGAATATCTCGTTCTACGTAGGTGCGGAATCCCTACGTAAGACGATACGAGCGTAGAAGACGAAACACGTTAAACACAATCAAACACACGTTACAATAAACAAAGAACACGTTGTATTGCAACTGATAACACGTGATATATCAATCACCGATTACACAATACTGAACCCCTCACTCCTTAAACAAGCCGTAACCTCAACCTATATAACATTCGACAACTTCGCCTAACATATTTAGGCGAAGCTGTCACTAACTTCGCTTGTTCAACAAGTTCGCCCATATCAGGCGAACTTGTGAGACAACTTCGCTTAATTCTAAATACAAAACATACTAACTCGATTACAGACACTAGATACTGAACTACTGACATCATGTACCAACAGACTCCCCCTTGGCAGTAGCTTCATATCTCTATCTTCAAACACGTGTCTCGTAATCATAAAAATCTTGTATCTTCCATCTTCAAGCATGTACGCCTTCTCATACACAAACTGAAACTACTCTTTGATATTTCTTTGCTTCTTCTTTCCAAGCAGGAATGTAAAATATCTTTTTCTCGTTCAGCACCTGCAGATCAGCTTGAGACAAATTCACTAAATGCATAGGATCATATACTCTCATCAGCTCTTGTTCATCTTCATCCTCCATTACTGCTTCAGCTGTTTCACAATCAACGTACCACCATTTCAGATCTTTGAGCACATCCTTGGGCATTTGTTTCATCGGCACTTCTTTTAGACACCAGATCGGCTTATACTTCATTATCATCCAAGGCTTGCCATCTGCTCTCATTCCTCTGTCTTTGTCTTCAACGAGCTTTCCTTTCTGTGGTTTCAACAGCTCGAACTTTTTCTCTTTTATGCTTTCCTTCCAGACTATCTTCCCAATGATCCTAGCCATGTTATCATCACTCCTGTTTATCAACCCCATCCTGGCTAAGTCCTTCACTTCACATTCAGGCAACGTATTCAACGATCTCAACAACCTCTTGAAAAACTGAACCCCATCATGCCGTTTAATCACAAAAAACCTCAACTGCTCATCATATAACCAGCATATAATCCCCTTTTTCGATTCAGCATAACCCCTGATGTTGTAACTTTTCTTGAACATAGTAGGGACCGCCGGTTTCTTAGTCTTTACGAACCACTGAGCGTAGCCTTCTTTCCATCTTGGCTGCTCCTCCCATTCTGTCTCATCACATCCCGTATCTTGACCCAAATATGACTTTTCAACCGTTGGAATTTCATGTTCAACGTTGTCCTCCACAATCTCTCCTTCTTCAACTTCACTATCAATCACGATCTCAGCCCCTATATTCTCTATCTCCTCCATCGGTAACACATCCTCATCACCTATAACATCATCTAACACCTCCTCAGCATCCACAACCACCACATCATCAACCCTTGAACCGCCAGCTGCACTCGTTGACTCCCCCTGAGATGTGGAAGTCCCAAGAGCTTGTTCAGTTCTTGGCAACTCTCCACCTGCACCTTTCGATGCATTGGGATCATCGTCTCGATCGTTGCTCTTTTTTGTCCTCAGCTCGTCACCCTTACAGCTCGTCTCCCCCTGAGATGCCAAGAACTGTTTCAAGGCATCAATTATTTTACCATGCTCGATCAGGAGGGACGACAGAATCTGATTCTCCGCAACTAGGCGCTGAATAGCATGAGTCTGGATAAGATTTACTCTTGATTGTTCTGCCACGACCCTTTCAAGCGCTGCTATTCTTTCCGAGTCGGATAAGGTTGCATCGAAATCAAACCTCAGATGTGATATGTCTTGAGCGTACGGAGGAGGGATTCCCAATGTAACCAGCACCTTAGAAACAGGTGGAAATGTAACCGCAGGTGGTATCGTAACCGACAACCCTGCAGTAGCAACAACTGTCGACTCAACAAACCTTGCTACGACCTCCGTTGGAGTAAGAGTTGGAGGTGGCAAGGACACAATCTCCGGAGCCGAGAGCTGGAATGTAGTGGGTGGGATGCCGAAGGTGTTGGAATTACGTATGCCCGAGACACATACTTATACTAATGTGGCTAACTGTGTTTGATCCAAGTCGGGTCATACCCAATAACAAGCTAGACAACACCAAATGTATTCTTTTAGTGATTTGATCACTTAAACGAATACCGAACACTGCGCAATTAGAAAATTGGTTTTCTAAATAATTACACTTGATGATTTAAATAAATTATCTGGATAATTTATTTATATATAAATTAATTATTTAATTGGTTAAATAATTAAGATAGCATGTATGTTTTATAAAATTAGTTTTATAAAGTATGAGATGGAGATGTTTTAATTGTTAAAACAAAACAAAAAAAAAATATATATATATATATATATATATACAAAACCGGCCACCCATGTGGGGTGGTGGTTTTACCCAATCAAACACAAGATGCTCTTTAGTTTTTTATAAAGACTTCTTCTTTTGATCCTCCAATGAATATACATGCAATTTTTGAATCCTTTTCTCAAGTGTAGCAAGCAAGCTCTCTCTCTCTCTCACTCTCCAAAACCTACGGCCCTTTTGGGCAGAAAATAAAGGGGCTTTTGAGCTTGTTTTGGTGTTCCTAATCCTAGCAAAACAACTTGGTGTTGTCACAAATAGCTTGGGGTATCACACTCTTGAGGTCTTCTTCTTTGGAGGCTTGTCATTCATCCACCATCCCTTCAACAATCCACTTGTTCTTCTAAAGGTAGAAGAAGGTACTATTTACATTTTGTGAGCATATTGTTCTTGTAATTTTGATCCTTGTTCTTTGGGTTTTAGTTTTAACATAATGGTATGTTCATTAACATGTTTTAAAATCTAAGCTTCCGTTGCGTTTTCATGTTAAAATGGTTAACTTGAAACTTTGATAACCTTGTTTAAAACCCAACAATGGCATCAAGAGCCGGTTACAAGGACTTATGCTCCTTACATGTTCCTAAATTTCGGGTTTTTTCATGGGTGAAAAAGGGGTCCGAAAATTTGGTGGATTTTACCCCTCATGGTTTTGTAAGATCTTGACATGCATGGAAAGATCTTAGGAAACCATTTAACATTATGGATGTTGTAATATCAAAATTGTAAAATTTGGGGGGGGGGGGGTGGCCGTAGCCTTTTGGGGGGGGGGGGGGCACCTTTTGGTTTTGTGATTTTGGGCAATGGTTGCTTAGGTTGCATGCTTAGAACATTTGGTATGATTGGATGTGTCATAACCGAAACCTAGACCTTGGATGTGTTGATTGTTGTTTTGTGTATGTTGATTATGTTTATTATTCAATATGGTTGTAATAATTCATAATTTTAGGCTTGTGTAATTTATTTGTTCATAAATGGTATGTAATAAATAGATTAGTTGCATTTTCTTCATTTTAAAAAAATATGTATTAGGATACATGTTGTAAAAATTGAAGATGCAAGAATTGGTGGATTTGGGCCTTGGACCGAAATTTTAGGCTTGTTGGGCCTCACCGGCCCATCATGGGATTCAAGCCCATTAAGCCCATAAATTTCACTCTTGGGCCAAGAAGACTTTTGGAAGTTTGGAGCCCATTAACAAGCCCAACAAGAACACAACAACTTGGAAAGGATACTTGAAGCATTTGGATGCAAGATCAAGTGGGAGTCAACATTCCATCCTTGTGTCATGTTTTGTCCCTTAGGTGTGACTTATGACCTATACTTGTTTCGGCTAACAAGTATGGTCAAATTTAGCGGTTTTCGGTTATGACTATATTTTGCATGTGTATGCTTGGTTGTTTGTTTTACTTATTGTAATGTGTGGTTGATAGATATTAGGATATCCAAACCGTCACATAGGAACGACAACTAGCATAAAACGGGTTCTAATATATATTTGGTAATATCGCGTCAATTAGTTTAATTAAATGGGTTTATTAAAACTAAGCGATCACTCACTTATAATAAAATTGGTTTTATTATAACTAGAACCTTGAAAATTGGTTTTCAAAAATCGCCATATTACTAAATGCATGTTAGGGTATGGCATAATGTTTTTCAACTAGAATATTTGAAAATTTAAAAATCCCTTTTCATAATTACCAAGGAAACAAGTCTAACACCATCCTTTTGTATGACACTTAACGTATTAGGGAACTTTAAATGGGATAAAGGTCACCTAACCATTTTTAGCAAACTAATATACTTAGGGTAATATTAACATATTTATGGGATAAAGGTCACCTAACCACTTGTATGTTGATCTTACATGTTTATACAAGTAGGACGACTTGAATTGGAAACCATGTGATAAAGGTCACCTAAGCATGGGATCTAATGGTGTTGATGGGATAAACATGCCAACACGAAATAAGGATTTCGAATGGTCCCATACCTCTAGAAGTTGCAAAGGGTTGCAATTGTCAAGGTTGACTACCTTGTTAAATCAAATAACGGGATAAAGGTCACCTAACCGAAATTTGATTTATCGTTGGATTCTAGAATTTAATTATTATTTTAAAATCTGGAATAAAAGGGTATTAATAATTAAATTGTTTATAATACTAAAATAAAACTTTGTTAAATTTTGTAGATGGCCGCTAACAATGCAAACACCTCTACTCATAACACCCGTAACCTATCCTTAAGAACCATCCTTGAAAAGGATCGTCTAAACCATAATAACTTTATGGATTGGTATCGCAACTTGAGAATAGTTCTCAAACAAGAAGAGATATCATATGTCTTAGACGATCCCATTCCCGATGAGCCTAACGTGGAAGATGAGGAGGCTTATAACTATTGGGTCAAGTACACCAAAGATTCGGTGCAAGCCTCTTGCCTCATGTTAGGGACTATGATTCCCGAAATCCAAAAGGATTTCGAGCATCATGGGGCATACGACATGATAACACAATTGAAGGAAATGTTCCTTCAACAAGCTAGAGCGGAACGTTTCGAAACGGTTCGAGCGTTTCATGCATGTCGTATGGAGGAAACCCAAAGCGTCTCATCTTATGTCCTAAAGATGAAGAGCTACATCGAAAAGCTTCGTAGGTTGAATTGTCCCGTATCTAATGAGTTGGCTACGGATTTGATCCTCAACTCTTTGACCAAAAGGTTTGAAACCTTTGTCATGAATTATAACATTAATGGATGGGACAAAAGCATTGGTGAGCTTCACGCAATGCTAAGAACGGCCGAAGCGGGAATGGGTAAAAAGGTTTTACCCGTTCTAACAATCAATGAAGGAAAAAGGGGACATAACTCCAACCCCAAAGCAAGTGTTGCTAAGGGCAAGGGCCACGTTCAAGGAAAGGGAAAGAGGAAAGCCATCACGCCCACCAAACCGAAGGAAAAGAAGCAAAAGGTTGCGGCGCAAGATCCATGCTTTGAGTGTGGAGAGATAGGTCATTGGAAAAGGAATTGTCCGACCTATCTCAATGCGTTAAAAGATAAGAGGGATGCGGGGCATACCTCAGGTATTATCTTTACTATACATATTGAACTAAATGTTATTTCTTCAAATACATGGGTACTTGATACCGGATGTGGAACTCACATTTGCAATTTGTTGCAGGGGTTCAAAAGAAGTAAACAACTCAACAAAGGGGACATTAGTCTCTTTATGGGCAATGGAGCAAGAGTTGAAGTCCAAGCCCAAGGAGACTACTTGTTAAAGCTTCCAAGTGGTTTGGAAGTAATTTTGAAGAATGTTTTGTATGCTCCTAAGTTAAGAAGAAACATTATTTCCGTGTCCCTTTTAAAACAATGTGGCTTTGATCTTAAATTTATTGATTATGATATTCATGTTTTGATGAATGGCATATTTTATTTTAAAGCTATACCCATAAATGGTATATATGAAATAGATCAAATTGGTACGTCACATAGTAGTTCAATGTACAATGTCAACACCAAGAAACTCAAGAAGGACTTGGGTGATTCCTATCTTTGGCATTGTCGCCTTGGACATATAAGCAAGAATCGCATGCAAACTCTTCGCAAGAGTGGTATTCTAGAAACAAATGAGTATGATTCATTTGATGTATGTGAATCTTGTTTACAAGGCAAAATGACAAAGCAACCCTTTAATAAAACTTTTGAAAGGTCAAAAGAATTATTGGGTATCATACATTCGGATGTATGTGGTCCTTTTAGACCAATGACTAGGAATGGTGAAAGATACTTCATTACCTTTATTGACGATTATAGTCGATATGGTTATGTGTACTTAATGAAACACAAAGATGAAGCTTTTGAAATGTTCAAAGACTTCAAAACTGAAGTAGAAAGACAACTCAAGACCACAATCAAAGTACTTCGTAGTGATAGAGGAGGTGAATACCTAAGTGGTGTTTTTCAAGATCATCTTAAGAGTTGTGGAATTATTTCACAACTTACTCCACCCGGAACACCACAACATAATGGTGTGTCTGAAAGGAGAAATCGTACCCTATTAGATATGGTTCGATCAATGATGGCTAGAAGCACTTTACCTCTATCATTTTGGGGCTATGCTTTACTTTCCGCTGTTCGCATATTGAATATGGCTCCAACCAAGAAAGTGGAGAAGACACCTTTTGAAATATGGCATGGAAAGGCTCCATCGCTATCATTCTTAAAAGTTTGGGGTTGTGAAGCTTATGTAAAGCAATACACCCCAAACAAATTAGAAGTCCGATCCACTAAATGTATCTTTATAGGTTATCCTAAAGATGATATAGGATATTACTTTTACGACCCTAGTGAGCAAAATGTTATTATTGCTCGAAAGGGTAAATTCTTGGAAACTAAGTTCCTTAAGGAAGGAACTAATAGTAGAACAGTGAAATTTGATGAGGATCAAGAATCACAAGATGATACACAATTGGTTGATACTAGCACTCAACAAGAGATTGTTGAAAGTGATCAAGTGGTTGATCAAAACACACAAAACGTTCGCAGATCTGGTAGAGTTAGCAATCCACCCGAAAGATATGGATTTTTTGTAGAAGGTTGCTACGTGGTAGATTCGGATGAACCAACCACATACCGTGATGCAATGTCCAAGAATGATTGTGACAAATGGCTTGAAGCCATGAACGTTGAGATGCAATCCATGTATGACAACCAAGTTTGGGAATTGGTTGAACCACCACTCAATTCCAAAGCTGTTGGAAGTAAGTGGGTTTTCAAAAGAAAAACTGATATGCATGGAAACTTGGATACTTATAAAGCAAGACTTGTAGCTAAAGGTTTCACTCAAACTCAAGGGGTTGATTATGATGAAACTTTTTCGCCTGTGGCAATGCTAAAGTCTATTAGGATATTATTTGCCATAGCTGCACATTATGATTATGAAATTTGGCAAATGGATGTCAAGACCGCTTTCCTAAATGGATATCTTGAGGAAGATGTCTATATGGTTCAGCCTGAAGGTTTTGTCGATCCGAAACATCCTAATAAAGTATGCAAGTTAAAGAAATCAATCTATGGATTGAAACAAGCATCTAGAACTTGGAATCATCGTTTTGATGAAGAAATCAAAAATTTTGGATTCATCAAGAACGCTGATGAGGCTTGTGTGTATAAGAAAGCTAGTGGGAGTATAATTACCTTCTTAGTATTGTATGTCGATGACATTCTACTATTTGGAAATGACATTCCAACCATGGAAAGCGTTAAGGCTTGGCTTGGAAGCAGATTTTCCATCAAGGATCTTGGTGAAGCTGCCTATATTTTGGGAATAAAGATCTATAGGGATAGGTCAAGGCGCTTGATAGGTTTGAACCAAAGTACATACATTGATAAAATCTTGAAAAGGTTCAAGATGGAAAACTCCAAGAAAGGTTTTGTACCTATTCAAAGAGGGACTATATTGAGTTCAGCTCAATGTCCAAGCTCAAAGGATGAGCAAGAGATGATGAAACAAATCCCATATGCTTCTGCTATAGGATCCATCATGTATGCGATGATATGTACTAGACCGGATGTGTCATGCGCTTTGAGCATGACAAGCAGATACCAACAGAATCCAGGAAACAGTCATTGGATGGCTGTTAAGAACATATTGAAATACCTTAGGAGAACTAAGGATATGTTTCTGATATATGGATCTGGTGAGGAGGAACTCGCTATAAAAGGTTACACGGATGCGAGCTTCCAAACTGATCGAGATGATTCTCGATCACAATCTGGGTATGTGTTCACTCTTAATGGAGGAGCTGTCTCTTGGAAGAGCTCAAAACAGGAAGTGGTAGCATTGTCCACTACAGAATCAGAATACATCGCCGCTTCATTGGCAGCTCAGGAAGCTGCATGGTTGAAGAAATTCATTACTGATCTAGGGGTGGTCTCTACCATTCAAGACCCCCTAGAAATCTTTTGTGACAACGAGGGTGCGATTGCTCAAATCAAGGAACCTCGTTCGCACCAAAAGACAAGGCACATAGAGCGGAGATTCAACTACATAAGGGATGAAGTTGAAAAAGGAAAGATATGTATTCGCAAAGTTGGAACTGATCAAAATCTTGCGGATCCATTCACGAAGCTCCTAGAAAGACCGAAACATGAGCGTCATGCGAGTGGCTTAGGACTTCGATATTCTAGTAATTGGATTTGATCTATTTTGTATTTACGTTTAAAAGACTTTTGTAATTTAACTTTTATATGATTATGGAATCTTGAGTTAAATTCTAATTTTGCATGTTTAATCCATGAATAAGTTATCTTATTCTAAAAGTCCGTAGTCGATCACATTTGTGGGAACAAATATGAAGCAAGACTATTATGAACTAGGATTGGTGGATATTCATAAGGAATGAATATGGAGCATAGGTTTGCTGCCAAGGTTCATAGATATTTGCGGGATACAAATATTGGACTGACCCGCTCTCAATATTACTACATGGAGTCGATGGACCTGATCATTAGTAATTTTGAGTAAAGGAGAATTTCATATTATCCTTAGACCTGAGATGTATACTGGGCCTTGATTTTCACCGAGTATTACACTTTGACTCTCCCCTTCGCTATTCGTAAAAGATGGTACATAAGGATGAGCTCGGGTGGAGTATAAAGTGATAGTGAGAGGCGTATACAGTCAAGACGGAATTTGTTCCTCTTATGTGTTGAGAGTTTAGATGTCTAAGGCCTGATAAAGTTGAATTGTAAAGAGAATGATCACCTATGTCTCTTAGATTCAACATGATATCTAGTAACAGAGGGATATAATGATAGATTCACCTAAATCATATCAAGTAAGGAACTTGAAGGGATGATGTTATTGAATGGCACTTCGTCAAACACATTAGGGGTGGTGAACTGTTGTTAGGCGGTATTCACCACTTGCATTAATTTTCTATGTATCTCGTGCAAGTGGGAGATTGTTGGAATTACGTATGCCCGAGACACATACTTATACTAATGTGGCTAACTGTGTTTGATCCAAGTCGGGTCATACCCAATAACAAGCTAGACAACACCAAATGTATTCTTTTAGTGATTTGATCACTTAAACGAATACCGAACACTGCGCAATTAGAAAATTGGTTTTCTAAATAATTACACTTGATGATTTAAATAAATTATCTGGATAATTTATTTATATATAAATTAATTATTTAATTGGTTAAATAATTAAGATAGCATGTATGTTTTATAAAATTAGTTTTATAAAGTATGAGATGGAGATGTTTTAATTGTTAAAACAAAACAAAAAAAAATATATATATATATATATATATATATACAAAACCGGCCACCCATGTGGGGTGGTGGTTTTACCCAATCAAACACAAGATGCTCTTTAGTTTTTTATAAAGACTTCTTCTTTTGATCCTCCAATGAATATACATGCAATTTTTGAATCCTTTTCTCAAGTGTAGCAAGCAAGCTCTCTCTCTCTCTCACTCTCCAAAACCTACGACCCTTTTGGGCAGAAAATAAAGGGGCTTTTGAGCTTGTTTTGGTGTTCCTAATCCTAGCAAAACAACTTGGTGTTGTCACAAATAGCTTGGGGTATCACACTCTTGAGGTCTTCTTCTTTGGAGGCTTGTCATTCATCCACCATCCCTTCAACAATCCACTTGTTTTTCTAAAGGTAGAAGAAGGTACTATTTACATTTTGTGAGCATATTGTTCTTGTAATTTTGATCCTTGTTCTTTGGGTTTTAGTTTTAACATAATGGTATGTTCATTAACATGTTTTAAAATCTAAGCTTCCGTTGCGTTTTCATGTTAAAATGGTTAACTTGAAACTTTGATAACCTTGTTTAAAACCCAACAGAAGGAAGATGAGGTAGTCACCACGGGAACATCCGTGGAGATTGCCCCTGTAACTGGCAATGGTGTAGGGACTATAGTCATACCAGACAGTGCGGGTGGAGTGAAACGAACCACCCTTGAGCTCTCACCAACTCCCGAACCTGCACCTGCCATTTCCCTTCTCGATCTACGGACCAACTGATGTAAATCTTCCTCAAAGTCCGAATCACTGTCATCGGTGTCTCTCTTCCTCTTCCCGTGAATTCTTTCTTGAGTAATCAGAATCTTTCTGGCTTCAGCCACATCATCATCTGAGGAATCAGAATCAGCCTCCGTCGTAGCTGCCATCGACACATCCACACTAGAAACCCGGGCTACCGAGACCTGTACCCCTTCCTCTGGATCAACACGTTCCATATCAAAGAAGCCTTGACCGCCAAAAGCAGCTTCAAGGTCTACATTTTCCTCCGGTGCCACAACAGGAGCAGCAGGTAAAGCTTGTTGTACCTCAGGTGGTGGTTGAGGTGCTCCAGCCTGTTGTGGTGCCGGATCCCGAAACTCGTCCCCACGAGCTGGGACATACTCTGGGTTGATCAAGTACCCAAATAATGGAGTATGTCGAGGACGGAGCTCAGGTTTGCTTCTTGCACGTGATGATCTACACTGAGCGAAGATTCGCTTGCTTACACTCTCCACATATCTAATCGGGCGGCGCTGAGGTAACGTGGGAGCAACATGATTCAAGATCATTTGAAGGAATCTTGGATACATCAGAAATCTCTCACGCGCCATCGCTCGTCTTTGACGGTCTATCTCGTAGAACACCATCTGACTAAAGCTATAACGCTTATTGTAAGTCAGTGATGTCATTGCCGACTGCATGGTCGCACCCATTCCATCTGTACCAGCCTTTCTCCCCGACATACACACGATCATCACGTGCATGAGAAAGCGCCATTGGTCTAACAAGAACCCCTTTCATCTTTGAGTATCCCCCAATGGACCAGAATAGCCCATTCTCAGAAAAGCACCATCTCTGAATGGAGCCACGAAGTCTGTTGGATCGTTTCTCGTTTCATCTCCAAACTGCAAAGCCACCCGGATCTGCTCAGACGAGAACTGCACTATCTGATTGTTAACCGTTGCACGCATAACCGGGGGCTCGACTCGACAATCATATTCCACTGTCTGCCAGAAGTCTTCTATGTTTGGTAAAGAGATAGGCAGTGTTGTAGTAATAGCGTGGAAGATACGCGAGCGGATAAGAAACGTGATGATCTCGCGGAAATCATCAACACCGCTCGCATCCGGGTCCAAAGTTATGTACATGTTATGCCCCGGGAAAAACTACCGATTGTTATCTTCTCCTTCGTCACCACCTGCACCACCTGCTCCAGCTACAGCTGCCATTTCTGCAACACAAACAGTCTAAGTTAGAGAAACGTCGAAGTCAAATCACAAGTTTGCCTATTACCATGAGCGAAGTTATGATTTATTCTGTATAGGCGAAGTTAGGGGTTGGGGCGAAGTTGGGAACAACTTCGCCTTAACTTTAACTACGCCTGATAACAGTTAATAAAAAAAAAATTAAAAGGGTCAGGCGAAGTTAATGATAACTTCGCCTAACCACAACTTCGCCTCATATAGTGTTAAATAATTAAATATCAGGCGAAGTTAAACCTTAGGCGAAGTTAAGGATAACTTCGCCTAAACTGTAACTTCGCCTGAATCTGAAGCGGCAACAGTTTAGACGTTCATAACGAAGTGATTTTGGTCAATTTGGAGATTGCGGACTCATCCAAACATGTTTTGACGGAGATCAACACGATCAAGTTGAATACGACTACGTTAAAACAAGTTTGAAAAGCGGGTGTTGGATATTTGAAAGAACGGGGTCACGAATCGGGTCGAAACGACCTTTGATTAACGCCATTTTCAGTGATTATACGATATGATGACACTACACACCTTTAAATCAGATTAGAAACTGAGAAAAACAACAAGGTGTGATCGAGATATAACTTCGCTTAGGGTTAACTGAGAATAAGGTCGCCGGGTTTTGAAAAAAAATACTGAGCTTTGACCAAAAATTTCTTTATATAGGGTCAATGTTATACAGGCAAAGTTAAGATTAACTTCGCCTGTCCCATAACTTCGCCTGTTTAAACAACTTCGCCTCTTTCCTCAACTTCGCTCAATATAAAACTTTACCAAACAGACCCTTATAAATTGAACATTATGCCATTAACTTTTAATAACTTCCTTTAAAGAGTTAACTGATCCGATCAAGAACCAAGTAACCAGGTATAAAATCATACAACTACATAAGTAGAATAAATTTTAAAAATAAAGTACACGGGATCAAATTTCAGTCTAGTCGGGGACCAACATGTTTTAGAAAAGATCCGAACAGGAATCATACTAATTAAGTGACTGTCACATAGATCCATGTTCAGCTGTATTATGACATAAAGAAACAGGTTGTAAGCAGGTAAATAACTTAAAATGGTTTTCATCGCTTCTGTGATACGGGTTAGGTTCAATTAAGCTCAAAATTTAAATGGGCAACACCTCAGAGATTGTGATGCCTCCTATCTATTGTCAAAGCGTATTTGGCTTTCCCCAAGTCACCCCGAGTTGACCTCGACCCGTAGTGTCTGATTAAATAGTAAGTACACGTCGATCTGTACAGTCTTCTTCCCATTCTCTTTCTTGCATCTTGATTGAGAAGTATTAACATTATTAGCTCTAGAATGTCTCAATAACACATATTTTTTTAATAAATATTTACACAGTTTCAGAGTAGTAAACAAATGTAAAAAGTCTTTCTCTTCCCGTCCCGGGTCATAGGTGCGTCCACAGAAGAGGAAATCGCAATGCATCTTACTCAGCAGGTGTAGCTTGGACTGAGAGTGTAGCGGGGGTAAGGTAAGGAGGCCGGCAGAGAGGAAGGCAAACCGGCCTATTAAGCGCAGCTAAGCTAATATGCGCCGGAGAAAGCCAGGTGCCGTAGGTAAGCTCTATTCGGCCCGGAGCATTGATTCCCCGACGAAATAGCTCATAGCCCGGGTTACTTCTCTTACTTATTCTTTATGGGATCCCCCTTGGCCCCCTTTGGTCTGAAATAGCCGTACGCACTATGGAGGAATCCTATCTTTTTGTTGAGTGGAAGTAGGAATGGCGAATCTGGATCACTGCATTTTCTTGACACGCTATCTTCACGGGAATCAGAACACTCACGGGCTCGTGTATGACTGGATAATCGCTTTTCTGCCTATCATTCGGAAAGATATATGCAGAGACATACACAACTCTTAATGAGTTTCCACTTGAGATCGAGGAGATTTAGTTAGTATCACTTCTACTTTTACGCACCATAAAAAGCTACCATGACATACAATGACTGTTCTAAAGTCTTTTAGGCCTAATAACTTCACCAGTTAAGCACACAGAATCAGTTGTCGATCACTTTCTAAGGTTGGATCAATTTTCTTTTAAACATAGTAAAGAAACTTCTTACGAAGTAGTAGACTTGAAAAATTATTTCATCTCCCATTTAAAAAATTTTAACTTCTATCACCCCGATCAAGTCGAAGTCTTCAGGTAAACGGCTATCCTGAAGATCCAATGGATCAGCTGGACCGACCACATACGAGTATGTGTCCTTCTAACTAATTATGAACGACTAATTTTTAGCGAAAGAATAAAAACACATCATAAACCGCCCCGGTCACTTTCAGTCATCCGGTTAATGGCTATCCTCATACTCTTAATGGTTAATTCTAAGCGATAGTGACGTTTTTTTGTTTTTTTTGTTTTTTTTTGTTTTTTTTAAAAGTAAAAACGAAAAACATGGTTACTCGGGATTGATCATCCCATTTAGCTCAACAAGGTTTTGAAAACGAGTTTTGTCAAACGCTTTAGTAAACAAATCAGCGAAATTATCTAACGAATCAACCTTTTCGAGCACAATCAATTTCTTCTCAGCACAATCCCGTATAAAATGATGACGGATGTCAATGTGCTTTGTTTTGCTATGCTTTACGGTATTGTTAGTTACTGAGATAGCAGCAGTGTTATCTATGCAAATAGGAGTATGAGTGAAATTCAGACCGTAATCGCGCAATTGCTGTTGTACCCAAAGAACCTGGGAGCAGCAGTTCGATGCTGGCATGTATTCTGCTTCACAGGTAAAAATGGCGACTGAGGTCTGCTTCTTGCACTGCCATGACACTAATCTGCCTCCAAGAAACTGACATCCACCTGTTGTTGACTTCCGATTCTGATTGCATCCTCCATAATCAGAATCCGTGTAGGCGACTAACTCCAAGTCTCCTCCTTTCGTGTACCACAACCCTAGCTTAGGCTTGCCTTTAAGATATCGCAATATCCTCTTCACACCCTTCATGTGAGATTCCTTTGGGTTTGCCTGAAAGCGAGCACAAAGACAAACTGCAAACATAATATCAGGTCTAGATGCAGTTAAGTACATTAAAGAACCTATGATTGCCCGATATTGGGTGGGGTCCACGTCTGCATCACTGTCTGAATCAGCACCCATTTTATGGTCGATGCAAACTGGAGTATCAAATGGAGTGATGTCCTCCATCTTGAAGCGTTTAAGAACGTCTTGGACATATTTAGTCTGATGAATGAACATCCCATCTTTCTTCTGATCAACCTGCAGTCCTAAAAAGAAAGTTAGTTCACCCATAGCACTCATTTCAAACTTCTTTTTCATGGCGGCTTCAAATTCCTGACACATGGTGACTTATGATGCAGCAAAGATGATTTCGTCCACGTAGACTTGAACCAGAAGAAAGTCCCTTCCTTTTCTCTTAACGAACAGTATGCTATCGATCTTTCCCCTTTCAAATTCATTCTCAAGCAAGTAATCGGATAGAGTTGCGTACCAGGCTCGAGGGGCCTGATGTAGCCCATATAGCTCTTTACTTAGCTTGTACACGTGATCAGGAAAGTCTGGGTCAGGAAAACCCGGAGGTTGCTCAACGTACACAACCTCATCGACTTTACCGTTAAGAAACGCACTTTTCACGTCTAACTGGAACACCTTCATCTCCTTGTGTGCAGCAAATGCCAAAAACAATCGAATCGCTTCCAATCTCGCCACAGGAGCAAACACTTCATTGTAGTCGATCCCTTCTTGCTGATTAAAACCTTTTACAACCAGCCTTGCCTTGTTCCTGATAATTATCCTTTTTTCATCTCTCTTGCATTTGAAAACCCATTTTGTGCCAATCGCATGCACATTGGTTTTCCAACAAAAATCCATACCTCCATCTTCTTGAACTGGGCTAACTCTTCTTGCATGGCTTCGACCCACGAGCTGTCCTTGAGAGCCATTTGATAGTTATTTGGTTCAATCTGGCTGATGAAGCAGGTGTACAAGCATTCGTTAATGATGCCTGTATCTTTAATGCTTGTGTAAACACAAGTGTGCTCATTCAAGCTTCGTCTTGTTTGTACACCGTCGGACAGATCACCTATCACGTTCTCCAAAGGGTGATTTTTGTGAACACTCGTAGTCGGAATCGAACTGACTTGCAGATTGTCTTCCAGGTTCGAAGATAGTTCATCAATGGGTGATTGTTGTTGAGAATGAAAAGGATTGAAGAATTCCTCTTCTGTAGAAGTAGCAGGGGTATCGACAGCATTTGACGAGGAAGGTTGACATTCATCGTACTGCGGTCGTTGCACAAAATATTCTTCCTCATCATAAAGCATTTTCGAAGCTATTCTCTCATCAACTTCTGCACAATCCAAGTAAGGCAAATTAAAAGATTTAAAAAGCCTATCACAGTCGAAAACCCCAGCGGGTCCCGTGCTTGGATTTGGTGATTTGTAACTTGTGATGTCAGTGTTACACACCACCTCAACCTTGCTGGTCGATAGATTAAAGACTCGTCTGTTGGGAGTCCCAACAACATATCCGACTAAAATACCTTCGTCTGCTATCTCACCAAATTTTGAGTTCGTCTTTAATATCGAACACGGGGACCCGAAAGGTTCGAGACCACTCAAGTTAGGCTTTCTACCATGCATAAGTTCATAACATGTTTTATTCAATCTTTTAACAGTTAAAACTCTATTAAGGATATAACAGGCTGTAGCAACACAGGAAGTTTAGAATCTGCCAGCATGGTTCTGGCTCCTTCAATTAGCGTTCTTTTCTTCCTCTCAGCCACCCCATTTTGTTGCGGAGTATACGAAGCGCTGTACTGGTGGTCTATCCCTTTCTGTAAGCAGAATATCTCCATCTGATAGGTTTTGAACTCTGTCCCATTGTCAGTCCTGATGTATTTAACCTTTTTCCCCATAATATTCTCAACCTTGGTAATCAAATTCATTACCAACTGAACCATTTCATCCGTTGTCTTCAGGAAATATACCCAAGAATATCGAGAGAAATCATCAGTTATCACCAAGCAGTATGATGTTCCACCTAGGTTTTTACATTCACGGGACCGAAGAGATCCATGTGAAGTAGGTCTAGGGTACTGACTATTGAATTAACCTTCTTGGTGTGATGAGATTTCTTGTGTTGCTTTCCCTTTTTGCACGATAAGCATTGGTCTTCAAAGTTGAAATTTTTCAAGGGAACACCCAGCACCAGCCCATTCTTGACAATGTAGTTCATTTTTCGAAGATGAATATGCCCCATTCTTCGATGCCATAACTCGGACTCCGATTCAGTTACTTTTGACTGAAGATATGATTCTCCTGTTGCCATCTCAGTCGACCTCATGTTCATAACATATGTATTCTTTTCCCTTGGAACCTTCATTACTATCCATTCCTCTGGTATCTTGAAACCAGGATACAGTACGATCGCTTCATTTTTGGTAAAGTGCATAGTGTAATCTTTGTCACAGATCTGAGACACATTCAGCAGATTATGCTTCAGCTCTTCAACGAAATTCACCTTTTCTAACTTCATTTACCATTAGTCACTGTCCCAATTCCAGTAATTCTACCACCACTCTCTCCAGCAAAACTTACTCTACCTCCCTAAACAGGTTTCCATTCGTGTAACAAATTCTTGTTACCCGTCATATGCCGGGAACAACCGCTATCCACAACCCATAGATTGTTTGCAGCCCTGTTCAACTGTTCCTGCACGATTAAAGCAAAGGATTAAAATCTGGGGACCCAAGACCTATTGGTCTTGGGTCGATTGAATCTGTTAAAAGGCATCCCGTACTTTGGCTGTCCAAAGTTAGTATTAGAATGATTTCTGTAAGTCCTAAAAGGATACCTTCTAGTAGATTGACTATAAGGTCATCCAAACCTTCGTGAATTAAATGAATTGTAACTAATGATTTAGTTGTTAACAGGGAAAAACTGAGATCGACTTCTTTGAAAACCTGGATTAGTCCAATATCTGAACTTTGATGAGTTTTCATTCTTACCATTATAGTAATTACTGTTAGTTCTATTCTCAGTTTTCGAAGGCCTCATACCTCTGAATCTCTGATTCAGAGGGCAATCAGCAATCAGGTGTCCTATTTGATTGCATCTGAAACAGCTCCTGTGTTCAACTTTCGTCTCAACAGTTGTTTTAGATGTTGAGGTTGCATTACTGCCCGTTTGTCTAACATATGGTGGGACATACGGGTTTAGTGGAGAATTATTTTCAGTTGGTTTATGTTCCTCTCCACGTTTTAGTAACACAGCCTCTTCTTTTGTCTCACTAGACTCGGATGTCTTGTCCGAATTTGATGAGACAGAACTAGGAACAGAAATCTTAACATTTGAAACAGGCTTACTCGTTTCGCTTTTACTAACTTCTGGATCTTTTATCGTAACCTTAACAGGAACTGTCTGACCAATTTCAACATCAACAGATTTCTGATTACTAGGATCATAAGTATAGTTATGATTATAAGGTGGTGGAACTTCAGAATATCCAATTCCTCCCCTTTTAACTGGGGAACGTTGATCACTTACGAGGTGATCAAGTATTGCGGAGGAATTTCTAAATTGCTCAAGCTTTCTGTTTAGTTCCACCACTTTCACCTGGTAATCAGCTATCTGTTTATCCCTTTCAGCAATTAGTTTGGTTTTCTCTTCTAACACTTCATAGCTAAGATCAATTACTTGTATTTTTTCAGCTAGACTGGCTTTAAGACTTCTGATATCTTTCTCACTAGCTTTTATTTTTACCGTGTAATTTTTTTCTCTAGTTTTAGTGTAATAATGATCTTCTTTTAATGTTCTAAATTGAGCATCCAAACTAACAAACTGATCAGTTATTGTTTTCAACTGTTCAGACAGATTTTCACATTTCATACAAGGGAGTCTAGAACTTACCTCAGAGAGCTGATCTGTCACCTCTGCCATATAAGCTTGATCTTCTCTTGTCTCTCTGTTTTTTCCTTCAGTTTCGATGTTAACCAAGTTGGCCTATTCGAACACTTCCTCAACTTGCAGATTCCAATTGTATTCCCCGTTATGTTTGGATATCATCGCCCTATTCTCGTTACTTCCCCCATTCGGTTGTGTAGGCCTGTTCTGACTACGTTCTACACGTTCATTTGTGCATTCTTTAGCAAAGTGTCCATTCTGTTGACAGTTATAACACCGAACCTTTGACTTATCAAAACCTGGTCTTTCACCAACGAATTTTCTACCAGTCTTCTTTATAAACCTTTTAACTCTTCTTACTATCATTGCCATCTGCCACTACAGATCCATCTCGTCCAGATCATCAGCATCGATCTGATCATAGTCTTCGTCTAAAGTTGCAGGATCAACGATTTTACCTTTAATGTAATTTTCGTAAGAAACAATGAAAGATGCATAGAGAGCAAACTGCTGTTCAGCAGATTTAACACTCATGGGCATCTGAGAGTAGTTGTTGTTCGGAACACTCGAAGAAAAACTACCCTTGGTTGTTTGAGGTTTAGAAGTGTTTTTGTTCCACCAGCTACGAAACACACATCACCATCCATGTTGAGAGTTACATGACCTTCATGAGTTGAGTTAGCGCTCGAGTCTCCCTTTGAGTAGTAAGAAGATGATTTTGACTTCGAACTTGAACATGAATTAACTTTCGCACCATACATTCTCGGATCCTGAACCTGATCAGTTGGTGACTCTTTTCGAACCATGTTAAGTTTAAAAGTTCGTAGTTAGTTGACTGCTGTTTCCAAGTCAATGTTGGCAAACTCTTTATCTTCTCTCATCAAAACAGTGTACATCTCCCATTTCGGTGGGAGAGCATCAAGGAGTTTTTCCACGATCTCTTCTTCTTTATAGTCCATTGAAAAGTTCCTGAGTTCGGTCATCAAGTGGTAATACTTTGTGATGATATCATCAAGTGACTCATTCTTCAAATGCTTGAACACCGAGAATTCGGTTTTGAGTAGCTTAATCTTGGATGCACGTATCCCCACATTACCTTCATATCGGTTTTCAAGCGCTTCCCATAGCTCTATGGCGGTTTTATATTTCCTGAAGGTGTGAAGAATTTCTTGTGGAAGAGCCATTGTTATCGCAGCATGAGCTTTGTTTTCAGCCTCATACATCTTCTTTTCTTCCTCTTCCATCTTATTGTATTTCTTAATTTGTTCACGACCCTCATACAAAGCCGTTGGTGGAATGTATCCATCTTGAATGCACACCCACATCTTAGCATCTTGATATTTAACATACTGCTCAAACCGATCTTTCCAAGCCACAAAATCGGTTCCCTTAAGCATTTTCGGTGCCTTAGTAGCTGAACCTGCTTCCACCTCCATTTTCACCAGTTCTGTAATATTTATAGAAGTCATCTTTGGAAGAAATACAAACGAGCACTCAAAGAAACCAAAAATAAAAAATTTTATTCTGAACAGTACTGTAGGCGAAGTTAAACTTAACTTCGCTTAAGTCTTAACTTCGCTTGATTTTTCAACTTCTCTTTCTTCTCAACTTCGCCTGATTAGGCGAAGTTGTGGATAACTTCGCTTAAGTGAATCGAACTTGTGGATAACTTCGCTTAAGTTGTTAATAACTTCGCTTAACTTTATATCTTCGCCTAAACCCTACAAACAGTGACGGCAACTTCGCCTGATGAACACAACGTTTTTGCAAGTTTGATTTTGACGTTTTGCGAGGTATGCGAAGGTGTAATGGGTTGTTTTTGATGGTGGGAGGTGAATAGGACACAAAAACTCGGTATATTAACGTAAACTCGTCTCGCGAATAGTCGAACGGAACGATTTCTACACCCGTGTGATAATCCCGAACCACACAATCACGAGCAAACTCTCTGATACCAATTGTAGGTTCCCAGCCGGATCTACACGGAATATCTCGTTCTACGTAGGTGCGGAATCCCTACGTAAGACGATACAAGCGTAGAAGACGAAACACGTTAAACACAATCAAACACACGTTACAATAAACAAAGAACACGTTGTATTGCAACTGATAACACGTGATATATCAATCACCGATTACACAAAACTGAACTCCTCACTCCTTAAACAAGCCGTAACCTCAACCTATATAACATTCGACAACTTCGCCTAACATGTTTAGGCGAAGTTGTCACTAACTTCGCTTGTTCAACAAGTTCGCCCATATCAGGCAAACTTGTGAGACAACTTCGCTTAATTCTAAATACAAAACATACTAACTCGATTACAGACACTAAATACTGAACTACTGACATCATGTACCAACATATACGTGCTAAGTCGTTTGAACAATAATTGCTCTGCATGCTTCGTTTATTGCGTCATATGAGAACTACAAATGTGGATCCAACAATGGTGGATGAGGACTATGATCAAACTGATGCGGATGATTTAGAAGAAATGGATTTACAGTGGCAGATAGCAATGATGGTGAGAAGAGTAAAGAGGTTTATGAACAAGACTGGGAGAAAGTTTGTTGGATAGAGTCCATGTTTTGATAAATTGAAAGTGCGCTGTTAAAACTGGCAAAGAAATGGGCACTTTGCTCGAGAATGCACAGTATGGCGGGTGTTGGGTCAAAAAATTGACAAAGAAGATTTGAATCTTCTCAACCTCCTCAGAATTGGCTAAGTATGGAACTCAAGCAAGCTAAGATCTTCGAGCACGACTTTTACTAGATCGAGCATGATATCTTACTCGTGTAAGGTTATCTTATGGAAATTCTTCTAAGTGTTTAAAGCTTCAAGCAAGCAACACTTCGTCAACTAAGGATGTTTTTCATCAAGCACAGTTTGTATTCATACAAACACTTGGTCTATCCAAGCATAAATCAAGACAAGTGTCTTTTATGGGTCGAGCAAGGATATAATAAAGAATGATCTCAAGAATGCTCTATGTAAAACTACGAGCATGGTTCAATCACGAGCAAGCTACAGTACCCGAACATACTAGACGTGCTCATAATCCTTAGTGAAGGTTGAAGAGATCAAGGAAGAATATGTTTGCTCGTGGGATTGGTTCGAGTAAAGTTGGGATTAATCAAAATGAATGAAGTCTGCTAAAGTAAAATATTTTCTAAGGAAAATATTCAAGTAAAGTCTACTCGAACAAATGCTTCAAGCACACTCAATGTTACAAGGTCTGCACGACAAGGATAAATCATACCCAAACACCTAAGTTTACACTTTGTAAGACCCTGAATCCCGGGATTCCTACATTTGGTAATTATATCTAAACTTCACAAAAATTTAAAACCAAACCAATTCATCTTATTGAAATCGTTTCAGAGTAATAAATAGTGGAATAAGGAATATCAAATTTCTCAAAACCAGGAAAATGTGATTTTAAACCCAAGGCATGTCATTTATTTTAAAACATGTTCAAAGTATAAATCAGTGGAAAAGTCATAATTGATCAAACAAGTTTCCCAAAACCCGGGAGTTGTGCCCAAAACCAAATCTAAATGTATTTAAATAAAATTGAAAAGAACAATGTTCATCAATGAAACTTTCCGACTAGATATGCCTTCAACCGTCCAAGTAGTCTCGAACACGTCCAAGCGTTAAGCATCCTCCTCTAAACCTGAAACTCACACTAACATACACACAAAGTCAGCTTGAGCTGAGTGAGTTCAGGTTTATATAATTGACATTTAAATAAATCATTCCAAGAGTATAAATATAAAAATGGGATCTGGACAGTTAGGCCATAATAAACAATAAGTACTCATACTTATTTATCTATATAATTATATCCCCATACTTAACATCCAAGTAATATCATCAGGGTCGAGCACACGTACAACCCAAACATGTAATATCCAAGTGATAACATCAGGGTTGAGCACACGTACAACCCAAACACGTAACATCCCATCCGATGGTGATCATACCACATGAGCCTCCCCCCTTACGGGCTTTTCAAGGCCCACCACAGGATTTAAGAACCTGAGTAGAATAGTTTGGCCCAGCCAAGATCACCATCCATCCGCATGCAAACACAAAGTAGGCATACACAATATCCTTAGTCGATAGCGACTAATTAACATCGCCAATTATTGGCCATAAAGTAGCGCATGTATAAACATGCGTGTATATATATATATATATATATATATATATATATATATATCACTCCAAATATATCATAATGAAAGTGAGCCTATGGTCATAAAGTAGCCCAAGCGTATACATACGTAAATATCACCTCAAGTCATGCTTTGATACAAGTAAGCCCATATCCTTGAGCCTAAGCCATAAGTAATATATATAACCCTAAGGAATATATGTATATATGACCATAAATGAGTCTCAAATATCCTAAGTCATAGAATATACTTCACACATATTTTCATGAACCCACAAACACACACAGGGCCGAGTAGTACCATCCGTTTAGTTTAAACGAGTAAAATCGGGTAAAGTTGAAATATGGTGTGTATACTGGCCCAAAACTTGAAAAGAGTAAAAAGGGGCATCGTGAACTCACCTGACACAAGGCACACAATCAGAATGGGCTAGAGGACCCTTAAGTACTCCCACAACTCAAAAGCATGCCGGGATTACGAACAATAATTACTAGCGGTACCGAATCGACTCGTTTATCCTATGAGGCGTTCTAATATGGTTTGATCTACCTAACGCCTTGACCTCGCCAAATTCATTTAAAACAGCCCCCGGGGCCTTATCTTTACCAAAACGACCCATAGTTACTCCCGAGAACAAAAAATTCCCAAATTACCCTCGGAAGCACTAGATGATACTAACACGCGCGTTTAAGAATTGTTTAGGCAATTAACATCCAACTCAGCCCCGTGTGGACCCAATGTGATAAATTCACAGCCAACAAGTCCACACGACGCTACATGAGTCAAATGGGTCATTAACTCGCAAGCACAACGCACCAACTATTCAATAAACGCGAATGCCCGTTGTACCAACCCGTTTGAGTAACCGACAACCAATTCAGCCCCAATACTTATAAAAATCAATTTCCAACAGCCCGTACATTTAACTGAAGCTATCTGAACTGAATTGGTCAACAGTTACTTCATCCCTTGTGTTAAACGCAACAAATCACTATTCTAGACAACCGAAAACTAGTTTTCAATCTACAACTAGTTGACCAATCAAACGAACACCAATGCACATGATTTTAAAGTATGTTATAAGGGACATACCTAGGAAGATTGTGTGTAAAAACCTTAGCCGAAACAGCCCCGAAACTGCCCAATTGGACAGCCACCCGGTATGCCTAAAACAAGCGGTTTAACGACGAATAAATGAGCCATAAGGATGAATTAAGGTGAAAAAGAGTTGTAGAAATTTAGTACCGACCTAGAATTAAACTTTCGGAGGCTGGACAGTGGCTGATTGCACGCAAAACGAGGAGGGGGTGGAGTTTGAGAGGCGCCGATCGGACCAAGCAAAAGGGGGTTAGGGTTTTATTTGTATTTATTTTTTTGATTATTATATAAAAATGTTACATTCTGGTCCTTCTAAGTTGAGAGTAGCGACACTTGGATGAAAGTTAAGAAATCCGACTTATGGGAACGGCTAGGAGGTCCCCGAACCTTCAGGAGAGTCCCGATAGAATATAGAATCATACAATGCCTAAGCATCTTTTCTTTTTCTCAACGAAATTTTACGGGCGTTACACACTTATGTTTACCTTATTGTATTTTATAATCATTAGGGTTTCTAGAAGAAATTTTCATGGGCCTATATAAAGAATACTAGGTTGCATCATTGGGGTATGAATGATATATGAGAAACTAAGACCGCAACCCATGCAAACCTAGTACACAAAATACGTCTGCCGCCATTAAGAAAACAAAGAGTGAGCTAAGAGAATATTTTAGTTTTCTCGGTATCCGCACCAGACGTTCCATGCATTTAACCCTAAAAGCTTCCATAGTACTTGATTGAATATTTATATATATTGGAAAGCTTTTGAGTAAATCACGTATGTCTACTACTTATAATTATACTACGTCACCAGCATTCTGATTATATCTGATCCCGCCGGATATTTTTAGTGGGTCTTAGCAAACTGATTTCGTGTTTAATATTGTCAACTATTTTTTTGCATGGAATCTCGGTCCTGACAAGTGGTATCAGAGCTTTGTATGCTCAGTGAAGACCATTTTGTTGAAATATAGTGTGATTGTAAAGTTTTGCATTAATCCAATACCTCTTGAATCTGCAAAGTTTTTCAAACTTTTCATCAAAATATTTTATTAAGGATCTTTATAAATTTTGAAAAGAACAAATGGAAGATTGATTGATGTTGAAAGGTCAATCAAAAACATATATAAAATATCTTTACTAGCAAGGACAAGTAAGGTGTCGAATCCATAGGGAATCAGTGGAAAGTGCTGATCGAGTTCAATTTTTATTGATCAATTATACTAACGGACAAATGATGTCAAGCGGTTTAAAAGATGTGTTAAACAAAAAGACTATTAATTTGATTTGTAAACAATTATGAAACAAGGGTAACCAATCTCCAGGTTTAAGGTTTTGAAGTAAGTTGGGTGGATAATTAAACCTATTGGATGATAATCTTTGTTAGAATCAGTTAGACCAAAAGACTAAATATTTGACTATGTTGATCGTTAGAACTTAATCCAAAGGATTGACACGGTGATACAATAATCTAATTAATTGTTGATTTTAGGTAAGGATGAACCAACTCAGTATTATGGTTAAAGATAACTAAGCCAATGACACTAAGAACTCAATCCTAATTGTTGATGACCAAAATCAATAACTGATAAACTTCAAATCTCATTGATTACCCAAAAACACTTTCAAGCACAGAAACAAAATCCAAAAGACAGGTTTAGATAACTTGTAATCCAACAAACAACTTTACCCTACACCCGGAGATGGTCACGCATGGTTTAGCCTAGCATCTGCATCTTGAATAGCCTCTTTGATTCTTGAATGGATGATAACATGGATGATTCAGGAGATTGGGAGGTGATGTGCGTCGGATATGTCTATAATAATGAATGACCCTCACAACTAAGCTTTAAATTTAAAACGAAAATCCTAACCACAAACAACCGGCAAGTGTACCGATCGTAAGTAGCATAGACCTAGGAATTCCGAGTATCGAACACAAGGACACGTATAAATGCTACTGATCACTAACCCTAGACAAGACCTACCCAAGAATAATATTTAATTGATTTTGATTTTTAATAATTTAACTGGACTAACTGGACTGACTAACAAAAGTTACCAAAAATAGAAAACTTAACGGAAAACTGACCGTGTTGACTTTGGATGGAGAAAAACGTCTACCTAGGTTTGAATCAAATTGTAGGTCTAACAAGCAAATGGATTAGATGATATCAAGACACCGGTTCCTAAAGATGACATGACTAAGGTTCGCTCAGGCTCACTAGATTGCCTATCGGTCTCACTCAACAAACCTTAACTACTCTTAATCGGCTAAAACGACCAAACCGGAAAGCAATTGTTAACGTGTTCTAATGTTGACTCACCTCTAAGTCTCACCAACACTCGAACCTAATGGTAATGCATACTACATAACCAAGGATAGAGGAACAATTTAATTTAAACCAAATAGATCAACTAGTCACTCAAAACACCTAAACCGGACAAGAAACGAACTCGCTCTTGCGCAATTCTATTCTAGCATGCAATGGTAATAAGACAACCCTAACTTCTTCTCACCTTTCGGTCTCTAAGAAGGCGTCTAACCACTGTACTTTAACCAATAAATCACGCAACAAAACCCTACGGTTGTACCTACGCAAACAAACCCTAAACACAAAGTCTAGAATCAAACAAGCACCGATCAACCAATACAAAACTAATTAACCAATGCAAGGGGTTTAAACAATGAATTAGTAAAATTTCTAGCCATCAAACACAACCTATTTCATTTCTAAATCAAACTTTACAATAACAATTCAAGTCTATCAATCAAACAATCCATAAAACTCATCAAACACTAACAATAATCATCTTTCCTAGGTAGAACCGACAAGTCTAGCCTAACATAATTTTTGGACAGCAGCTAATACTTAATAAAAATGTTATATAACTCATTCCAATCATCAATTCAATCATTCAACAATCAATACAAATCATAAACACTTCAATCTTTCAAGCAAATGCAAAATTACTTAGCAATTGAACAAGAAAATAAAGTTGATGAACAATGTTTAAAAGAAAGGATATGTAATGTTTCTTGGCTGCACTTGGCTGCAATAGCTGATGGAAAAACGTCCCTAGCCTTTGTTCTTGCCTTCTTCTTCTTCCTTAGCCTCCACAACTCAAGAACCCTAGCAAAACTTTTCTTCTTTTTCCTTTTGCTGTTGTCCGATCGGAAATATCAATGGGGGGCTAGGGTTTTTTTATGTTTGTTATTACAATATAAAAGAAGGGCTTGGGCTTGTCCAATATGTATATGAGCCGGGCTTTGAGTTGTTTCTTGAAATCGTATGCGTACAAGGCCCATAAGCTCCTCGAGAAGTTCGGTTTTTCATCCTTTAACCCGTAACCTACAAGATAACTAAAACAATGTAAAAACTAGATAAAATACATTAAATATAACATAAAAACTTAGATAAAAGGTGCGGAAAATAAGTATGTTTTACAACACATCAAACATCCCCACATTTAAGACTTTTTCGTCCCTGAAAAAGAATTCTACACAGGATCATAACCGACTTCAACCGGCAACTCTTGGTTTTATTTATTTATTTATTTATTTTTATTATTATTATTATTTTATTTTTATTATTATTATTATTATTTTTTTTTTTTAAGTATTAGAACAAGTGACCCTTTACCCGAATATTTCCGTCCACTTTTCAACTTTCACCTAATAAGCTAGATTAGGCCGATTGCCGGTATTGCGGTCCGCTTAAACCCATGCCCCTAATACTTACCGAGGCAAGTAAGGCGTGACAATATTATCAGTTTGAATGACTAAGTGGGACCCACAATTAATGTCACACCCCGACTAGCACAATGCGGAAGCGTAAAACGGGAATGTAACAGACACCTCTGGTATCAACACATTGTTTATAAAGAAACATTACAAACTAATTTGCAATATATTACATTTCTTTATGTAACATCCTAAAATTTTTATATTGATAAATAAAAGAAAGTTATGTTTAGTAATTTCACGTTTTAGTTATTTAATGTCGAGTAAGGAACGGGTCTTGGGCTTAGTTATTTTATGAACTCGGCCTGTCTCGACCCGTAGGAAGCCAACCCGAGCCTAACCAAACCCGTAGTATATAAACGAAAGTTCTTGACACTTCCACCATTTTTCACCATCTTCCTTCACTTACACCCACCCAAACACTCTCATTTCTAGAGAGAGAAGCTAGAGAGAGAAAGTTCTCAAATCACAAATCCGAGTCCACAATCTTGTTCGTAATCGTTTTTGGTAAGTCCCTCTCGAAAATCATCCGTTTTCATAACCATTTTCGACCTCAAATCGAGCAAAAACTCCCATTTTCGTAACTTGAGTCTTCGGTTCAAAAACCGCCTTGTTTTGGTGTCAAAATGCAAGCTTTTGTGTTTAAAAGTACTAGGAATCGATAGCCCTTTCAATCCCGAGCATTTCCATGTCAAAAACTTCGATTTTGGGTCAAAAATCTGGAAAATCTGGAAAACCCGTGGGTTTCTCCGTCGCCCAGCTTGAAGGAGTCGAATCAGACTCATTCGATCGAACCAGTCGATCGAATCAGTCCATTCGATCGAATGCGTAGATCGAACAAGTCCAGTCGACCGAATAGGGAAGCAACCGAGTGGTCTCCAACTCATTCGATCGAATGAGTTTTGTATTCGATCGAATGAGTGTTGTATTCGATCGAACGTGTTCCTGTTTGATCGAACGTGTTCCTATTCGATCGAACGTGTTCCTATTCGATCGAATCAAGCCAGAACCAAGCTGTTTCCAAGTTCGCCTAAGGTTTAACTTCGCCTGAAGCGAAGTTCGTCTATAAAATAAATTAAAAACCTAATGGAAAATGTGTTAAGGCAGTTATCGAAAATAAAATTTTTCCAAGCTGACCTGGCAGCTTAACCCCAGCCAGGGGCTCTGCCCCTTGGACCCCGCTAGGGGCTGCCGCCCCTAGAACCCCGCTGCCAGGGGCGCTGCCCCCGGACCCCCGTTCGTTGTGGGTCATATATAGATAGAAATACAAACGAGTAGCAGTAGTTAATTGATATGTGTAAATATTATACAGTTAGCCGAGCCCAGTTAAAGAAAGGAATTACGATCAACGGCGAGCGTAACAGGATCCAGGTGAGTTTCTAGCCCCATTTATGTGTTACGTCTTCGGGGCTGTGTGCATACTCAATATGTTTGTTAATACACTTATCCTAAGAGATAAGTGTATGCCTTATGTGAATAATGTGAAATGTATGAATGACGGCATGACGGTACGTGAACGATCTTCGGATATTGCACGTACTGTCAGGTTGTAACGCTAAGTTAAGGTATGTATGATATGTATGCTTAGGGGTATGAACGTAAGAAAGTTAATAAAAGAAGGAAACAACGGATGTATGGTTGTATGGCAACGAAGAGGGAATCGAACCCTACTAATATTCGAAAACATGGGACCAGACCCTAATAATATCTGTGATGTTAGGGACCAGACCCTAATAATATCTGTGATGTTAGGGACCAGACCCTCATAATATCTGTGATGATAGGGACCAGACCCTTATAATATCTGTGATGTTAGGGACCAGACCCTTATAATATCTGTGAGGTTATAGGGCGAAAGGCTCTTTAAAACGTATGATTATGAATGTAAAGAAAGTATGTAAGTAAGAAAGAAAGTATGTAAGTAAGAATGAAGGTATGAGTACTTATGTGTGAATGAAAGAAAGTTATGAGGTTAAGTACGTATGTATGTAACAAGGTATTGTATGGTAGTGTATGATTAACTAGAACTCACTCAGCGTAGCTGACTTTTAGTATGCACGCAGGTGAGTAGGATGAGACAGCTGGCTTGAGTGGAGGACACATGGCAGAAGACTAAGGCCTGGCATCTGAAGATCCGATATGTTTTATAAGTTATGTTTTGATTTTGAAAGACAAGAGGAATGTTTTAAGACATGAGTATGAATTGATATGTAATGTTTTATGAAAGTTTTATATTCCGCGTAAAGTTTTTAATTAACTCTGATATTTAGAACTGTGTTTATGAGTAAATCCAACACGAAAGTAGGGTTACCGGTTACGGGGCCTTACAAGTTGGTATCAGAGCATAAGTTCGAGAGATTTAAGCATCCTACATGCTTAGACTCGAACAGAAAATGGGATTTAAGTAAGAAAGGAAAGAAGATGCCAGTTCAAGAATGCCATGTGTCGCTCAAGCAAGATCAGTAAAGGTAAAGTGTATGATTAAATGATATATGTTAATGAGAGAGAAAAGATATGGGAACGATAGGGATAGGAATAATTGACTGTTTAAATTGACAAACTGCTTAAGTAGAACCAGCACAAATAGACTCATAAAGGGAAGTGTATATGACACGGAAAGTAACGTGATCAGCTAATCGCAACTGGCCACTGTTATTACCTGTTAGCCTTACTATCCTTGTACTAACTAGTTCCTTGAGTGATGATGTTTGTGTTTTCCCTTGTAGAATACTAATGGCGGGAGCTGGAGAATTTGTTGGAACTGGGGGTCGCACTGGACGTCGTGGCAGGCCTCGTCTTGTCCGGCAACCCTCGGTAGAAGAAGCTTCCCACACCGAAGATGAAGGAAGCGCAGCTGGAGGAGACCAGAACAACAACGAGGAAGTTCAACTTAGTCCTGCAGTTCAAGCAGCCATTGTTCAGGCTGTAGTTGCTGCTGTGAAGAACCTGAATCCCGAAGGATCTGCTGGAAGCCGTGAACGAACTGCTGAAGGGGCGGGTGGTGATGGTAGAAAGGATGGGGAAGGTGAAAGAGGGGCCTCGAGTGGGGATAAGTCTGTGAAAGTCGATGTTAGGAGAGGAGGACAAGGTGGGTGCAGCTATAAGTCCTTCAAAGGTTGTGACCCGCCTAAGCTGACTGGTTTAGGAGACGCAATCGCTACTCTCCAGTGGTTAACCGCTATGGACAAGGTTATCCGCATTAGCGAATGCCGTCCCGACCAAGCTGTGGGCTATGCTACTCAGTCATTCGTAGATGAGGCTATGTATTGGTGGGAGAGTGTGGAGCAGAGGAAGACCCGTGAAGAGATCAAAGGGATGAAGTGGGAAGATTTGAAAGAGTTGGTAATGAAGAAGTTCTGTGCAGATGCCGAGGTTGAAAGAACGGAGATGAAGTTCCAGAATTTAAAAGCCGGTATGATGACGCATCGTGAGTATACCACGGAGTTCAACCGACTATCTAGGTTGGTGCCTGACATGGTTGACACTGAGGTCAAGAGAATCAAGTGTTATGTGAGGGGGTTGCCACAAAAGGTCCGCATGTTAGTCAGGGCGGTTCAACCTGCTACTTTTGATTCGGCTGTTGGACTCGCGGAAATGGTCTATGCTGACGTGGCCGCGGATGATGGGGTGGAAAGGGACGAAGAGAAAGAGAAGAAAGGGGTCACTCCTGCTAAACGACCCGGTACTCAGTTATGGAACTCCAGGGATAAGAAACAGAAAGTGTGGGAGAAGAGATCGTGTAAGACCTGCGGAAAGAGGCATGGTGGTGAGTGCAAGTGGGGTAAAAGTTCTAATGTTTGTCTCAAATGTGGAAAGGCTCATGGTGGAGAATGCAGAATGGGGTCGAATGCCTGTTACAAGTGTGGGAAGGTAGGGCATTATGCCAATGAGTGCAGTGTGAAGCCTGCATGCTACAAGTGTGGTAAGACAGGTCACTTTTCTAGGGAGTGTACAGAGATTGAAGCTGGAGGTAGTGGAAGGAAGAATGCCGATCAAGCTAGGCCAAGAACTAGAGCCTACATGCTGACCCAAGAACAAGCCAAGCAGATTCCGGATGTTGTCACTGGTACGTTCCTAGTAAACGGCATTTCTGCTTTAGTATTATTTGATTCTGGTGCGAATAGAAGTTTTGTAGCTACGACATTCAGTAAACTCGCTAAAATGAAAGGCTGCCGAGTGTCTGAAACTTTTGTAGTAGAAACCGCAAGTGACACTTCGGTGAAAATAACAAAAATGGTTAAGAATTGTAAGATAGAGTTGGAGGGACATGAGTTCCCTGTTACTTTGTATGTTATGGCCTTAGGAGGGTTCGATGTAGTCTTGGGTATGGATTGGTTGTCTGAGTTTGAGGCTCAGATAGTATGTAAAAGTAAGATGATAAGGTTAAAGTCATTGGACGGCAGTGCGGTGACGGTTTATGGTGATAAGGAGAGTTATGGACTTAATGTCATTTCGATGATAAAAGCCGAGGGTTTGTTAAGGCGAGGGTGCGGTGCCTACCTGGCGTATGTTGTCAACGCTACGGCCGAGACGAAAGAAATGAAGGATGTTCCTATTGTGCGCGACTACCCAGAAGTATTCCCTGAGGATCTTCCAGGGCTGCCACCGGAGCGAGAAATAGAATTTCAGATAGATTTAATACCAGGAGCCCAGCCCGTCGCGAAAGCGCCTTACCGTCTAGCACCGTCCGAGATGAAGGAATTAATGTCCCAACTGCAAGAACTCCTCGACAAGGGTTTTATCAGACCGAGTGTTTCTCCATGGGGCGCACCGGTTTTGTTTGTGAAGAAAAAGGATGGAAGTATGAGAATGTGCATAGACTATCGTGAGTTGAATAAGCTTACGGTAAAGAATAGATACCCCTTGCCTAGGATTGACGATCTGTTTGACCAACTGCAAGGTTCGAGTTGGTTCTCACGAATAGATCTCAGATCAGGCTACCATCAGCTGAAGGTGAAAGAGGTAGACATCCCTAAAACAGCGTTCCGAACGCGGTATGGACACTACGAGTTCCTTGTAATGTCATTCGGTCTAACAAATGCTCCTGCAGCATTTATGGACATGATGAATAGGGTGTGTCGACCGATGTTGGATAAGTCGGTTATCGTCTTCATCGATGATATATTGATTTATTCAAAGAGTGAGTCTGACCATGCCGAGCATCTGAGAGAGGTATTGGAAGTTCTGAAGAAAGAAAGGTTGTACGCTAAGTTTTCGAAGTGCGCGTTCTGGTTAAGAGAAGTGCAATTTTTAGGTCATGTGGTTAATCCGGAGGGGATTACCGTGGACCCAGCTAAGATTGAAGCGATAACGAATTGGAAGACTCCGCAGAATCCGACTGATATACGAAGCTTCCTAGGGTTAGCTGGCTACTATAGGAGATTCATCGAAGGTTTCTCCAAGATAGCCGCACCGCTGACCGGTATGACCCGAAAGTCGATAGTATTCAGTTGGGGAAAATTTCAAGAAGAAGCCTTTGAAGAATTAAATAGAAGACTCACGCAAGCTCCAATCCTTACTTTACCCGATGGTGATGAGGATTTTGTTGTTTGTGCTGATGCCTCGCATCAAGGGTTAGGTTGCGTGTTGATGCAACGAGGGAAGGTGATAGCCTACGCGTCTAGACAGTTGAAGGTCCATGAGAGTACTTACCCGACGCATGATTTGGAGCTAGCAGCTGTAGTGCATGCTCTTAAGATATGGAGGCATTATCTGTACGGCACTAAGTGTACTATCTATACCGATCATAAGAGTTTAAAGTACTTCTTCGAGCAGAAAGAACTGAACATGAGGCAGAGAAGATGGTTAGAATTGATAAAGGATTACGACTGTGAGATTAAGTATTACCCCGGTAAAGCTAACGTGGTCGCTGATGCGTTAAGTCGTAAGAATGAGGAAGTCCTTGCAACAGTGAAGTCATACAAGTTGATCATGAACCCGAGTCTTTTTGAAGAAATCATCAAGGTGCAGTCAGAAGTGTTAATAGATGAAGGGTTAGTAAAGAAGGAAAGGATTTATGGCCAGCAAGATGAGTTGATGGAAAACACTCATGGAGTTAAGACTAGGTTCGACCGTATGTGGATCCCACGCCATGGTGATCTTAGAAGTCGAATCTTATATGAAGCTCATAAGTCAAGGTACTCAATCCATCCAGGAGCTACAAAGATGTACCAAGACCTGAAAAGAGATTACTGGTGGCCAGGATTGAAGAGCGATGTAGTGGATTATGTTGGTAAGTGCTTAACTTGCTTACAAGTCAAAGCCGAACACCAAAAGCCTGGTGGGAAGATGCAACCGCTAGAGATACCTGAGTGGAAATGGGAACACATCGCCATGGATTTCGTGACTAAGCTACCTCGTACAGCTAAGCAACATGATACCATCTGGGTGATTGTGGACCGTTTGACCAAGAGTGCTCACTTTCTGCCCATACGAGAGGCCATCTCGTCAGAAACGTTAGCAAGCTTGTTCATTAAGGAAATTGTAACCAAGCATGGAGTACCGTTATCGATCGTGTCTGATAGGGATACACGGTTTACTTCGAGGTTCTGGAAGAAATTTCATGAAGCTATGGGGACGAGGTTGAACATCAGTACGGCGTATCATCCTCAAACCGATGGACAGTCTGAAAGGACGATCCAAACCCTTGAGGATATGCTACGTGCTTGCGTTTTAGATTTTGGTGGAAGTTGGGATGATCATCTGCATCTGGCAGAGTTCTCCTATAACAACAGTTACCATTCGAGTATTGGTATGCCACCGTTTGAGATGCTGTACGGTAGACGATGTAGAACCCCGGTGTGTTGGGGTGAGATTGGTCAGAAGGAAATGGGAAGTATAGAAGTGGTTCAAGAAACGTCTTCAAAGTTCGATCAGATCAAAGCAAGGATGAAAGCCGCTCAAGACAGACAAAAGTCTTATGCGGATAAGCGGCGTCGACCAATTGAGTTTAACGTTGGCGACTATGTGATGCTTAAGGTCTCGCCTTGGAAGGGGATTATCCGTTTTAGGAAAAGAGGAAAGTTGAGTCCGAGGTACATTGGACCGTTCAAGATTGTAAAACGTGTGGGTGAAGTAGCTTACAAACTGGATTTACCCGATGAGTTAGAAGGAATTCATTCAACCTTCCATGTTTCTCATCTGAGGAAGTGTCTAGCTGATGACACGTCTCACGTGCCCTTAATGGACATCGAGGTTGATGAACAATTGAACTACATCGAGCAACCGATAAAGATCGTTGATCGCAAGGAGAAGCAGCTTCGTCACAAGATTATACCCTTGGTCAAAGTGATATGGAAGCACCGCAAGGGATCTGATGCTACTTGGGAAGTCGAGGATGAGATGCGCAAGTTTTACCCTAGTTTGTTTATGTAATAGTTAGGTTTCGGGGACGAAACCTCTTTAAGGGAGGAAGACTTGTAACATCCTAAAATTTTTATGTTGATAAATAAAAGAAAGTTATGTTTAGTAATTTCACGTTTTAGTTATTTAATGTCGAGTAAGGAACGGGTCTTGGGCTTAGTTATTTTATGAACTCGGCCTGTCTCGACCCGTAGGAAGCCAACCCGAGCCTAACCAAACCCGTAGTATATAAACGAAAGTTCTTGACACTTCCACCATTTTTCACCATCTTCCTTCACTTACACCCACCCAAACACTCTCATTTCTAGAGAGAGAAGCTAGAGAGAGAAAGTTCTCAAATCACAAATCCGAGTCCACAATCTTGTTCGTAATCGTTTTTGGTAAGTCCCTCTCGAAAATCATCCGTTTTCATAACCATTTTCGACCTCAAATCGAGCAAAAACTCCCATTTTCGTAACTTGAGTCTTCGGGTCAAAAACCGCCTTGTTTTGGTGTCAAAATGCAAGCTTTTGTGTTTAAAAGTACTAGGAATCGATAGCCCTTTCAATCCCGAGCATTTCCATGTCAAAAACTTCGATTTTGGGTCAAAAATCTGGAAAATCTGGAAAACCCGTGGGTTTCTCCGTCGCCCAGCTTGAAGGAGTCGAATCAGACTCATTCGATCGAACCAGTCGATCGAATCAGTCCATTCGATCGAATGCGTAGATCGAACAAGTCCAGTCGACCGAATAGGGAAGCAACCGAGTGGTCTCCAACTCATTCGATCGAATGAGTTTTGTATTCGATCGAATGAGTGTTGTATTCGATCGAACGTGTTCCTGTTTGATCGAACGTGTTCCTATTCGATCGAACGTGTTCCTATTCGATCGAATCAAGCCAGAACCAAGCTGTTTCCAAGTTCGCCTAAGGTTTAACTTCGCCTGAAGCGAAGTTCGTCTATAAAATAAATTAAAAACCTAATGGAAAATGTGTTAAGGCAGTTATCGAAAATAAAATTTTTCCAAGCTGACCTGGCAGCTTAACCCCAGCCAGGGGCTCTGCCCCTTGGACCCCGCTAGGGGCTGCCGCCCCTAGAACCCCGCTGCCAGGGGCGCTGCCCCCGGACCCCCGTTCGTTGTGGGTCATATATAGATAGAAATACAAACGAGTAGCAGTAGTTAATTGATATGTGTAAATATTATACAGTTAGCCGAGCCCAGTTAAAGAAAGGAATTACGATCAACGGCGAGCGTAACAGGATCCAGGTGAGTTTCTAGCCCCATTTATGTGTTACGTCTTCGGGGCTGTGTGCATACTCAATATGTTTGTTAATACACTTATCCTAAGAGATAAGTGTATGCCTTATGTGAATAATGTGAAATGTATGAATGACGGCATGACGGTACGTGAACGATCTTCGGATATTGCACGTACTGTCAGGTTGTAACGCTAAGTTAAGGTATGTATGATATGTATGCTTAGGGGTATGAACGTAAGAAAGTTAATAAAAGAAGGAAACAACGGATGTATGGTTGTATGGCAACGAAGAGGGAATCGAACCCTACTAATATTCGAAAACATGGGACCAGACCCTAATAATATCTGTGATGTTAGGGACCAGACCCTAATAATATCTGTGATGTTAGGGACCAGACCCTCATAATATCTGTGATGATAGGGACCAGACCCTTATAATATCTGTGATGTTAGGGACCAGACCCTTATAATATCTGTGAGGTTATAGGGCGAAAGGCTCTTTAAAACGTATGATTATGAATGTAAAGAAAGTATGTAAGTAAGAAAGAAAGTATGTAAGTAAGAATGAAGGTATGAGTACTTATGTGTGAATGAAAGAAAGTTATGAGGTTAAGTACGTATGTATGTAACAAGGTATTGTATGGTAGTGTATGATTAACTAGAACTCACTCAGCGTAGCTGACTTTTAGTATGCACGCAGGTGAGTAGGATGAGACAGCTGGCTTGAGTGGAGGACACATGGCAGAAGACTAAGGCCTGGCATCTGAAGATCCGATATGTTTTATAAGTTATGTTTTGATTTTGAAAGACAAGAGGAATGTTTTAAGACATGAGTATGAATTGATATGTAATGTTTTATGAAAGTTTTATATTCCGCGTAAAGTTTTTAATTAACTCTGATATTTAGAACTGTGTTTATGAGTAAATCCAACACGAAAGTAGGGTTACCGGTTACGGGGCCTTACAAGTTGGTATCAGAGCATAAGTTCGAGAGATTTAAGCATCCTACATGCTTAGACTCGAACAGAAAATGGGATTTAAGTAAGAAAGGAAAGAAGATGCCAGTTCAAGAATGCCATGTGTCGCTCAAGCAAGATCAGTAAAGGTAAAGTGTATGATTAAATGATATATGTTAATGAGAGAGAAAAGATATGGGAACGATAGGGATAGGAATAATTGACTGTTTAAATTGACAAACTGCTTAAGTAGAACCAGCACAAATAGACTCATAAAGGGAAGTGTATATGACACGGAAAGTAACGTGATCAGCTAATCGCAACTGGCCACTGTTATTACCTGTTAGCCTTACTATCCTTGTACTAACTAGTTCCTTGAGTGATGATGTTTGTGTTTTCCCTTGTAGAATACTAATGGCGGGAGCTGGAGAATTTGTTGGAACTGGGGGTCGCACTGGACGTCGTGGCAGGCCTCGTCTTGTCCGGCAACCCTCGGTAGAAGAAGCTTCCCACACCGAAGATGAAGGAAGCGCAGCTGGAGGAGACCAGAACAACAACGAGGAAGTTCAACTTAGTCCTGCAGTTCAAGCAGCCATTGTTCAGGCTGTAGTTGCTGCTGTGAAGAACCTGAATCCCGAAGGATCTGCTGGAAGCCGTGAACGAACTGCTGAAGGGGCGGGTGGTGATGGTAGAAAGGATGGGGAAGGTGAAAGAGGGGCCTCGAGTGGGGATAAGTCTGTGAAAGTCGATGTTAGGAGAGGAGGACAAGGTGGGTGCAGCTATAAGTCCTTCAAAGGTTGTGACCCGCCTAAGCTGACTGGTTTAGGAGACGCAATCGCTACTCTCCAGTGGTTAACCGCTATGGACAAGGTTATCCGCATTAGCGAATGCCGTCCCGACCAAGCTGTGGGCTATGCTACTCAGTCATTCGTAGATGAGGCTATGTATTGGTGGGAGAGTGTGGAGCAGAGGAAGACCCGTGAAGAGATCAAAGGGATGAAGTGGGAAGATTTGAAAGAGTTGGTAATGAAGAAGTTCTGTGCAGATGCCGAGGTTGAAAGAACGGAGATGAAGTTCCAGAATTTAAAAGCCGGTATGATGACGCATCGTGAGTATACCACGGAGTTCAACCGACTATCTAGGTTGGTGCCTGACATGGTTGACACTGAGGTCAAGAGAATCAAGTGTTATGTGAGGGGGTTGCCACAAAAGGTCCGCATGTTAGTCAGGGCGGTTCAACCTGCTACTTTTGATTCGGCTGTTGGACTCGCGGAAATGGTCTATGCTGACGTGGCCGCGGATGATGGGGTGGAAAGGGACGAAGAGAAAGAGAAGAAAGGGGTCACTCCTGCTAAACGACCCGGTACTCAGTTATGGAACTCCAGGGATAAGAAACAGAAAGTGTGGGAGAAGAGATCGTGTAAGACCTGCGGAAAGAGGCATGGTGGTGAGTGCAAGTGGGGTAAAAGTTCTAATGTTTGTCTCAAATGTGGAAAGGCTCATGGTGGAGAATGCAGAATGGGGTCGAATGCCTGTTACAAGTGTGGGAAGGTAGGGCATTATGCCAATGAGTGCAGTGTGAAGCCTGCATGCTACAAGTGTGGTAAGACAGGTCACTTTTCTAGGGAGTGTACAGAGATTGAAGCTGGAGGTAGTGGAAGGAAGAATGCCGATCAAGCTAGGCCAAGAACTAGAGCCTACATGCTGACCCAAGAACAAGCCAAGCAGATTCCGGATGTTGTCACTGGTACGTTCCTAGTAAACGGCATTTCTGCTTTAGTATTATTTGATTCTGGTGCGAATAGAAGTTTTGTAGCTACGACATTCAGTAAACTCGCTAAAATGAAAGGCTGCCGAGTGTCTGAAACTTTTGTAGTAGAAACCGCAAGTGACACTTCGGTGAAAATAACAAAAATGGTTAAGAATTGTAAGATAGAGTTGGAGGGACATGAGTTCCCTGTTACTTTGTATGTTATGGCCTTAGGAGGGTTCGATGTAGTCTTGGGTATGGATTGGTTGTCTGAGTTTGAGGCTCAGATAGTATGTAAAAGTAAGATGATAAGGTTAAAGTCATTGGACGGCAGTGCGGTGACGGTTTATGGTGATAAGGAGAGTTATGGACTTAATGTCATTTCGATGATAAAAGCCGAGGGTTTGTTAAGGCGAGGGTGCGGTGCCTACCTGGCGTATGTTGTCAACGCTACGGCCGAGACGAAAGAAATGAAGGATGTTCCTATTGTGCGCGACTACCCAGAAGTATTCCCTGAGGATCTTCCAGGGCTGCCACCGGAGCGAGAAATAGAATTTCAGATAGATTTAATACCAGGAGCCCAGCCCGTCGCGAAAGCGCCTTACCGTCTAGCACCGTCCGAGATGAAGGAATTAATGTCCCAACTGCAAGAACTCCTCGACAAGGGTTTTATCAGACCGAGTGTTTCTCCATGGGGCGCACCGGTTTTGTTTGTGAAGAAAAAGGATGGAAGTATGAGAATGTGCATAGACTATCGTGAGTTGAATAAGCTTACGGTAAAGAATAGATACCCCTTGCCTAGGATTGACGATCTGTTTGACCAACTGCAAGGTTCGAGTTGGTTCTCACGAATAGATCTCAGATCAGGCTACCATCAGCTGAAGGTGAAAGAGGTAGACATCCCTAAAACAGCGTTCCGAACGCGGTATGGACACTACGAGTTCCTTGTAATGTCATTCGGTCTAACAAATGCTCCTGCAGCATTTATGGACATGATGAATAGGGTGTGTCGACCGATGTTGGATAAGTCGGTTATCGTCTTCATCGATGATATATTGATTTATTCAAAGAGTGAGTCTGACCATGCCGAGCATCTGAGAGAGGTATTGGAAGTTCTGAAGAAAGAAAGGTTGTACGCTAAGTTTTCGAAGTGCGCGTTCTGGTTAAGAGAAGTGCAATTTTTAGGTCATGTGGTTAATCCGGAGGGGATTACCGTGGACCCAACTAAGATTGAAGCGATAACGAATTGGAAGACTCCGCAGAATCCGACTGATATACGAAGCTTCCTAGGGTTAGCTGGCTACTATAGGAGATTCATCGAAGGTTTCTCCAAGATAGCCACACCGCTGACCGGTATGACCCGAAAGTCGATAGTATTCAGTTGGGGAAAATTTCAAGAAGAAGCCTTTGAAGAATTAAATAGAAGACTCACGCAAGCTCCAATCCTTACTTTACCCGATGGTGATGAGGATTTTGTTGTTTGTGCTGATGCCTCGCATCAAGGGTTAGGTTGCGTGTTGATGCAACGAGGGAAGGTGATAGCCTACGCGTCTAGACAGTTGAAGGTCCATGAGAGTACTTACCCGACGCATGATTTGGAGCTAGCAGCTGTAGTGCATGCTCTTAAGATATGGAGGCATTATCTGTACGGCACTAAGTGTACTATCTATACCGATCATAAGAGTTTAAAGTACTTCTTCGAGCAGAAAGAACTGAACATGAGGCAGAGAAGATGGTTAGAATTGATAAAGGATTACGACTGTGAGATTAAGTATTACCCCGGTAAAGCTAACGTGGTCGCTGATGCGTTAAGTCGTAAGAATGAGGAAGTCCTTGCAACAGTGAAGTCATACAAGTTGATCATGAACCCGAGTCTTTTTGAAGAAATCATCAAGGTGCAGTCAGAAGTGTTAATAGATGAAGGGTTAGTAAAGAAGGAAAGGATTTATGGCCAGCAAGATGAGTTGATGGAAAACACTCATGGAGTTAAGACTAGGTTCGACCGTATGTGGATCCCACGCCATGGTGATCTTAGAAGTCGAATCTTATATGAAGCTCATAAGTCAAGGTACTCAATCCATCCAGGAGCTACAAAGATGTACCAAGACCTGAAAAGAGATTACTGGTGGCCAGGATTGAAGAGCGATGTAGTGGATTATGTTGGTAAGTGCTTAACTTGCTTACAAGTCAAAGCCGAACACCAAAAGCCTGGTGGGAAGATGCAACCGCTAGAGATACCTGAGTGGAAATGGGAACACATCGCCATGGATTTCGTGACTAAGCTACCTCGTACAGCTAAGCAACATGATACCATCTGGGTGATTGTGGACCGTTTGACCAAGAGTGCTCACTTTCTGCCCATACGAGAGGCCATCTCGTCAGAAACGTTAGCAAGCTTGTTCATTAAGGAAATTGTAACCAAGCATGGAGTACCGTTATCGATCGTGTCTGATAGGGATACACGGTTTACTTCGAGGTTCTGGAAGAAATTTCATGAAGCTATGGGGACGAGGTTGAACATCAGTACGGCGTATCATCCTCAAACCGATGGACAGTCTGAAAGGACGATCCAAACCCTTGAGGATATGCTACGTGCTTGCGTTTTAGATTTTGGTGGAAGTTGGGATGATCATCTGCATCTGGCAGAGTTCTCCTATAACAACAGTTACCATTCGAGTATTGGTATGCCACCGTTTGAGATGCTGTACGGTAGACGATGTAGAACCCCGGTGTGTTGGGGTGAGATTGGTCAGAAGGAAATGGGAAGTATAGAAGTGGTTCAAGAAACGTCTTCAAAGTTCGATCAGATCAAAGCAAGGATGAAAGCCGCTCAAGACAGACAAAAGTCTTATGCGGATAAGCGGCGTCGACCAATTGAGTTTAACGTTGGCGACTATGTGATGCTTAAGGTCTCGCCTTGGAAGGGGATTATCCGTTTTAGGAAAAGAGGAAAGTTGAGTCCGAGGTACATTGGACCGTTCAAGATTGTAAAACGTGTGGGTGAAGTAGCTTACAAACTGGATTTACCCGATGAGTTAGAAGGAATTCATTCAACCTTCCATGTTTCTCATCTGAGGAAGTGTCTAGCTGATGACACGTCTCACGTGCCCTTAATGGACATCGAGGTTGATGAACAATTGAACTACATCGAGCAACCGATAAAGATCGTTGATCGCAAGGAGAAGCAGCTTCGTCACAAGATTATACCCTTGGTCAAAGTGATATGGAAGCACCGCAAGGGATCTGATGCTACTTGGGAAGTCGAGGATGAGATGCGCAAGTTTTACCCTAGTTTGTTTATGTAATAGTTAGGTTTCGGGGACGAAACCTCTTTAAGGGAGGAAGACTTGTAACATCCTAAAATTTTTATGTTGATAAATAAAAGAAAGTTATGTTTAGTAATTTCACGTTTTAGTTATTTAATGTCGAGTAAGGAACGGGTCTTGGGCTTAGTTATTTTATGAACTCGGCCTGTCTCGACCCGTAGGAAGCCAACCCGAGCCTAACCAAACCCGTAGTATATAAACGAAAGTTCTTGACACTTCCACCATTTTTCACCATCTTCCTTCACTTACACCCACCCAAACACTCTCATTTCTAGAGAGAGAAGCTAGAGAGAGAAAGTTCTCAAATCACAAATCCGAGTCCACAATCTTGTTCGTAATCGTTTTTGGTAAGTCCCTCTCGAAAATCATCCGTTTTCATAACCATTTTCGACCTCAAATCGAGCAAAAACTCCCATTTTCGTAACTTGAGTCTTCGGGTCAAAAACCGCCTTGTTTTGGTGTCAAAATGCAAGCTTTTGTGTTTAAAAGTACTAGGAATCGATAGCCCTTTCAATCCCGAGCATTTCCATGTCAAAAACTTCGATTTTGGGTCAAAAATCTGGAAAATCTGGAAAACCCGTGGGTTTCTCCGTCGCCCAGCTTGAAGGAGTCGAATCAGACTCATTCGATCGAACCAGTCGATCGAATCAGTCCATTCGATCGAATGCGTAGATCGAACAAGTCCAGTCGACCGAATAGGGAAGCAACCGAGTGGTCTCCAACTCATTCGATCGAATGAGTTTTGTATTCGATCGAATGAGTGTTGTATTCGATCGAACGTGTTCCTGTTTGATCGAACGTGTTCCTATTCGATCGAACGTGTTCCTATTCGATCGAACGTGTTCCTATTCGATCGAATCAAGCCAGAACCAAGCTGTTTCCAAGTTCGCCTAAGGTTTAACTTCGCCTGAAGCGAAGTTCGTCTATAAAATAAATTAAAAACCTAATGGAAAATGTGTTAAGGCAGTTATCGAAAATAAAATTTTTCCAAGCTGACCTGGCAGCTTAACCCCAGCCAGGGGCTCTGCCCCTTGGACCCCGCTAGGGGCTGCCGCCCCTAGAACCCCGCTGCCAGGGGCGCTGCCCCCGGACCCCCGTTCGTTGTGGGTCATATATAGATAGAAATACAAACGAGTAGCAGTAGTTAATTGATATGTGTAAATATTATACAGTTAGCCGAGCCCAGTTAAAGAAAGGAATTACGATCAACGGCGAGCGTAACAGGATCCAGGTGAGTTTCTAGCCCCATTTATGTGTTACGTCTTCGGGGCTGTGTGCATACTCAATATGTTTGTTAATACACTTATCCTAAGAGATAAGTGTATGCCTTATGTGAATAATGTGAAATGTATGAATGACGGCATGACGGTACGTGAACGATCTTCGGATATTGCACGTACTGTCAGGTTGTAACGCTAAGTTAAGGTATGTATGATATGTATGCTTAGGGGTATGAACGTAAGAAAGTTAATAAAAGAAGGAAACAACGGATGTATGGTTGTATGGCAACGAAGAGGGAATCGAACCCTACTAATATTCGAAAACATGGGACCAGACCCTAATAATATCTGTGATGTTAGGGACCAGACCCTAATAATATCTGTGATGTTAGGGACCAGACCCTCATAATATCTGTGATGATAGGGACCAGACCCTTATAATATCTGTGATGTTAGGGACCAGACCCTTATAATATCTGTGAGGTTATAGGGCGAAAGGCTCTTTAAAACGTATGATTATGAATGTAAAGAAAGTATGTAAGTAAGAATGAAGGTATGAGTACTTATGTGTGAATGAAAGAAAGTTATGAGGTTAAGTACGTATGTATGTAACAAGGTATTGTATGGTAGTGTATGATTAACTAGAACTCACTCAGCGTAGCTGACTTTTAGTATGCACGCAGGTGAGTAGGATGAGACAGCTGGCTTGAGTGGAGGACACATGGCAGAAGACTAAGGCCTGGCATCTGAAGATCCGATATGTTTTATAAGTTATGTTTTGATTTTGAAAGACAAGAGGAATGTTTTAAGACATGAGTATGAATTGATATGTAATGTTTTATGAAAGTTTTATATTCCGCGTAAAGTTTTTAATTAACTCTGATATTTAGAACTGTGTTTATGAGTAAATCCAACACGAAAGTAGGGTTACCGGTTACGGGGCCTTACACTTTATTCTATCATTGTTTTACAGTCTAGGTGATACAAACAAAACTAGTTCGTTAACTATACATTCTTACTATTAACACCCCTGCTTCTATTCAAATAGCATCAACCACACACCTTGAGCAAGTAACAGATCACCAAATCATTCCGATTTAGGTACACCTGAAAAGCAGTTTAAAACAGGTCAACTACTAGAGTTGGTGAGTTTCACGAGTTTCAAGAAATCAGTAATGAGTATTCACAAGTCAACACTTGTAATCATGAAATAAGTATGTATGTATGTATGTAAATGATGTAATTATGCTAAGCTACAGTGAAGCCTTGACTGTATGTGCTACGTGCATCCATTTCCCACGCTCCATCAACCACTGTGGCCCCTTTCCGCCCACAACATGCACCGGTAGCAATGTCTAACACTACGTAGCCTATTTGTATAAATATGGTCATGTGCAAACGGCGCTATGTGACACGGCAACCAGGCCGATTTCGTTTGGGTTTGTCAAACCAATAGTACTATTCACAAGCCACCGGCTCGAAGTTAATCACTGTGATCGTGGGGACTTTCGTGTGTTAGCACTTAGATAATTCAGATCAATACATGTTTCTGGTATGTATATGTAATCAAACATGCTTTTCACCCCAAAAGTTCGTAAAACAGTTTAAAAATGGGGTCATGAAACTCACGGTTTAGTAGATAATCAGTACTGTATCAGCTCGTGGTTTGTTCGGTCCGCTATCAGTAGTTCCTATAATCAATATTATAATAATATTAATATTTTAATATTATTATAATCTCGATACTAAACTGGGCTGTATAACTAATCTGGGTGTAGCTGGAACGCCCAGAAAGTGGCAATAGGCTTAGGTTGTGATGTTCAATGTCTAGTACTTAAAACCGAACTTGGCTCAGATTCCCATTTTCCCAGCTGGGCCAAGTTGTTCGTTTACGCGTTCAGAAAACAGTTATGAGGAAATAAGCTTGGGTAAATGTATTGGTTAACAAAATGATTAAGTTATAAAGAATGATCACCTATTAGGGTCCCGGATTAGCCACGGGGCCCGTTTCCGTTTATTTAGTTTGATTTGAGAAGAAACGCGCACAATCCACCCGGATTATCTAGGTTTCTCATAGAAAAGTTCATTTTCACTTAATTAGTCCAAAAATATGATTTTTGATCACTCTTGGTGTTTTGATATTCCCGCAGGTTCGTTAGTCGCGAACTTGCCGGTTTTTATAAAAACTGAATTTGTTTAATATTCAAATTAGCATAATTATTTAACCGTTAATCATTAAATTATGAAAATTTAACCACTTATCAATTAAAATATGTAGATTTTTATAAAAATATTTCTGGAATTAATTACTGATTTATTAATTTATAAAAATTCATTTTATCAGCTATATTTCGCCTGAAAATCGTCTGTTTACCCCAAACAATTTCCAAAAATTCCACAAAAATTTCTGAATTCTAAAATCATGTCCCAAATCAACCTGTATCAATTTCAAAATGTAAAAAGTTCGTGCGATATTCTTTTCGGCCCAAATTCGGCTATAAAAATTCACACGAACGTATATAAACAAAATACCTTTAAACTTCTCCAAATGATCCCAAAATTCATATGTGATCAAAATACATCAAATCTGAGTTACCAGAAAATTTTCATAATTTTTGATGTATTTTAGCTATTTTTCCCAAATAAACATTCCAATTTGGTAATAAATTTGCCAAATATTCTCGGATGGTCGAAAAATTACCAAATTTGAACAGGGACTCATTGACATGGTCCCTAATATCCCTGCAAAATTTCAAGTCCTAAAAATATGCACATCACAACCTTAACCTAAATAGCCCGTAAGCGAGTGTTTCGGCATTACCTTAGCGGGTTTGGCTCGTTTCCGACTTTTTAATCAAGTTTTCAGGTTCTTGTGCTTCTAAGAAAGCTAGGTACAAGTCCTTATCACAAACCAAGCAATTTTTCATCAACATAAGAGCCCTTAACTTAGGGTTTCGGCTAGTACACAAAAACGAACTTTTGAACCGTAAAAACGTCGTTTCAACCCTTTAATCCGTGTTTATGGCCAAAAAAATTATTAAAACAGGTTCCTTACCATGTGTATGATCAAAACATGTTTATGGACCATTTTTAGGATTTTTACACAGTTAGGAATGATTTTTAGTAATCAAGACATATTTTTATGGTATTAAACAAGTATAAAAGCTACTTATTTAAGCTCCTTACCTTAGGGTTTGAAGGTTTTCTGGCTGGAGCAAAAGTTGTGTCCATAATTTTCAAGAAATGAGGTTGAAAATGGCTTGAATCTAGTTTATATGTGAAAAGAAAATGAAGGGGGGTGGGGTGGCGGCTGCGGCCGGAGTCCATGGGCCCCTTTTTGGGCCCATTTTGGCCCAAGATTCTGATTTCTCAAGCCCAAATACGAAAAGACCGGTCCAAATTTAGTTCGGGTTTGGTTTTTGGCGCGAAAAACTTATCGGGTGCGTTAAACAGCGCGAAAACGAATGTTTTTCGGCTAGTTTTGTGTAAAATTATAAAAACATACTATACGTTTGTAAAAATCAAAAATATTTTCACGGATTGCTTAAAACATTTCAAATAAGTGTTTGGTAGGTCTTTTTCGGCTTAAAGGATGATACAATGCTTGGTTTGTAACTATCTTTCGCATTTAAATCTATAGCGGGTAGTTAAACGAGCATATTTTCGTTTAACTTGTTTGCTATCAAACTAAGGCCATATTTCTAATGTTTTAGCTTGAATTAAACGTATATCACTTATAGATGGCCCCCCCAGAGATATCTGGGTCATAACCCGACCCGTTCGGTTAATTGTTCGTTTGTTACGCAAAAGGCGTTTATTTGCTTAATCGGTAAATACGTACTGAGGTGTACCTTGTTTTAGCTCAAATGCCACAATTAAGAACCATACCGGACCTGAGCCACCCCAGTTTGACTTAAACCTTATATCTAGTTGATCAAAACATGTTGCACCATTTATAAGAATAGCCAAAGATAATCAAGGGTATTGTTTATCCAACTAAGCTTAAGCATTAAGGTCTACCTAGCAGCCATTAGATATGATTAATGTATGTTTAAGTAACTAACTAGTAAGTGTTCCCCACTACATGACATACCGCCGTTATCAAGCAATACCCCAAAGTCCATCTCCATGGGTGAATATGCACAAATTCATCTGTAGCTTACATATGACGTGTCCCTTGTGGCCCATTTCTTAATGTTAATAGGGCGCGAGCAAGGGGACCCCATATGACTAACAGCGAGGATGAGCAAGTCAGTAGTGTATTTGTACTTTGAAGTATGAGGTGATCATGTTTAATGACTTATGTTTGGCAGATAAACTGCGGGTTTGCTTTTTGAGCTCTTTTAATATTCATAAATCCACTTAGGAGATGTGAATACCCAGATGATATATCGCGTAAAGACCCATGTGTCCGAACCCAGAGCATCCCATCAATACAGGATTTAAGGTTATAAAACCATTAACCTATGAAGCGTTAAACACTAAAATTAGAAGTATGAAGTTTATGTTTATATCACAGGCTACTTTGGCATACCTTAATGTTAAACCTACCCAAGCATCGTATGATTAGTCTATTCCAATTTCTATAAAATTTTTAATTTTTACGATCAAACTAAACATAAGGCTTGAGTATGACCCGACCTTTCATCCCATTTTCTATAGTTAAGTCAACATCCAAACCGCCCTTTCATTCTTGGAGGCTGAGCCTTCCAACACATCGAACACTGAGTCTAAACCGTTCGGTTACAATACCCTACGTGCGGGTCTAATGGGCACTGTTCTTATTTATTATAAATATATTTTGAAAACACCAAGAAGTTATGAAACAAACACTACTCAGTAATAATATCATTTCCTGTTTAACGTAGAGACAAGTTTCAAGGGACAATTTTTTTCAATTTTTTCAATTTTTTAGTTTTTTTTTTTTCAAAATTTTTCTACAACTAAGTAAAATAAATCTCATCCCCACACTTAGAACGAAATCGTCCTTGATGAGAACAAAGAAAAGAAATAAAATAAAACAAAAATAAAAATATAATGCACAAGAATAAACAAAGAACGGGTTACTCCCTTGGTTTGTGTGCAGAATCTTAAGTAGCTGAGTAGTAACCAAGCGACCGTATAGCATTTCATTCGCGGCCGCAACCTCGGGAGAACCTGTTCCAAAGCGCCATCGTAGCTACCATGCGCAAAATATGACCTGCAAAAACTCAAACTCGCTCGCATGTAGCGGCGTATAAAACAGAAAACAAAAACATAAAGAAATAAACGTATTTTTGTGTTTTTGGTTTTTATAATTTTTTTATTATTTTTAAATTTTTTTTCATGTTAAGACTAGAACACCCCTTAAATCGACCTACTCGAATGGAGATTGAGTACGAGCGGTTTCATTTTGAAACATCCTGAAATAGACAAAAACGTATAAAACAGATAGCATAAACAAATAAAAGAGATACAAACTATACAACTCGAGAAGTCTCCCGAGTGATGCATCTAGCACGTCTACGTCTCGAAGAGAGAGTCAAAGTAGAATACCTCGACAGTTTGATCAGCCATCGGCTCACCAATGTAGTGCTTCAGTCTATGACTGTTCACCTTAAATTTCCCGCTTTTATCCTCTATCTCAACAGTGCCATACGGGAAAACCTCAGTGACCGTGAACAATCCAGACCATCGGGATTTCAACTTTCCCGAGAATAACCTCAACTGGGAATTATACAATAAGACCAATTCCCCACACTTGAACTGCTTGTTCCCCTTCGACTTTCTATCGTGCAGTTCCTTCGTTCGCTCCTTATACCTAAACGACTACGAGTAGGCGTGATCTCTCAGCTCCTCTAACTCATGCAACTGGTGGAAACGAGTGCTTTCCACGGAGAACATATCAAGATTGACCCTCTGTAGGGCCCATGAATCACGGTGCTCCAAATCAACGGCAGGTGGCAGGCCTTCCCATAAATCATCCGAAACGGTATGGAACCGGTCGGAGTTTTGTAGGCTATACGGAAGGCCCACAACTCATCATCCAACTTGTCGGACCAATCCTGACGATTCGAACCAACCATTTTCTCAAGAATACATTTTATCCCCAGATTACTCACTTCCACCTGCCCACTAGTCTGTGGGTGGTAGGCGGTTGCAAGCCGATGGGTGACCCCAAAGCGTCGCAATGCCTTCTCCATCTGCACATTGCATAAGTGAGTACCTCTATCACTAATCAACGCCTTCGGGACACCAACTCGGGCATCATTCGTGGGTAAGGCCATGGCCTCAACCCATTTTGAAACATAATACACAGCCACGAGTATGTACTTGTTCCCACGCGAAGATGGAAACGGTCCCATGAAATCAATGCCCCACACATCGAAGACCTCACAAACCTTAATAGCATTTTGGGGCATTTCATTTCGTGACGAGATGTTGCCGACACGCCGACAACGATCACAAATCCTAACGAACGCGTGCACGTCCTTAAAAATCGAAGGCCAATAAAAACCACAATCAAAGACCTTCTTCGCTGTCAAACTCGCACCGTGGTGACCTCCTGTCGGTCATACATGGCATTGGCTCAGAATCTGCCATCCCTCCATAACATCAACACACCTCCTGATCAACTGGTCAGCACCTATACGAAAGAGATACGGGTCGTCCCAAAGGTAAAACTTGACATCAGCAAAGAATTTCTTCTTTTGCTGGTAAGGCATCTTCGGGTAGTACCCGTCCGCAAGATAGCTCGCGAAGTCGGAAAACCATGGAAAACCCTCATCCTGAGCTGTAACAAACATGAGACTCTGTATCGGGAATCGGTCATTAATCCTGACCCCCGGCTCTCCTAACTCAGCTCCCTCAAGACGCGAAAGATGATCGGCCACCACATTCTCAGCCCCTTTTTTTATCACTGAAGGTTCCCAGCCGGATCTACACGGAATATCTCGTTCTATGTAGGTGCGGAATCCCTACGTAAGACGATACGAGCGTAGAAGACGATACACGTTAAACACAATCAAACACACGTTACAATAAACAAAGAACACGTTGTATTGCAACTAGAAACACGTGATACACCGATCACTAATTACACGAATTCTAAAACAACTTCTTTCAAACAAGCCGTAACCTATCCGTATTTATCATACGACAACTTCGCCTAACATGTTTAGGCGAAGTTGTCACTAACTTCGCTTGTTCAACAAGTTCGCCCATATCAGGCGAACTTGTGAGACAACTTCGCTTAAATCCAAATACAAAACATACTAACTCGATTACAGACACTATATACTGAACTACTGACATCATGTACCAACAGACTCCCCCTTGGCAGTAGCTTCATATCTCTATCTTCAAACACGTGTCTCGTAATCCCAAAACTCTTGTATCTTCCATCTTCAAGCATGAACGCCTTCTCGTACACAAACTGAAACTACTCTTTGATATTTCTTTGCTTCTTCTTTCCAATCAGGAATGTAAAATATCTTTTTCTCGTTCAGCACCTGCAGATCAGCTTGAGACAAATTCACTAAATGCATAGGATCATATACTCTCATCAGCTCTTGTTCATCTTCATCTTCCATTACTGCTTCAGCTGTTTCACAATCAACGTACCACCATTTCAGATCTTTGAGCACATCCTTGGGCATTTGTTTCATCGGCACTTCTTTTAGACACCGGATCGGCTTATACTTCATTATCATCCAAGGCAACGTATTCAACGATCTCAACAACCTCTTGAAATACTGAACCCCATCATACCGTTTAATCACAAAAAGCCTCAACTGCTCATCATATAACCATCATATAATCCCCTTTTTCGATTCAGCATAACCCCTGATGTTGTAACTTTTCTTGAACATAGTAGGGACCGCCGGTTTCTTAGTCTTTACGAACCACTGAGCGTAGCCTTCTTTCCATCTTGGCTGCTCCTTCCATTCCGTCTCATCGCCTCCCATATATGACTTATCAACTTCCGGAATCTCGTGCTCAACGTTCTCCTCCACAATCTCTCCTTCTTCAATCTCACTATCAATGACAATCTCAGCCCCAATCTTCTCAATCTCTTCAACCGGTAACATATCGTCGTCACCTACAATATCATCATCCATCATCTCCTCAGCATCCACAACCACCACATCATCACCCCTTGAACCGCCAGCTGCACTCGTTGACTCCCCCTGAGATGTGGAAGTCCCAAGAGCTTGTTCAGTTCTTGGCAACTCTCCACCTGCACCTTTCGATTCATTGGGATCATCGTCTCGATCGTTGCTCTTTTTTGTCCTCAGCTCGTCACCCTTACAGCTCGTCTCCCCCTGAGATGCCAAAAACTGTTTCAAGGCATCAATTATTTTACCATGCTCGATCAGGAGGGACGACTGAATCTGATTCTCCGCAACGAGGCGCTGAATAGCATGGGTCTGGATAAGATTTACTCTTGATTGTTCTGCCACGACCCTTTCAAGCGCTGCTATTCTTTCCGAGTCGGATAGGGTTGCATCGAAATCAAACCTCAGATGTGATATGTCTTGAGCGTACGGAGGAGGGATTCCCAATGTAACCGGCACCTCAGAAACAGGTGAAAATGTAACCGCAGGTGGTATCGTAACCGACAACCCTGCAGTAGCAACAACTGTTGACTCAACAAAAACATGTTTTTGAGACAATCTAGACGATCAAGTTGATTACGACCACGTGAAAATAAGTTTGAAAAGCGGGTGTTGAGGTTTCTAATGAACGGTGTCAGTAACTGATCAGAACGACATTTGATTAACGCCATTGTCAGTGATTATACGATATGATGACACTACACACCTTTAAATCTGATTAGAAACTGAGAAAAACAACAAGATGTGATTCGAGATATAACTTCGCCTAGGTTACTGGAAGATAAGTTCGCCGGTTTTAGAAAATAATAATGAGTTTGACCAAAAAATTTCTTTATATAGGGTCAAGGTTATACAGGCGAAGTTAGGGTTAACTTCGCCTCTTCCCTCAACTTCGCTCAATATGAAACTTTACCAAACAGACCCTTATAAATTGAACATTATGCCATTAACTTTTAAAACTTCCTTTAAAGAGTTAACTGATCCGATCAAGAACCAAGTAACCAGGTATAAAATCATACAATTACATAAGTAGAATAAATTTTAAAAATAAAGTACACGGAATCAAATTTCAGTCTCGACAGGGACTACCACGTTTTAGAAAAGGTCCGAACAGGAATCATACTAATTAAGTGACTGTCACACAGATTCATGTTCAGCTGTATTATGACATAAAGAAACAGGTTGTAAGCAGGTAAATAACTTAAAATGGCTTTCATCGCTTCTGTGATACGGGTTAGGTTCAATTTAGCTCAAAATATAAATGGGCAACACATCAGAGATTATGATGTCTCCTATCTATTCTCAAAGCGTATTTGGCTTTCCCCAAGTCACCCCGAGTTGACCTCGACCCGTAGTGTCTGATTAAATTGTAAGTACACGTCGATCTGTAGAGTCTTCTTCCCGTTCTCTTTCTTGCATCTTGATTGAGAAGTCTTAACATTATAAGCTCTAGAATGTCTTAGTAACACATAATAATAATTTTTTTTTTAAATAATAAGATTTACACAGCTTCAATTAAACTACTGCAAGTCCCGAATCTGGATCACTGCAGTTTCTTGACACACCATCTTCTCGGGAATCAGAACACTCACGGGCTCGTGTATGACTGGGTAATCGCTTTTCTGCCTATCATTCGGAAAGATATATATGGAGACATGCACAACTCTTAAGGAGTTTCCACGTAAAATCGAGGAGATTTAGTTAGTATCACTTCTACTTTTACGCACCATAAAAAGCTACCATGACATACAATGACTGTTCTAAAGTCTTTTAGGCCTAATAACTTCACTAGTTAAGCGCACAGAATCAGTTTGTCTATCACTTTCCAAGGTTGGATCAATTTTCTTTTAAACATAGTAAAGAAACTTCTTACGAAGTAGTAGACTTGAAAAATTATTTCATCTCCCAAAAAAAAATGTCAACTTCTATCGCCCCGATCAAGTCGAAGTCTTCAGGTAAACGGCTATCCTGAAGATCCAATGAATCAGCTGGACCGACCACATACGAGTATGTGTCCTTCTAACTAAGTATGAACGACTAATTTTCAGCGAAAGAATAAAAACACATCATAAACCGCCCCGGTCACTTTCAGTCATCTGGTTAATGGCTATCCTCATACTCTACAGGTAGAAATAAGGACCAAACATATCCGAAGATATGTCCTTCAAACTGAAGTAACCGACATAATTCTAAGCGATAGTGACGTTTTTTTTTTTTTTTTTTTTTACAAGTAAAAAACGAAAAACACGGTTACTCGGGATTGATCATCCCATTTAGCTCAACAAGGTTTTGAAAACGAGTTTTGTCAAACTCTTTAGTAAACAAATCAGCGAAATTATCTAACGAATCAACCTTTTCGAGCACTATCAATTTCTTCTCAGCACAATCCCGTATAAAATGATGACGGATGTCAATGTGTTTAGTTTTGCTATGCTTTACGGGATTGTTAGTTACTGAGATAGCAGCAGTGTTATCTATGTAAATAGGAGTATGAGTGAAATTCAGACCGTAATCGCGCAATTGCTGTTGTACCCAAAGAACCTGGGAGCAGCAGTTCGATGCTGCCATGTATTCTGCTTCACATGTAGAAATGGCGACTGGGGTCTGCTTCTTGCACTGCCATGACACTAATCTGCCTCCAAGAAACTGACATCCACCTGTTGTTGACTTCCGATTCTGATTACATCATCCATAATCAGAATCCGTGTAGGCGACTAACTCCAAGTCTCCTCCTTTCGTGTACCACAACCCTAGCTTAGGCTTGCCTTTGAGATACCGCAATATCCTCTTCACACCCTTCAAGTGAGATTCCTTTGGGTTTGCCTGAAAGCGAGCACAAAGACAAACTGCAAACATAATATCAGGTCTAGATGCAGTTAAGTACATTAAAGAACCTATGATTGCCCGATATTGGGTGGGGTCCACGTCTGCATCACTGTCTGAATCAGCACCCAGTTTATGGTTGACACAAATTGGAGTATCAAATGGAGTGCTATCCTCCATCTTGAAGCGTTTGAGAACGTCTTGGACAGTGTAATCTTTGTCACAGATCTGAGATACACTCAGCAGATTATGCTTCAGCTCTTCAACGAAATTCACCTTTTCTAACTTCATTTTACCATTAGTCACCGTTCCAATTCCAGTAATTTTACCACCACTCACTCCAGCAAAACTTACTCTACCTCCCTGAACAGGTTTCCATTCGTGTAACAAATTCTTGTTACCCGTCATGTGCCGGGAACAGCCGCTATCCACAACCCATAGATTGTTTGCAGCCCTGTTCAACTGTTCCTGCATGATTAAAGCAAAGGATTAAAATCTGGGGACCCAAGACCTATTGGTCTTGGGTCGATTAAATCTGTTAAAAGGCATCCCGTACTTTGGCTGTCCAAAGTTAGTAGTAGAATGATTTCTGTAATTCCTAAAAGGATACCTTCTAGTAGATTGACTATGAGGCCATCCAAACCTTCGTGAATTAAATAAATTATTACTAATGATTTGGTTGTTAACAGGGAAAAACTGAGATCGACTTCTTTGAAAACATGGATTAGTCCAATATCTGAACTTTGATGAGTTTTCATTTTACCATTATAGTAATTACTGTTAGTTCTATTCTCAGTTTTCGAAGGCCTCATACCTCTGAATCTCTGATTCAGAGGGCAATCAGCAATCAGGTGTCCTATTTGATTGCATCTGAAACAGCTCCTGTGTTCAACTTTCGTCTCAACAGTTTTTTTAGATGTTGAGGTTGCATTACTGCCCGTTTGTCTAGCATATGGTGGGACATACGGGTTTAGTGGAGAATTCTTTTCAGTTGGTTTATGTTCCTCTCCACTTTTTAGTAACACTGCCTCTTCTTTTGTCTCACTAGACTCGGATGTCTTGTCCGAATTTGATGAGACAAAACTAGGAACAGAAATCTTAACATTCGAAACAGGCTTACCGGTTTCGCTTTTACTAACTTCTGGATCTTTAATCGTAACTTTAACAGGAACTGTCTGACCAATTTCAACATCAACAGATTTCTGATTACTAGGATCATAAGTATAGTTATGATTATAAGGTGGTGGAACTTCAATATATCCAATTCCTCCCCTTTTAACTGGGGAACGTTGATCACTTACGAGGTGATCAAGTATTGCGGAGGAATTTCTAAATTGCTCAAGCTTTCTGTTTAGTTCCACCACTTTCACCTGGTAATCAGCTATCTGTTTATCCCTTTCAGCAATTAGTTTGGTTTTCTCTTCTAACACTTCATAGCTAAGATCAATTACTTGTATTTTTTCAGCTAGACTGGCTTTAAGACTTCTGATATATTTCTCACTAGCTTTTATTTTTACCGTGTAATTTTTTTCTCTAGTTTTAGTGTAACAATGATCTTCTTTTAAGGTTTTAAATTGAGCATCCAAACTAACAAACTGATCTGTTATTGTTTTCAACTGTTTAGACAGATTTTCACATTTCGTACAAGGGAGTTTAGAACTTACCTCAGAGAGCTGACCTGTCACTTTGGCCATGTAAGCTTGATTTTCTCCAGTTACTTTCTCACTTCCTGTAGTTTTGATGTTCACCAAATTGGCCTGTTCGAACACTTCCTCAACTTGCAGATTCCAATTGTATCCCCCGTTCTGTCTGGATATCATAGCCCTATTCTCGTTACTTCCCCCATTCGGTTGTGTTGGCCTATTCTGACTACGTTCCACTCGTTCATTTGTGCATTTTTTAGTAAAGTGTCCATTCTGTTGACAGTTATAACACCGAACCTTTGACTTATCAAACCCTAGTCTTTCTCCAACGAATTTTCTACCAGTCTTTTTCATAAACCTTTTAACTCTTCTTACTATCATCGCCATCTGCCAATGCAGATCCATTTCCTCCAGATCATCAGCATCGATCTGATCATAGTCTTCGTCTAAAGTTGCAGGGTCAACAATTTTACCTTTAATGTAATTTTCATACGAAGCAATGAAAGATGCATAGAAAGCAAACTGCTGTTCAGCAGATTTAACACTCATGTTCGGGTTTTCTTTTAAGTGTCTATTTTACGATCCCAGTCCATAACTTATATATTCCCGGTTAATTAACAACTGAAATTTAGGGGAATCTAGCCTAGGTAGTTTTCTCAACATCATCTGATTAAATCAACAAACTTGTGTTTTTGTTTAATTTACTTGTTTTTGTAATAGTTTAAAATTAGTATTTTAATAAAAACCCCCACAAAACAAAATATAAATAAGTAGTCGTGTCTGTAGTTGAATCTAATTAGCTAGTTAACGTAGTTTAAAGAGTCTCGTGGGTTCAATATCTGGACTTACTTAGCTTTACTAGAGTCGATCGGTTCACTTACCGATTAGTAGTTTAGTCAAGTTTTAGAGAGTCTAGAGTATTACTTAGTGTCCAGATGAGCGTGATTTAGTTAATAATTATTAGACTACTTTTTAACACATCATGTTTGGTTCCACATCTCCATCCTGTCGTACATCCTCTGAGTCTCCTGGCGCTGTAACTCCGTATTCCGATTTTGTTGGTCATACATGTGTTCGAACTCACTACTCCACCCCCATAAACAGATGGCCTCGAATTTTGAAGCCACTCGGTCATCCCTGCATCATCAAATGCGGTTCTTGAACCGGAATAAACTGGGGCTGCTAAAATGAACCACCCGCCTGATTACTCTCAACTCCACCCCTTGGTGCCACCACACTTAAAATCCCCCTAACCATTGGGTCATAAACCTCTTCAATGACATCCTCGCCATCACTACTTTTCAATGCCTTTAATAGTGTCTTGGTATCCCAATGCTTCTAGATTAAATATTCCCCTGTTTGTTCAGTCATCCATCCTTCTTTCTCCAATTGATCCATCCAAAAAGGGTAATGAATTTTTTCAACACTTGGTGTATCCTCCCCGATGGCACCTTTCTTTTTAAGTAAAGCCATGATACAACAAAATGGAAGGATTTCCCATCTCACTTATAATAGACATAATGACTCAATATCGTTGAGGAATGCATCAGGAGGAACAACTGCAGTGATTATAAATGATGAAGATCTTCGATTTATACATAGTAGATGCTGAGTTTCCTTTTGACTCTCTAGATGCAGCGGAGCTCGTTATGATTAAACAGAAGGCTGCCTTTGTTAAACTCAAGAAGGAAGAATCTGACACAAGGAGCAGAATGAAGACTTAATGATGATCATCTCTTTTCTGTTTATCTTTGTATTTTGGTTTTACTAGCATTTTGATATGTAAAATTTGATGTGTAATACCCAAGAGGCAGAATTCCTTTAATGTAATTAAATGACATGTTCTTAAAATGATTATCTTAGATATTTGATACGTGTGTAACTCGGTGCAGGTGTGTTTTGGTGCATCTGAGCTTGTTCCAATATAGGGGAGATTGTTGGGTTGGATTTTTGATAAGGAAGATTGGAATCTTCTCAACCTCCTCTGCAAACGGCTAAGTATGGACTTCGAGCAAGCTTAGACTATCGAGCATGGTTTCACTACTTCGAGCAAGGTCTTCAGAACCATTTGGGGTTGATTCTTCTAAGTGTTAAAGCTTCGAGCAAGCTACACTTCAATGAGCAAGAGTGTTCTTCTATCGAGTATGGATTGCCAATCGAGCAAACAACTTGATCATTCAAGTTTTAACCAAGTGTTACGAGCACAGGATGTCCGAGCACATGGTGACGAGCGTGGATGCAATAAGAAGATGTCATATGCTCCAAGCATGGACTTCGAGCATGGTTCAATCTCCCGAGCAAGATTTACATCCAAGCATGCTAAAGATTGCTGAATAAGTCTAAAACAAGATTGAAGACATTAAGAAGAATGAGCTTGCTCGATGGACTAGTTCGAGCAAAGCAAGGATTGGTCAAGAGGAATGAAGCTTGCTAGAAGAGAATATTTTCACTGTAAAATATTCAAAGTAAGGTATGCTCGAAGACACACATCGAGAATACCCTGCATACTAAAGTGTGCTCAAGCAAGAAACAAGTCATGCTCGAAGACACTTACACTTGTATTTGATTTTGTCAATCATTATGTAATAATTAGGGATTCTAGAAGGAAGGTCAGGGTTCTATAAATAGGGTCCTAGGTTTCCATTTAGGGCACAGAATACAAGAAACATTCTAATGAATATTCATTTTTTCTCCTCGTGCAGCCGCCGCCGTTTTTACGAAACCCTAGACATTCCTTTCACTGTTTCATTGAATGATGTATATTAAATACAGTGAATCTTTGTCTTTGAATCTGTCTTTATTGATTATCATTTGTTGTTTCGTTTGTTATTATATCACTCCTTCACTCCCATCCGTTGGATATCCTGATTCCGCTGGGATATTCAATAGGCCTTTGGGTTATTGAGTCTGTGTGTTCTTGTCAACCTTGTTAAGGTTTACACCAGATTCTCGGTCGTGACACTTGTGGGTTTGACACAATGTAAGACCCCAAATTCCGGGAATCCTATAGTTTGTAATCACATCCACAATTTCACAAAAATTTAAAACCAAACAATTCGTTTTATTTAAAACAAGTTCAGATTAAATAACAGCGGAAAAAGTTTAAGTATTAAAATTCCCAAACACAGGTACACGTGCCCAAAATCAAATGTAAATAAAATATCTGTTTTATTTGAAATCCTCGACCAGAAATGCCTTCAACCTTCTGAGTAGTCTCCAGCACGTCCAAGCGATATCCTCCAATCCTTAACCTGAAAGTCAATCTAACATACACAAAAAGTCAGCTAGAGTTGAGTGAATTCAAGTTTTCATAAACAATAATCATAATTTATTTCGAAGTTATAGCTCTAAAACAATAGAGAGAATAATAATAAAATAAATAAGTATATTCCACCAAATAATACATTCATCGTCGAACACGCGTACACGGGCCTCTTCACCACGAGTCAAGACTCGAGTAATATATTTGACCCGGACATGGTAAGACCTAAGCACGTGACACGAGCCTCTCCACCACGAGTCAAACCCGAGTAATATATTTGACTCGGTCACGGCTTACACATCCAAACACGTGATAAGGGCCTCTTCACAACGAGTATAACCCAAGTAATTTATTTAACCCGATCACGGTTTAACATACAACGGGCCTCTTCACCACGGGATTTTAAAACCCGAGTAATATAATTGACCCGCCAAATTGATGATCACGCCACACGGGCCTCTTCACCACGGGATTTGAAAACTCGAGTAATATATTTGACCCGGGCGTAATCACCATGCACACACACATCAATAAGCCTACTTACATCATTCATAGCCACAAGGAACTAAATATCATCACACAACCGTAGGCTATAAGGTAGCACATGCTCATACCTGTATATATATAGATGAATATATATAATCCCAAAATATACCATATCACAAGTAAGCCATCCTTAGTCACGAATGACTAACTAACATCACTAATCATAGGCCATAGGGTAAGGCATGCACATACATACATACATACATATATATATATATATCATCCCAAAATATATCATATTACAAATAAACCTATAGGCCATAAGGTAATATATAATAGTCAGTCCAAAATATGAACTAAGTAAATAAGTCTACGCATATTCAATTACTACCAAGCCCATCAACATCCTCGAGTCTAGACCATAACCATGTATATAACCTTAAGGAATTTATGACCAAATGAGTCTAAAATATCTTAAGGCTCAGAATATAACCCACACCGGATTTTCATAATTGCACAAACATTACCAAAACAATACAATGATCTTCAAATTATTTTAACGAGTAAAATCGGGTAAAACTGTAATTGAGTGTGTATCTCAGCCCAAAACGTAAAAAGAGTTAAAAAGGGGCATCATGAACTCACCTGACATAAGGCACGAAATCACCATGAGCTAGAGAACCCCTAAGTATTCCCACAACTCAAACCCCTGTCGGTTTACATACAATCATTACTAAGGATACCGAAAGGACTCGTTTATCCTACGAGGCGTTCTAACATGGTTCGAGTTACCTAAAGCCTCGACCTCATCAAGTTCAATTATAACAGCCCCCGGTGCCTTATATTCATCAAAACCACCCTTAGAAAATCCCGGGAATAAAGAATTCCCAAATTGCCCCTGGAGTTGCTAGAGGAGACGAATGTTTGCGTTTAAGAGTTGTTTAGGCACTTAACATCCAAATCAACCCCGTGTGGACCCAATTTGATAAATTCATAGCCTACTAGTCCACACGGCACTACACGAGTTGGATGGGTCGGTAACTCACAAGCACAACGCACATACTACCAACAAACGCGAATTTGCGTTGTACCGACCCGTTTGAGTAACCGACAACCAATTCAGGCCCATTAACATAAAAATTTAGTTTTTTCACAGCTCGTATAACATACCGAGGCTACACAATCTGAATTGATTGTTAATTCCCTCAAACAACGCGCTAAACGCAACAATCAACAAACTAGACAAACGAAATCCTAGTTTTTCAATCTATTGACAATTGATCAATCAAATGAGCTTCATAGCCCACGATACTAAGGTATAACACATATGAAATACCTAGGAAGATGACGGAGCAAAGCCTCACTTCAAACAGCCCCGACAAGAACACAATTGAACATCCACCGGTTAAGCCTAAAACGAACTTATCGATCAATAACGAGTATAACATGCAGATTTTATCATGCGAAGATGCATTTAATTACATAGGAAAACCATGGAAATAAATTTTGAAATTTTTACCAAAGTTTTATAAATGTCTTAGGCCTTCAAAAATATTTTTTTTATATTTTTCTAATGCACACAAAAATCATAAAAATTCCTCCAACACAAAAAGGTACGTGCAGCTATTTTAGTGCGCAACAAAATGGTTTTATTTTTATAAAAATGATTACAAAACCAAATTAAACGATTCCAATTGGCTTTGATTCCTAACTCAAAATATTAAGTTCCATATGTGGAACCAACCAATTTGAACTTGTCAAAAAAGAGTTATGATGTCGGAAAACAGACCAGAATCCGTCATCCCGCATCAGCTATGACACTTGATATTATAAAATCATAAAAAGCATTCAAATCTTGTCCAAAAATTACATATCATAACTTTCTGGAAACTAGACTCAAAGTACAAACATCATAGAAACAAGAATAGATCAAAAAAAATAAATTTTCATCGAGTTACTGACCGAGCAATAAACGATTATGAATCTGTCAGCAACCGTTTTAATCAAAATTCAAACCCTAACATGCTCAACAATGTATTTAATGGTGAAAGCGAAGTTCCTTGACATGATACCAACCTTTAATTGGATGGAGGTTGCTTGATAATGGCTGGAAAATAAAAAAAATTCGTGATGGGGGCTGCACTTGAGGTGCCGATCGGACCAGCAACAAGGGGAAGAAAGATTAGGGGTTTTGATATAATAAATTTACACTCTGACCCCCAAACTTGTAAAATGAGATGTCTTGAGCCGAAAGTTGAATAACATGACTTACAAGAATGACAAAGAGGTCCTTTAAGAATTCCAAGTCGTGTCTCGGTTAAAAATACAAACTCTACAAGACATAAACCTTTTTAACGAAAATTTATGGGCGTTACACACAATTATAGGCGTGTTCGGCCCAAGTGATAAGTTTTCGTCTCAGCTTGGTGTTCTCGGTACATAATTTTGAAACACCGAAAGCAACAACCTTTCGGGTAACCGAACAGGTTTTCGGTCAACATTTGACCGAGAACACAATTTAGCTAAAGGATTTCTAGTTTGACCAAGGATATTCGGTCAACCATCACCAAAAACACTTAAATCCGCCATCTTCATCTTCTCAAACACGTTATTCACCGTCAAAGAACAACCTGCAACTTCATGAAAAACTCACGACACCCTTAATCAACCCTAATCGCACGATGCGAACATCTAGACGAGCAATATCTCACACTTCAATCGATTCAAGATTAACCCCAATGGCTTCACAATCCTAATTAGAAAAACCGATTTAGTTAAGTGTTCATTACCTTTGAAGCTTGACGGAAATCAAAAATTACTTTGGAATTTCGGGTATTTGAGAACGAGAGTGTTCAGAATTCACGGATTAGAGATATTAATAATAACCAAACAAGCCGCCTTTCAAATTTCTTAAATATAACTATCCGGCTAGTGTCCAGATGTGCCAAAAACAGCAGTTTAGGCCAATTTGACCAGGCCAAAGTCATGTGACAGTGAAACCCGTTGGGCCAAATAGAATGGCCCATTAATCATAACAAGCAGACGTCAAATTTTTATGATCTAAAAAACACTCCCGATTCATGAAAAATGATTTCTTAAAGATATTTATTTCTACACGAGTAGACATGAGGTAAAAAATAAAAAGTAAAAATAAAATAAAATTAGAATAAAAAACTAAACTAAAAAAAAATAATTTACCTATCTAGCCTTCAGTAGATTTAACATGTTTTGGGATCAAATTTCAGCTGTCTTAAAACAAGCAACCCCTTTTTTTAAGAAAAGATCCGAACATGAAATCATATTGATTAAGATACTTTCACAATGATCCATTTTCAATGTTATTGTGACATAGTAAAAAGGTTGATAGCAGGTATTTATAAGCTTAGCGTGATTTTCATTGCGCCAGTGATACGATTAGATTTAATTAGGCATAAATCTTATATGGACATCACTTATGGACCTATGATGCCTCTTATCTCTTCTCAAGGCTTATTTGGCTTTCCCCATATCACCCCATTTTGACTTTAACCCCCTAGTGCTTGATCAAAAGAATTTTTTATACAAATATAATTTTTAAGCTTTGAGGTTGAATGTTGGAATTACATGCCGTCCGGACTTACAAGCCTTACATTCAAGGTGTTTAGGACTTACTAGTATGCCCTACCCCTGTAGTTCCCTGGTGCCCCTTTAAGCTTTTTGAAAAATATATTTGAATGAAAATAATTTACAGACTGTATATATATATATATATATATATAATTTATTTTATAATATTTTTGACAATCAAGACACTAACAGGCTCATGTATGACTGGGTAATTACTTTTCTGCCTATCATTCGGAGAGATGTATCCAGGGACATGCAACCATCTTCAAAATGACTCTCCATAATAAGTTTAGCAGATTTAGTTTATATCACTTCAAACTTTTATTTATCAAGGAAAGCTACCATACGCATCAATAACTAATCAAGAGCCATTTTAGCCTAATAACTTCACACGTTAGGCAAACAGAATCAATTTTTCTATCATTTCTCAAAGGTTCGATCAGTTTTCATTTGAAAATATTTTAAGCTTCTAGAAAGCTTTAGCTGAATAATAATATCACTTCTCAGATGATAACTTACAAGACAATTTTATATTCAATCACACTAGTCACTTTCAGTCTTCAGGTAAATGGCTATCACATATGTCTACAGGTAGACAATAGGACCAAACATATGTTAATACATGTCCTTAAAACTTAGGCAACCGACATAATTTTCGGTGAGAGAGCCTAAAATCAGATAGTTAAACCAAAGACTTATAAAAAAATTTTATATTCAGTCGCCCCGGTCACTTTTAGTCCTTAGGTTAATGGCTATCACGTGAGTCAATAGCTGAAAACGGGACCAAACATAAAGATATGTCCCTTAAACTTGAGTAACCGGCATATTTTTAAGCGACAGAACAAAACAATTTTTTTTTCTCCCCCTGAATTTGTACTAAAATTATACAAGAAAAAACAAAAATTTATGTCCAAAATTTAAACCTCAAAAATACTCAGTCTTCAAAATGAAACATCTTACGAAACCCTACAAGCACATTGAATCTGGTTGTTCCGACCGGTTTCGTAAATAGGTCCGCCACATTATTATCAGTGTGGACCTGTTCAAGACGAATTAACTTCGGGACGTAACAATCACGAATAAAATGAATTTTGATATCCATGTGTTTGGTTTTAGAATGCTGAACCGGGTTTTTAACAATGGCAATGGCAGCATCAGTATAACAGAAAATAGGAGTGTCAAGAAATTCCAAACAGTAATCCAGTAATTGATGTTACATCCAGATGACCTGTGAATAGCAGGCAGAAGCAGCAACATATTCAGCCTCAGTAGTGGATGTGTTACCCGTTTGTTGTTTCTTGCATTGCCACGATATGAGTCGATCCTCTAAGAACTGGCATCCAGCAGACGTAGATTTCCTATCAATATCATCACCTCCATAATTGCTGTCAGCAAAAGCATACAGATCAAATTCTGCGTTTTTGGGATACCAAAGACCAAGCTTCGGTTGTCCCTTCAGATATCTAAAGATACGTTTAACAGCAGTTAAATGAGAGAGTTTAGGATTCGCCTGGAAATGAGCACATTGACAGACTGCGAACATGATGTCAAGGCGACTGGCGATAAGATACATTAAAGACCCGATCATCGATCGATAGTATGTTTGATCTACGGGTTTCCCTCAGGATCTAATGAAAGAAGAGGTCTTTCAGTCATAGGAGTCGTCGCGCTCTTGGAATTTTGAAACTCAAACTGAGCCAACATATCTTCGACGTATTTCCCTTGATGCAACAAAATGTCGAGCTATGACAAACCTGCAAACCTAAAAATGTTGTTATCTTCCCCAACGAACTCATCTCAAACCTTTTCTTCATCACTTCCTCAAACTCATAGCATAGAGCAGTGCAGGTAGAACCAAAGATGATGTCATCCACATATATCTGAACCAGTATCAGATCCTTTCCAACAACCTTTATAAACAAATTCTGATCAATGGTCCCATGCTATACCCGTGCTCCAAAAGATGAGCTGTCAACGTCGCATACCATGCTCGAGGAGCCTGATGAAGGCCGTAGAGAGCCTTGTCCAACTTATAGACATGCTACGGATGCTTTAAATCCACAAACCCCGGTGGCTGGTCAACATAAATTTCCTCCTTTACCTCCCCATATAAGAGCGTTGTCTTGACATCCATCTGAAAGACCGTGAATTCCATGTAAGATGCATATTCCAAGAAGATCCGAATGGCCTCAAGACGAGCAACTGGCGTACACCTCAGTATAGTCCAAACCCTCTACCTGACGGAAACCACGAACCTCAAGTCTTGCCTTGTTTTGAATAATAACTGCAGTATCATTCTACTTGTTGCGAAAAACCCATCTTGTATCCAGTGGTTTCTTCCTAGCGTGTAATTTGACCAACTTCCTAACCTTGAGTTTTTCAAACTGATTGAGTTCCTCATGCATGGCGTCAACCCAGCTTGGTTCTTGCAGAGCCATGTCAACTGTCTTAGGCTCAATTTGTGAAATAAAGCAAGAACACAAGTAGTTGTTTATTGTTCCAAACTGACTTCTGGTTGAGATGCCAGCTTCAAGGGGACCAATAATACTGTCAATAGGGTGATCCCGTTGAATTCTTGATGGAATACAGTGATTAGGAACAGAACAGTTTGTCAGTAAATTTCTTGGATCCTCGAGAGCTTCTGTGAGTGGGTTCCTCCATCAATCCCGTTAGTTAGGTTTTGTTTCGTTTTAATTATAGTTCATGAAATTCGGTTGCTTCGGTTTCGTTATTATGCTTTCGGCTTTTATTACAAGTTTATCTTCGATTTCGAGGTAAGTTTCTCACACCCCCTTTTTAAACGTTTTTACATTTTGGGGGCAGCATGTATATCCTACACAAATGATTACTTAGTATGCTTTATTCAAACTACAATTCACATTATGGGCTTGTTTATTTATATGCTTACTTGCGTTGTGCTATTATCCGAGTGCGTTGATTGTCCCCAACTGGAAAGGACCTTCCGTGCGTTGTGCGAATACCCCAGCACGTTCATTGTTACCAACTGGAAAGGACCTTGCTTGCATTGTTACACATGTTCATAAGAATTGTAAGGTTTTTACGTATGTATATCAAAACTGTATGATTATCACCAACTACCTATTAGTTGACCCTTTTATTTTATATACAAGCTACAGGTACAGTCATTAGAGGTTGAAGTGATGAAGATACTAGTTCTAGGTTACCAACAATAATGGACAAGTTAATTACAAATAATGGACAAGTTAATTTAGTTGTTATCCTTTTCTTTGAATATATTTCGTTGTTTCAACCTGTGTACTTGATATTTTAAATGAATTAATGATATTATGGTCACTTAAGAGTGTCACGTGTGCTTGAACAATCTGTACGTCAAACTCTATCGTTTCTGCTTAAGCTGGGGTGTTACAGATTGGTATCATAGCCGTGACTACAAGATAGGACATTAGACGTAGTGCCCTAGTTAGTTATAGCTTATTTTTTTATTTGTTTAGAGTTGCATGATTATAAATTATGTTGTCCCTATGTGATTGTTCAGTGCACATGCTATATAACTATTGTTGATTCGTTTACGCTTCATATACACAAGCACACACACAATTCTAAGGCTTATGCCTAAGACAAAGTTTTTCAAATATTTGCAATAATCGATTTTCTTTCAGTTTTCGATATTCCTTCTTTTTAAAGACGGTTTTACATTGTGGGTATGTAGTAACTGGAAGGGGGCGCGCTTGTTTTCCGAACTCTTGACACCAAGGTTATTGAAACTTAAGGATAAGCAATGTATACAAATCCCAATCAGACACGGGACCCGGTTTCTTACCTGGAGAGTTTGGAAAGGGCATGAAACCTATTAGGGCAAAGCGTACCACACGAAATGCCATACAAATCACAACTTTATGCATACAAACGTAACCATGTTCTCTTTGTGAAAAGAATATGGTTACACTCCTAAGGATGTCACACAAGTCATGGTGTTTCATGCAACGTGTGACTCTGACCCTCAATGTTTTATAGTGTGTTTTAACTAAAAGTCTGACAAGTCGTGGTGATACACGAATACCTAGCTTTTGATTCGATTTGATTACATATTTTGATTTGGGTGTTTTAACCAAAATTCTGTCTAGTCGTGGTGATACACGAATACCCAACTTTCGATTCCATTTGATTACACATCTCTGATTTTTGTTAGAACATACAAGTTATGATGATTCATACAACGTGTGATTCCAAAGACTCAATTGTTTATATTGCGTTTTGAAAAGTCATGGGGTTATGTGAATAGTTGAGTTTTAATTCTTTTTTGTGTTTATGTATTCATAGAAATTTCTAAGACATGCAATTACACGAATTGTCGAGTTTCAACCCATTTTCTTTATTTATAAATTCGATTAATATTATAATTTGAAAATTTCTAAAGGTCATGGTGATGCATGAAAAGTCGATTTTCAGTTCATTTTCCATATTGGTATGTATTCATTATTTCTTATGTTTTGAATTGAAAATACGAAAAATCATGGTGATACATGAATAGTCGATTTTCTTTATATAATTCGTTTATTATTATGGATTCAACTGAAAACTCGAAAAGTTATGCTAGTACATGAACACTCGATTTTCAATTCGATTTCACTACTTATATTAAGTTTGTATTAAATTCATATTTTTATTTCAAAATTTGATATATTTACCATATGTTTATTCAAAGATTTACAAGATTATTTTTAAATGCGAAAACCCATGCTGACTCATGAACATTTAAATTTCGATTTCATATTTTGTTTCGTGTGATTTATTTCCTCTATTTATTATTACGATTCATATAGATGGATTTCCATTTTAGGAATCTCTCTTACAATATTTCTTTTGGTTATTATTTAAATTTCGTATTTACAACCCATGTCATATGAATTCTTCACGCTTCGTAGCATGTCTTCTCATTAGCCTCTACGTTGCCCTCAAAACTCAACCCACAAAACGACAACCCAGATCATCAAGCAATTGATCGCCGTGATCCTGACCATGATAACCCAAAATTCATCACTAACCATAACAATGCATTCAAACCCCAAAGCTATGCCCGAACCAATCTAGTCCCTACACAACTCTTGGATACTCAAACCTAACTCAACTAAAAATACTTACACGGGAACCCACCCTTGTGTAACACGTGTAATTCCCCCATTCCGCTACCACGATGTCGAAATGCTCCAAATGGTGATAATATCGGCCACCTCATCAATCTTGCTAGGTAACTATATATACTTAGCACCACACATTTATCCCCACGACCTGTTACCCAACCATTCACCTCAACCTTCTGTCTTACTATATGCTCGTAGTAACCCGAGCACACCTTCAATACTCTGAAAAACCTAACTTGTTTCCGTCATGCAATACCCTACCCCACGTTTCCTTATCCACTTAAAATTTATTCGTTTCTGGCATCAATGCTTAATCTTTTCAAACTCATCAACCATTCCTAAATTTTAAATAAATAAACTTTTCTTGCATACTTTTCCACGTTTAATTATTTCACTTGAACTTTCAAATCTCGATTATTTTAAAATAGTCAAGTAATAAATATAAATATTCATATATTCACAAAACATTTGTTATACAAAGTATATTCAAGTTGATTATCTTCAAAATAAATGATTCATTTTTACTACTACTACTATTATTATTATTATCATCATCATTACCGCTACTACTACTACTACTACTACTACTACCAATACCTTTATTATTATTATTATTAGTTAATTATTATTACAACTATCATTATTATAATATTTTTCCAAGGTTATATGATATCCTCAAATAAAAAAAATTACTTCAAACAAGTTCTAAGCCGTGAGGCTACTACATTATCACTATAAAAGTTTTATCTTCAACGGGTCATTTTACTTTTGATCCTCAATAATATTTTCATAGGGTGTCGCCCAACAGAAAATCTTTTACACTAAAAGTTTTACAAAATTTTCTAAGTTTTAGCGCTAGCTAAGGATATTTTTTTTATCATGCAAAACATTATTATTATAATTTTTCCTTGAGTTATAAAAACATCATGTTGTTGCAATAGATTTTTACAAACTTAAACGAATCTCAACAATCAATTTTTTTCCCTTCTTTGTCAACACCAACGAGTTCCGATTAAGAGATCATGGCACCGTCCTATAATAAGTTTAATACCACCACCCATCTTCGAGAAGACAAGCATCGCAAGTTACCTTTTGTTTCCCTTTCTTTCTTCTTCATGTATATATATTGTTATATATTATTCTGTTTTGACATTATCGAAATAATTTATGTATCGATCTCTTTCAAAGAATGTTTACGAAGTTAATATTGAGTTTGGTTGTTCGTTATTTAGTGAACTATTTTCATTCATAATTGCATTTTGAATCGGTTTACTTTGATATTTCAATCTCGCATCTATAACTGATTTCCCATAAACCCCATAAACGTAATCGTTTAGTGGTAGTTAGGCCTATGAACATGTTTATATACATGTTGAGTTTATTAATGTTACACGAATCGTTTTGATTTTTTAATTACTTCTATTTCCGCTCAAGGTTTTATTCGAATTATTTTGTTATTCTTGATTTCAAAATTTCATCAATTTGACCATTGTTTTATTTTGATCTTGAAGTTTCAATTATTTGTTCTTGATTTCAATGTTTAATCAATTTGAGACCAATGTCTTATTTTGATCAAGTTTCAATTATTTTGTCCTCGATATTGTATCAATTTAAGACCAATGTTTTACTTTGGTCTCGAAGTTCCAAATATTTACTTTGATTTTCTCAATATCAATGTTGCCTATTCGCGTTGTATTTTAAATTTTCGTTTGATTTACGTGTCATATTGACTCCAAGAACTTAATCTATGTTTATATTAAAGTTTCGTTTAGTACTTTCGAACCCAATGCTTTACCGCTTTACATGTTTATATGTTGTTGGCTCAATGCCACATTTAGTTACCTTGTTATTCTCTACTCCAATGTTTTCATTTAATTATGTTGATATTCATGACTTTAAAGTTTTCACTCATTATTCTTATTATTATTTTAAATTACTTTAGAACCTCGCTTATTTCATTTAAAACCTCAATATCATCATTTATTTTGTTTAAAACGCAATGATTTCGTTTATACATTTTGACCTAATATTTTCGTTTATCCTTGACCTCAAGGAACTATTTATATATTTTGACAACTTTGATTCTTATAGCTCATTGTTCTTGATTTTCAAGTTTACGTATAAAAATTTATTGTATTATCGCTTATATCTTAAAACCCACACAATGGGACGTATTATATGGACCGTCCAACGATAAAGGTAATTATAGGTCGACACGTAACTATCCAAGTCCTCACACGGAACACATAATAAGTCCGGTTGTGCACAATAACTCGAAACCTAAAATGATTTTGAAATACGGGACAAATGCAGTATGATAAGGGCATGGTGGATACATCGCTGGTACATCCTATATATAAGTGTCTTTGTAATACTTCCCATTTGTGGTGTCTTTCGGGTTATTCAAAGATCGACATTATTGTCTTTATGTATATATAAAATTGTTAAAGCTCTTAACACACCCTTGTATTAGTTGTTTTCTTTTAAAATTTTATTTTTGTTTTTAATTTCAGGACAAAATTTTTAAAAGTTGTGAATCCTATATCATTCGTTACTTTTCAAACACGAAAATCAGACCCATTTTGAATTTTCCTGTGTTGTTTTTATATATACATAAACATATATTATTAATTAATTTTCATTGAATGCATTTATGTGGCATTCGTCATTCATTGCCTTACGTATTTGAATTCGTTAAAGCGACTCGTTTGGTCATTTCGATATAGATTATGTTACTCGTTCATCATTAATATTATATTCCCGATGTTTTACGATCATCGTTTGTTCATTTTCTATTTTTTCGATCAATAAACAAAACTCAGGGATTTAACGTTTTAAGGTTTAAAGTTTATTAAAGTCAAGCAAGTTGCAAACTATACGGGCATAATGTAATATCCAATGTTATAATTTCTTTTATAACATTTCAATGTTTAAGGTTTAAATTGTAATTATACTTTATATTAATTCTTTAAACTATATGAAACTTTAACGACTTAAAATGTAAAATCATTTGAATTATTATGTTATAATACTAATAAAAAAACCATCAGCCGTTGTTCCTTCCTTTCACGATTTTCCGGTGACCAGAAAACCGTCTGGCGATGGCGCGCTTCATCCGGCGAGCCGTGAATGACTTCAGCCAACTTATTAACCGTTAACCCTTAAAACTTACGATTTAAACCAATTAATGGCCGTAACGACTATAAAACATAATATTACAGTCGTAATCATCAATAAAATCGTGTATTTTCCGTCCGGGTAGCCCGTAATCAAACCGTAACCGCCGGCCTATTAGTTAAAACGCAATAACAGCCTTTTAGATATTTAACAACCAATTGATAGTATAAATAGAACATCAATCCTAAGTTAAAGTCGTCCACCACCATCAATTTATCTAATAAGCACTCAGTAATCCATAATCAATCGTCAAAGTTCGTTTTCAAGCCAAACCTCCATTCACCGTCAGTTCTTAACATTAACAGGTAATAATTATATGGTTTTGAATCATTTTAAGCCACTAAACAAAAACCCTAAACCAATTTTATCAAACATGGAACCATATGAGAGAATTGAACCTAGGGTTTATATGGTGAAGAAGATGATCTTGTGTTTATTATGTATATAACTTTTCTTCTATACTTAAACCAACAAACAATCTAATGCAGCTGGTTATGTTGCATTGGGTACCACAGGACCTGGGTTCGAACCCGGGTCGTGCCTTTTAATCTTGTATTTTTTTTAAACCATTTTTATATATATTCAGAATCAAATTAAATTAATAAAAATCATTTCAAAATCAATAAAATCTTTTTAAGTTAAGTATAATTTATATTTTTTCTTTTTAATCCAAAAACCAACTTTTCATATTCGTTAAAGTTTCATGAAGCCGACAATATTATATTATTTAATTTATTTTAATCTTGTTAATATTATATTGTTGTTCTCCTTAATAATGTTAGTATGCTAAACAAAGGATTCGAGATAAAAAAAAAAACTATGTTAAAACCAATGTTCCATAAACGTTAGAATTTTCATAAATTAATAGTTAAATATTATTAAATAATTTAAACTGTTAAAGTTAGTTTATAATTCGTTAGCTTTTATTTCATTAGACTTTATAATTCGCTAAAATACTTATTTTCAAGTTAACATTCCGACAAAATTTGTAATCTATAAGTATCATAATTCTCTTGTTAAATAATAAGTATTAGTTAAATAATACTTAATTAATTGGAAAAGTTAAAATTCCGTCAAAGTTTAAATATGATATTTTAATATGAAAGGCCATAAAATGCTAATAAGATATATTAAAATAATGCAAAATCCCTTTATCTAAATTATTCTTTAACTTTATCAATCCCGTTAGTTAGATTTTTATTCGTTTTAATTATAATTCGTGAAGTTCGGTTGCTTCGGTTTCGTTATTGTGCTTTCGACTTTTATTACAAGTTTAACTTTGATTTCGAGGTGAGTTTCTCACACCCCCTTTTTAAACATTTTTACATTTTTGGGGGTAGCATGTATATCCTACACAAATGATTACTTAGTATGCTTTATTCAAACTACAATTTAAATTATGGACTTGTTTGTTTATTTGCTTACTTGCGTTTAGCGATTATCCGAGTACGTTGGTTGTTAACAACTGGAAAAAACCTTGCGTGCGCTGTGCTATTATCCGAGTACGTTGGTTGTCCTCAACTAGAAAGAACGTTGCGTGCGTTGTGCGAATACCCGAGTACGTTGGTTGTTACCGACTGGAAAGGACTTTGCTTGCGTTGTTACACAGGTTCATAAGAATTGTATGGTTTTTATGTATGTATATCAAAACTTTGTGATTCTCACAAACTACTTGTTAGTTTACCATTTTATTTTATATACATGCTACAGGTACAATCGTTAGAGGTTGAAGTGACGAAGATACTAGTTCTACGTTATCAACAATAATGGACAGGTTAATTTAACAATTATGGACAAGTTAATTAAGTTGTTTTCATTTTCATTGAATGTATTTCATAATTTTAACTTGTGTACTTGAGATTTTAAATGAATTAATGATATTATGGTCTCTTAATAGTGTCATGTGTGTTTGAACAATCTGTATGTCACACTCGAGCGTTTCCACTTAAGCCAGGGTGTCACACTTTTCACCCGAATTTTCGTAAAACAGTTAAAAAAGAGGAGTCTTGAAACTCACCTTATGGCGATATAATCATACCAATAAGCGATACAGTTAGTACGATAAGAGTTTATAGCTTGTGCGTCTCGTTTATAACTCGATTCCTATCATCGGTATCATATATTTAATATTAATATTGTCTCCATACTGAATCAGTCCGTATACTAATCTAAGTATAGCAGTTGCGCCTAGAACATGTCAGTAGTCTTATATTGTGACGTTGTACAATGTCTAATGTTCAAAATCAAACTTGCTCAGTTTTACCGTTTCGTGTGCTGGGCCAAGTTGGTGATTTAAGCGTTTCGAAAACAGGTAAGATCACACAAACTTGACTAAACGTGTTGATTGATAAAATGATTCAATTTATAAAGAAAATTCAGAGTTTATATGTCTGGATTCACTACAGGGGCTTGTTTCCGTTTTACACAGTCTGGGTTACAGAAAAAATAGTACAATTCACCCGAATTGTCCGAATTTCTCTCAAAGTGTTCGACTTTACTCAATTAATCCAAAAATATTGTAAGGCCCCGATCCCCGGGAACCCCACAGTTGGTAAACATTCAAACACTCATAAAATTAAATAAACTTAAAAACCATTTCTTCCATTAAAACAAACGTATCAGAGTATCAATTTTGCGGAAAACATGAAAAATGAAATAAATTCCCGAAACCCGGGAATTTTGCCCAAAATCCAAAGTAAATATAACTTTTATAAGTTTCCTTGAAATAAAATATTCATAACAATTCTTCCTTCCAGTATGCCCTTCACCATCCAAGTAGCTCCATACACGTCCAAGCGAGAAGGCATCCTTTCCAAATCCTGAAACTTACACTAACATGCACACAAAGTCAGCTTGAGCTGAGTGAGTTCAAGTTTTAAGTAAAAGATATCAGTAGTAAAATCATGATATCCATACCAAAGGTTTTCTAAAAGTAGAAAGGTACATCCATCTAATCATCATTATCGAACTTAAACATCCTCATACATACATATACAAGTTTATTAAACATCCATTCAATAACATCCCTATATACATAACAGTATATATATATATATAACATCCACGTATAACATCAGGGTCGAGCAAACGTACAACCCAAACACGTAACATCAGTGCATGCAAACACGAAGTAGGCATACACAACATCAGTAGTCGAAACGACTACAACATCGCCAAATAGAGACCAAGAAATAATGTATATACATATATATATATTTAACATCCCAAGGCTTACCATATACTAGCAAGCCTATATAAAATCATTTTAAAAACATTTCATCAAGTAAAAAAACATTTAGGTGCGCATGCTAGCCCAAAAGTAAAATGAGTAAAAGGGGCATCATGAACTCACCTGAGATCGATCGAATACCTGCAACGAGCTAGGAAGTTCCTAAGGGCACAATCACAAGCAAGGGCCTGTAAATTATACATAACGCGTTACTAAACTAGACTGTAGGAACACTCTAGCCTAATGGGCCGTACAAGCCCAACACTTTGGCCCGAGGCCCAACAACTCGGCCCAAGACCCAATACTTGGCCCAAGGCCCAACACTTGGCCCAAGGCCCAACTTCTTGGCCCAAAGCCCAATACTTGGCCCAAGGCCCAAGACTGCCCAAGGCCCAACACTTGGCCCAAAGCCCAATACTTGGCCAAAGGCCCAACAACTTGGCCCAAGGCCCAAAGATAGTCAAATCGGGTCGAATGCGCGTGAAATAATTCTTAAAACCATTTGTTAACCGAATCAGCCCCGAATGGACCAATTTTTGTCTAAACTCTTTTCATTCATCATAATTATGTCACCCGAGTTGATAGGGTTGACAGTTCCTTTTTACAACACTTACTTTAACATATAAACGAAAATTCGCACACCGCCGACTCGATTGACTAAGCAATAACCACGACAGCCTCGTGCACCAAAAAAATAATTTTTCCACAGCCCTTAAACCTCCCTAGGGCTGCACAAACTGAATCGGTTGGTCACCCGATCAACTAACGCATCATACTCAACAATTTGCAATTCTCCACCCGATAAACCCTAGTTTTCGAACTAAAATCAATTAACCGACCTAAACACCTCCAATGACCATGAAATTTTAATATGATGTACATGTCATACCTTGTGAGATTTTGATGCGAAAACCTCACTCGAAACAGCCCCGGAAATGCTCAATTGGGCAGCCACCCTATTAGCCTACAACAAGACGTTTTTTGATCAATACGCGTAATATGAGGGTCAATTAACGTGAAAAAGACTTGGGGAATCGTAGTACATACCTTGAATTGAAGTTCTAAGGATTAAAGTTGGCTGCAAAAAAGAAAATCGGTGGTCTTGTGGCTGCTCCTTTCTACTGATCACTGCAGGTATAGGGCTAGGGTTTAGTTTTTTTTTTATGTTATAACTTAAGATATTACACTCTAGTCCTTGTAGATTCAAGTGTAAGGCAAAATGGAAGGAATGGTTAGGTTCTTTAACGTACTGGGATGACGTGAAGGCTTCCGAGAAACATCAGTTAAGTCCCGAGAGTTATACATACTCTACAAGCTTTAGTTCTTCAAACCGGAGTTAACGGGTGTTACAAATATGATATTTGACCACTCTTGATCCTCTGATATTCCAGCAAGTTCGTAAATCAGAACATTGCCAGTTTTTATCATAATATGTATTTGTTTAACTTTCAATTTAGCACAACTCTTAATCCGAGCATCTTTAATTTACAAAAATTTATGCACTTACAAATTAATAAGTGTAGATTTATAAAATTAATTTTGAAAATATTTATTTATTTATATAAATTCATTTTAAATGTGATTTTTAACTGATAAATCGTTCGTTTATACCAAACGATATCCAAAAAATCTAATTATTTTTCTGAGTGGTCAAAATGGCTTCTAAACTTCCCTATAATAATACCAAAACCAAACTACTTAGCTAAAATACATTTTTGAGCAATAAACGGTCGTTAAAACCAAAGGGTGATATTTTGCATTGAGTTTGTTTGGGATAACTTTATTGAACGGAAACCAAAGGGTGGAGGCCCACCAATTTCCTAGCCCTCTTTTGTTTTTCGTTTTTCTCGTTTTGCATGAGAAAACGACCAATCTTGAGTCCATTTTAAGTTCGGGTTTGGTTTTTGGCAAGAAAAATAGTTCGATTGTGATAAACAGTGCAAAAATGAGTGTTTTTCAGCCAAATTTTGCAAATCAAGAAAAACATACCATTTGGTTATAAAAATCCAAAATATTTTCACAGGTTGATTAAAAAAATCTCAAATAAGTGTTTATAAGTCTTTTTCTGCTTGAAAGATGATACAATGCTTGTTTTGGTACTAGCGTTCGTGTTTAAGATCATAGTGTATCGTTAAACGGAAATTTTTTCGTTTAACTAGTTTTCTATATACCAGCGCTAGAATATCGATACGTTAGCTACTAATATACGTATATCACTTATAGATGCCCCCACATATATCCGGGTCATACACAGTTTGGTTCGGTTATTCGTTTGTTTGTTACGTAATAAACGGTTAATTGTTTACTCGTAATATAATAACTAAGGTATACTTCGTTTGTCAAGAATGTTACAATGGCTATGCTGTTTGGACTTACTAATGATCCAGCTGCATTCACAGTTATTATGAACAGAATCTACAAACCTTATATTAGCTAAATTTGTGAGTGTATTCATTGTCATTATACTTATTTATTCTAAATCTAAGAAAGATCATATGATTTCACCTTAGGATTCTACTCGAAGTACTCAGGAATAAGAAATTATATGCTAAGTTCTTTAAATCTGGATTTTGGCTCTGTGAAGTAAAGTTTCTTGGCCATATTGTCAATGCAAGTGGAAATCAAGTAGATCCTGCAAAGATTGAAGCAATAGCAAAATGGGAGATTCCTAGATATCCAACCAAAGTTAGAAGTATCTTAGGTTTGGCTGGATAATACAGAAGATTTATTGAAAATTTCTCCTGAATAGCAGTACCTTTAACTTTGTTAACCCATAAGAATGTAAATTACGAATGAGGACCAAAACAACAAGAAGCAATTGATATGCTAAAGCAGAAACTTACTCATGCACCTATATTGGCCTTGCTAGAAGGTACATAGGAATTTGTGGTATTTAATGACTCATCTCACACAGGTTTGGGGTGTGTCCCAATGCAAAGAAATGAAGTTATAGCCTACGCTTCTCAATAACTTAAAGAACACGCCAAGATTTATAGAAGTCATGATTTAGAGTTAAGTGCCATAATTTTCACTTTGAAATTATGGAGAAGCTATCTTTATGGAGTTAAATTTAACGTATACACTAATCATAAGAGTTTGAAACATATATTTGATCAGAAAGAACTAAATATGCGTCAAAGCAGATGAATGGTAGACTTAAATGATTATGATTGTAAAATAATCTATCATGAAGGTAAATCTAATATTGTTGCTGACGTGTTAAGCCAGAAGGAGCATGGAAACCCCAAAAGGGTTAGAGCTTTAAGATTATAACTTCAAATAGAGCTAATTGAAAAAATCAAGAAATCTCAAAAGTAAGCAATCAAAGAAAACCATATTGCAAAAGAAAAGTGAAATGATACTATTGGCTCGTTAGTCAAAGGAGATGATATTATTCCTAGACTTGGGAATAGAATCTGAGTACCAATTATTGGAGAATTGCATGAAAAGATAATGAATGAAGCTCATTGGTCAAAATACATGATGCACCCTGATAGTGATAAGATGCATTAAAATCTTAATCCCAGTTACTGGTGAAATGGAATGAGTTACTGGTGAAATGGAATGAAGAGAGATAATGTTTTATGTGTTGCAAAATGTTTGACTTGGTTACAAGTCAAAGCTGAACATCATAAGCCATCAGGCTTATTGAAATAACCCGACCTTCCATCGTGGAAATGGGAAATGATAACTATGGATTTCATCACGAAACTTCCAATGACTTCATGAAAGAATGATGTTATCTAGGTTATCATTGACAGATTAACCAAATCTACTTATATCTTACCAATTGTCTTGGTTAAAAATTACCAAGGCAATAATTGAACAAATTCATTAAGTGAGGTAGAGTGTTCTTCAATAATGAGGTAACTAATTGCAATAAATGTAAAAGTGAACACAATGATATAGCGAGGAAAAAACCTTAGATCCTGGTGAGGATCCTCAGAAAACAACCTCGGGAGGGGAAAATTATCCCCTGCCTCAATTTATTGATGAGAAAGTTAGGTTACAACTCGAGGGCCAAGTGTGATGGAGTCTAGAGTAAAGTAAGTGGAAGTGTTGTGTGTAAATATGATGTGTCTGTATCTATCACAATGACCTCCTTATATAGTAAAAGAATTAAACAACTTATGAGCTAAATCCGGCTTCTCCTTGGTCCCCGTCGGGCTATTCTTCACGTGCTTTTACTGAGTCTCCAGCATAGAATATGTCTAAAATAGTTACTTATCGACATTATTTTTATTGCAACAAAAATAAGAGTAACTGTCTTTAAGGATCCCTCTTAATTAATAGGAATTTAACTTGGTCATCACTCCTAGACGTTATGGACCCATTCCAAACATTTTCGTCACTTTATTTCACCAGCCTTTATGATTAACTAAGTCAGCAATGGTTACCTACAAGAATAAGTCAAAGCCAAGATCGAAATAAACCGTTAGTACTCAGGAACCTAGAAAAGGTCGAAATTAGGACAAGGATCCCGAGTCATAAAATTGGCCCAACTACAATCAAGGAAAGTTATTCTACGGATAGATTGACACAGATATAGGTGAACAATATTGTATCATTTCATGGTGTGCCATTATCTATCATATCTGATCAAGACAGTAGATTTACGTCACATTTTGTAAAAGTTTTCAAGATTCTATAGGTACACAATTGAATCTAGGCACTTTCTTATCATCCACAAACCGATGGGCAAAGCGAAAGAACAATTCAAAACCTAGAGGATATACTCCGAGCATGTGTGATAGAATTAGGAGGAAGTTGGGATAACTATCTCCCTTTGATGGAATTCTCGTATAATAATAGTCACACAAGTATTCAGGCTGCACCATTCAAAGCATTATACGGGCGTAAGTGTAAAACACTGGTATGTTGGTAAGAAATAGGAAATAATCAAGTCTTCAGACCGGATATAGTCCAGATAACATCAGATAAAGTACTACACATCCGTGAGTGAATCAAAACCGCTAGAGATAGACAAAATAGCTATCTAGACGTTCTTCATGGGCCGTTAGAATTTCAAGTAGGTGACAAAGTGTTATTGAAAGTATCACCTTGGAAAGGTGTGTACGATTCGGCAAAAAGGAAAAGCTAAGTCCTCGTTTCATTGGACCATTTGAAGTGTTAGAACGAATCGGTACAGTAGCCTATCGCTTATGTTCGCAAAAAGAGATGAACGAACTACATGAGAAATTTCATGTCTTTAATTTGCGTAAATGTTTGGCAGACGAAACTTTAGCCATGCCACTAAGAGATGTGGAAATCAACGAAAATCTAAAATTTATAAAGCAACCTCTACATATAGAAGATTTTCAAATAAAGAAACTTAAAAGACGGAGGCCAAAGTTAGTCAATGTAAGATCGAACTCCCGAATAGGTCCAGAGTATACCTAGGAGTTAGAATCAGAAACGATGAAGAAATACCCGCACCTATTTAGACGAATCTTGAGGATGAGATTTATTCCAAGGTGGGGAGGATGTAACATCCAAAAATTTTGAACCAATTTTGTTAACTTTAAAAAGTTGAAGGACCAAAAAATATTCCCAAAATATGTAATTTAGAATGTGAAATCTCCGACATAGGAAAAAGAAAGAAAGTGGAGTGCTATCCCACATCCGTAGAAAAACAAACTGGAATTGTCCCTCATCGCAAGAAAGCCAAACTTATAAGCCCCTTATAAGGAAGAATGCTCATAAGATAATATCCTTATATGACATGACATAATAGTCTTAGCGAGAGTTCAAAGCACCTGACTTACATAGCCTTGGCTCGGGCACGGGTGATGGGCGCAATGTGGCACTTTGATGGCACACTTTGCACATCGTACATTCGAATCACCGCAAACCGGCTGAGAGTCGCCTTTTTTATTTTTACGAAGAGTGATCAAAATGAAAGTTTTGATTTTTCCTACCCATAGCGCTACGTGACGGGCCTTAAACAGGTCCATCACAATATGCAATGGAAATCTCACAAAACCCAATAATGGGCGATGTCGCGCTACGCGATGAACCAACCCAAGGTCCATCGCGACACACGACGTAACCTCCATGGTGATATTACACATGTCGAGCCAAGTAGCCACACGTGGAAGCCTCTAAATATGCTAAGTCATCGCAATACGCGTTGACTCCAAATTTTCACCTAAAAAAGCAGAGGCCGGGCTCTGCTCCAAAGCATCCCAAGCATACCATAAATACACACACAGCATATAAATCTGTACCATGAGCCGATTCCCTAAGGCGAGGCGTTCCGACGGTTTAGTCCTAGTTCACGACGTAGAATAGAAGTACTGCTCGACCAAGCTTAGGCGATTAAATCCAAGTACCCGTGTAAGGTATGGGTTCTGCTTAAGTTATTATTTTGTAGTATTAGCTTAAAACCTAGTCAGTAGTATGGCCCAAACCTTGATCAAATTAAGTATAAACATAGTTTTTCATATGCAAAGGTAATAGCCATGTTAATGTTTCTTTATAACCAAAAAAGCATAAAGTTTTGCATGCAAGGGATATGGTTAAATTGATGTTTCTTCTTGAAGAAGAAGCCTAGCATTGACGTTTCTTCATGATGAACAAGCGTAGCGTATAAATGGTAAAGAAACAAAAGAACTTAGGGTTCATATTTTTTTTTTACAGAGAAATAGTATATCAAGGTTAAAGCTATGCAAAACAGACTAAAATTGTTATGCTAGATCGTTGATCTAGTTATTTACAAAAGGTTATTGTCGTACTATAGGTTCGGTGTAACGTTCAAGCATAAATCAATGAGACACACTAATCATAACAAATGTGAATTAGCTTAAACTTTTATAATTCTTTAATCGGGTCATTAACAATTTACATGGGATTATGCATCACCAAACTCTATAAAAAAAAAAGATAATCGTTGGTCCTTAAGCAATCATATACGTGTTTCTGGATCCTTACCTATGTGGTCAGTCGATTGGCACATCGCACCACACCTAGTCATTCTTCCGCCAAGATGGGCCAGATCTAAGTAATATATTAGTGGGGAATGGTCTTGTGTTGAGCTTGAGTTTATAATAGTAATTCAGAATTTCAGAACTTCGTTATTTTCTTTGCCTTGACAGGTCAGGTCACAAGATACCCGTAGAGAATAATTAAGTATATATATTTTTTTAATGTCAACGTGTTCACCCTACGTGTTTCGTATTGTATGAACTATTTTACAGGTAATAAGGAATACAGATCGAGGATGGCGGTATAGCCATTAGACGATCTAATGGCTTAGATGTATATTTTAATGTTAAAAGATGTAAATTAAGGTTTTTCAACTTTATTACTTTTGTACCAACTATCAGGTGTTTAATTCTCGAGTTTTGAAAATAAAAAATTTTAATCAAATACTTCTACTTCAAAACCTTAAACTCTAATATATTTACGAAATAGGTACGATGATGGTCACACCTCTAGGCCCCAAGGTGGGGTGTGACAGTCGGTATACTCCAACTCCCATCACGCATGAGAGGATTTAATATGATATGGGTGTCCTACGTGAATAGGGGTCACGCGCGTGACACCTTTGGAACACCGCCCCACCCCTTTGTTGGTCACTCGTGACATAAGGATGTTGGCCGTGGTCATTCCCGTCATGCACTCTCCCTCTCCTTTGTATTATATAAAAAATAGAAAATGTAAATGATGGAGAATGAGGAAATGGTGTATAGCCCTATGTTGAAGGGTGGTGTTAAATGATGTGAAGAAAGCTGACGTGGTTCAAACGTGACGAGTGAGGAAAAGGATGTTCAGGGGTGTGTATACCCCTTAGCCTAAAGGTTAACAGAAATAATATCGCTCAACCTGCTAGTACCAAAGTCAGTGCTAAGTGCTAACTAGGAGTTTTGGTGGGTTCAACGGTCGCTTTAGGCCCAAAACTTTTCAGGGCCAAAGTTTTATAATGGTTGAAAGACGAGGTGACAAAGTTACTTATTGGTATTTTAATGGTATAAAGATGAGGTGAAAGTTGAAGTATGGTGGTGAAGTGGCACTAAAGTATGGTGGTGAAGTGGCTCTTAGAGCATTTCCTGTCTATCACCCATCCTCATCTCTATAATTATACTAAAAACTATTACATTTCTCTCTACTGTTTAATTAAATAATACATTTTTATACTTTTTATCCTTATGGTTTTTCTTTCCTTTACTTACAGCCAATTTCAACAATTATTAAAAAAACTAAATAGGGCAAACAAGCTTTTCCCAAATTAAAAAGTCACTAATTTTTCTCTCTCTCCTCACTCACAACCATTCTTAATACTATCCTATAATTTACAAAATCTTATCACATAAATTTAAAGGATGGGTTATGAATGCTCTAAGTGAGGAGCATGCCTCATAGCCTAATACCTTTTAAGTCAACCTGAACTAATACTTATAAGTTCTTTCATTTTTTGATATATCAAAGGAAGGCTCTTAGAGCATTTCCAATCCATTCTCCATCTACATCTCTATAATTAATTAAAAAAACATCTATTTCTCTTATTTTTAATTGAATAATAGTTTTTTTATACTTTTATCATTACTTTTTCTCTCTCCTTCACTCACAACCACTTTCAAAAAACAATAAAAAATTATAGAGGTGAACAGTGTGTTTCTCTCAAATTTAATCATGAGCAGTAATATTTTCTCTCCTCCTAGACAACCACTTTTAACCATCTCTAAAAAATGGAGAACTCTCTCACATAATTTGGAGAATGGATTGAGACGAGCATTCCCAGCCCATCGTTCATATCTCATCTCTATAATTACACTAAAAAAACACTATTTTCTATCATGTTCAACTAAATATTATTTTTTATGTCTTTAACCTGCGGTTTCTCTCTCCTCTACTCACAATCAATTTCAGAAAATATTAAAAAATAAGTAGGGGCAAATAAACTTTCCCCAAATTTACAAAAAAAAATCATTAGCTTTTCTCTCTCCTTCATTCACAACCATTCTTAACCATATCCTATAATTTACAAAATCCTCATACATAAATTTTAGGGATGGGTTGGGAATGCTCTAACTGAGGAGCACGCTTCATAAGTTAATACCTTCTAAGTCTACCATACATATGAGTTCTTTAATTTTCTGATATTATCAAAGGAAAAGGAAGGTGGTGGTGGTGAGCGAGCGTTTTGGCCGTGTATAAGACATATAAGTGTGTTTTTAACACCCGGACATGTCATATCATCAAAAGACTCATGGTGTTAGTATTTCGTTACTATGGGATCAATGGGAGAAAATAGGTTAAAAGATGGGAGTTTCATAAAATATTAGTTGGGACAGCTGTCAGCCAATATGTAATAGTTGGGATTTTATTTTTGGAACGTCAATTGTTTTTGTGTGTGAGGCCAAAGCACTTATGAAATTTGGAAAGCCCCATTGTCCACTTTTTCTAGACTATGTTGTCTTATCCGGTCTTATGCTCGCTTCAGTATTGGGCTTGGTCATTCCCCCGGGTAACCATACTGTTGGCTGCCACTTGACAGTAGCTTATCACATGTGCATAACTCTCTAGCATAACATACGGTGGGACTAAAACCCGGGTGGAATCGGGATTCGAACTAACAACATTGCATAGGACTATCTCAAATCCTTCATTGTCATAATACACAAAAAGTGACACAAGTGAGGTTCTAACTTGTGTCTCCTCTAGAAAATCCAAACCACCTACCACTAGGCCACAAGTGGGGATATAGTTGGAATTATTTAAATACAGTATTTCTAATTATTATTATTATTATTATTATTATTATTATTATTATTATTATTATTATTATTATTATTATTATTATTATTATTATTATTATTTCGAACGGCAATGTATTGAGTAAAGAATTCACTTGGTCTATAAAAACCTCATGCAAATGTAGTTTGTGTTGAGTATAATATTCCAGGTCTCCCAATCTAACCTCTTGACATTTGAAAATAACTAGCATTTTGACCCCGGTGTTGCGGAGGGTGGCGTAAGAATTTTATCTGTTGCAGCCTTAAAACTTTTTACTCGAGCCGCTCTGACATGGCTGGAACGTTTAAAAACAACTCCTCGCCTTTGTTCCCTGCAGTAATAACAAAATCAGATTGCATATTCCTAACGGGTCATCAAGACAAATCCACTTGATCACTTTCCAACAAATTCCAAATTAAGATTGGCACCAAAAATGCAACGTGAAGTCAAAAGGATTTGTATGAGAGCTGTTCTATTTTTAATAAATTGCTACAAAGTCCATATACACAACCATGACTATAATGCTAGCCTAGTTGGTACATAAAAGCAAAGCAACATCTGCTTTGAAAAAAGCTGACATGGAACATTACAAAGATGCTGACATAGTCTCTTTACGCTCAATTACATTAAACCTTGTATGTTTATCGTAGTTTCTTTAAGCTCAACCGAACACTTCGACTTCTTATCTGATTGAATTCGTAGCAATTGAAGTTCATGTTTCATATCCATAACCTGCATATATATAGAGAGAGAGAGAGAGAATCAAGAGAAAACTCTGTATTTGAACACCACATGTTTTTAATTAATGTTTAAACCTTGTGGTTCACAATTAAAGTTAATAAAAAATGTAACTATAAATATAATTTTTTCTCTTTCCTGAAACATATATAAAAATTAGTAAAAAAATGTTAAAAAATAGCAAAACATTTTTTTTTTATGTTTCGATATTTTGTATTAAATGTTACAACATATATTACATATAAAAAAAACGATGTTACATAGGGTTTTTGCGGGTTTTTACAACTCAAATAGGTTTTCATTTTAACTTTACCCAATATATATATATATATATATATATATATATATATATAAACACATATATGGGTTAGGTTAGAATAAAAACTCACTTGAGTTGTAAAAACTCTAGGAATTCATTCCCAACCACATGTTTTTATTTAAAGATTAAATTTTGTGGTCCACAATTAAAGTTAATAAAAAATGCAAAAGTTTATTTATATTTTCTCTCTCCTCAAAACATATATAAAAATTACTAAAAAATGTAAAAAAAATAGCAAAACTTTTTTTTTTATGTTTTCGATGTTTTGTATTAAATGTAACAACATATATTACATGTAACAAAAAAAACAATGTTACATAGGGTTTTCACAGGTTTTCTCAACTCAATAAAGTTTACAAACTATACTTCTCTTATATATATATATATATATATATATATATATATATATAAGGTGGGATCAAGTGAAAACTTCCCTTATAGAAGAAACTTAAAAACTTATAAAAAACCATTTTTAACTTCTTTTTTAATTTTTTTGAAGTTTATTTTTTTTCATTATTCTTATATGTTGTTATTGGTTCCAAAAAAAAAAAAAAAAAAAAAACCTCGGTAACTTCGTCGGTGTAGTGCGCATATGCAAAAGTGTTGTATTACATAGAATACAACCCTATTGCACATATTTGATACACACTATTGTATATATGCAATATAAGACTAATACGCATATCGAATACACATTAGTACGTATGTGTAATACAACATCAACGCACATGTGCACTACATCGACTTTTATTTTATTATTATTGTTTTTCATATAATACAACACTACTACACATATACAATACACAAAATTGAATATATGCCATTAAATACTATTAAACTTAAAAATACACAGTAATACACATGCATAATACAACAGTATCGCACAGTAATACGTATATGCATTACAGCGGGTTTATTTTTATTTTTTTTTTATTTTTTTATATCTTTCGAGCAAACGGTAAGAAATTATAAGAATAATGGCAAAAACAGAAATTTGAAAATATTTTTTTATTTTTAATTAAAAGTAATTTTATAGGAGTTTTTAAGTTTTCTCTCTAAAGATGAGTTTTCTCTTGATCATCTTCCTATACATATATATATATATATATATAAACATTAAACTCTCACAATATGTTTTAAGATAGATTCATGAACATACCTTGGTCATCATTTGCCCGTGGATCGTTACGCCTGAAACCCTATTAATTTGTCTTCAACTAAAACTTCCATCAAAACAGTCTCAAACCACAAATTAGCAACCCTACACAATTGGGTACAAAAGTAATGAATGAAGTCCATATAACAACCATCCGATCAGAAATACATTGGTAATCAAAATAAAAGTCAATACAATATCTGACTCAAAATAAATGAAAAATCAACATATAGTATATTGGTTTCGTTATCACAGGCACAAAGTAGATATTTGACTAAACAAAGTAAAAAGAAAAAAAACTTCGATTGAAAAGGAGAAGGCCAACGACCATTGAAAAATGAAAACCATGTTCCTTCACCTCATATATGATAAAAAAAGTAAATTTCAAGAAAGTTATAAGCTTCAATCTAACATAAGATACACGTATGAGGAAGCAGAGCTTTAGAATTACTTACGAAAACAAATAAACCAACAATCAAAAATAATAGTAACTACAAAAAGAACAACATTTTAAGTGATGAAGATCATACTAAAACATGAATCAAAACATGAAGGGCTACATCCAAACATTTAAAGAGAAAATGACCTCAAATAGTTAGCAAACGGTACGCATCAGCCGTAGACGAATTCAAATAACCTGATAAAACAAACCTTGTAGTAGCAATTAACAACAAACTGATGGTAGGTAACCAAAACTTGAAAACAAATTGAATCAAATATTCAACAAAAATTAAATATAAAACATAAGACATACTAATATGGTCACATAATCAAATAGCCTATCAAGCCTAAAGTCTTCACCATCATCGCTATCACTACCAACAGCATAAATCGCAAAGTCCAAACCCGGCCACCAGTCTCGCAAATTTGAAACCAATAAGGAAACAAAACTTAATAAAAAAAAAGTCTTTAGAAATACCATAAATGAATCAGGTTGAAGAGACAATCACATGTGCTATGAAAATTACGGCTTGAATCCGAGCCTGGTCCAGCATTGTAGCCCTAATTTTCCATCAACCTACATACATACATACAAACAAAAGGGGCAAAACCATAAAATTCAAACGGTTAACAATTCGTCCTCAATGCAAGTCACGAACCTTGGAAGCAATGTTGCGTGCCTTTGCATCTGTCTCTCACCCGCCAGCACTTTTAAACCAATTCAGTTCAAAAAGAGAATCAAACTATGTAAGAATAAATATATAGATATATATGTTTACGTCTGGCCATCATTATTATTTATATAATAATAGATCAAAATTAATTGAATCATACCTTATTAATAATTAGTTAGGTAATTGTTGATGGACCATGTTACCCTTTCTTGCTAATCAAGGTTTCCCCTTGGGTGTATATAAATACATGGAAGAGATCTACCTATTCTAATAAATTAAAATAAATTGAGACACTTGTCATGTTTTGGTTAATTCTCACAATTTTTTTTCCTCCAAAACTAATATATGTAATAAATTAATAATTATTCACTTTCCTTTTACACTATATTTATAAAATATCTATATATTTTTATAAATATAAATATTAACATATTATTTTATTATACATTTCAAAATACTTGGTGAATCTAAAAATCAACAACAAATCATGTTTGTCAAATAAAAATTGTTTTGGGTTTTTTGTGGATGTTAATTTTGATTTTATGGGTCAAAAGTTGGTAAATAGATTGTTTGGTACAAGTTAATTACATTTATGTCAAATTTTGTTACGGGTCAAAAATGAAAATTTTGAGTATTTTTAAAAGTTTGAGAATGCAAAATAGATTTATCGTCAAATTTGTTATGGGTTCAAAGTGTTGACTTTAAAATATCAAAAGTATGAAAGTTAGAATTTTAAACATTATTCGGGTTTCAAGTTTATTTTAAAGGGCATTTTTTGAAATAATCAAAAGGTTCGGGATTTGGCAAATTGATTATTTTTCCCTCAACTATTAAAACTTAAGAAAAGATTGCGAACACTTTCGACATGCCGCCCCTATGTCTATCAATGCTTTTAACTTTTATCAAATTTCAAATATTTATGTCAACATTAATTTTTCCTTCAATGGTGATCAGAACGTTGTATGGGAAGCATGTCATGCAAGACTATGCTCAAATGAAACAAAATATTCACAAAATTGAATGGGTTAAAATGTTACTTTTTATGTTGTCATTATAACAAAGTCGAGAAGCCCTCTGAAACTTATCAAAATCTTTTTTATGGTGTAGCTCAAAAAACCATAGTTCTTGAAGAACATCCATTGTTACAATTTAATATCCTACTTTCTTTTGATGGGTATATATATATATATATATATATCAATAAAGGTAAAGTATCTTTTGTATTTAGGCTGAGTGGTTAGAACTACTATCGTATGAGAAGTCTTATTTTCGAAATTGGTTCATAACCAAAATTCTTTCAATTATACATATATGACACCGAGAATGAATTTTTCAATAGAAAGAAGCATTCTCGGGTACGATTTTGCACCGACATTTTTTTATTAATTTCATTTAAAAAAACCATTCTGTGATATAAATAAAATCAATTTATGTACGCATTGTATAGATACAAGCATAGATGTAATACATTTTTTTTTCATATACGCCATGTAATTATTTTTTTTACTTATAATTTTATAATTTGAATTATCCCGTGTGTAACACAGGCTCTAAAACTAGTTAATTAATATCATAAGAAAACCTAACCCTCACATTAATGAAATTCGTGACCCTATCTCTCTCCATAATTCGGTTTCCTCAAGAACCTTAATCCCCATCACTAATATACATCCTAAAGGGGAACTCGACCAAGCTGACTATCATGTCGTCTGGAGAATTCACATCAGCCGTGGCTACTCTCTCTGCTATAACAGGTATGTTTTAGTGATAGGTTTATCATAACATTCATGTTTTCTATTACATACGTGAAGAACTGATCAACATGTGGTATCAGAGCGATGTTGATTAATTAATTCTTCATGTTTTCCATCAACTCAGGATCTAAACCGGAAAGCATGGACTAAAACCTGATAAACCCTAAGATAATTTTCGTTTTTTCTATTAGTTCGTTTTTTATACTGAAAATCGAATATAAATAAACCCTAACAATTTTTTCGATTTTAAAATTCATATCTGGTATAAACCTAAGTTTGTTTCGAAATCTGATAAATTAATGATGTTCATAATCCTCATCACAGTTTTTTGAAAATCTCAAATAATCTGGTTCAAGATCTGGATTGTTATAAAACTTATTTTTTCGAATTCTGGAAAATTAAAATAACAGTTTTTTTTTTTAAATTCTGGAAAATTAAAATAACAGAATTATTTTAGATAATAATCAAATATTGGATAAACAATCCCTAAGAAATCAGACCAAACCTTATCACGTAACTGTTTATGGACTTATGGGTCAATGTTTTTACGGTTAAAATAGTTTCTGGAAGACACTGAGTTTCCGAAAACACTAAATCGTGAAAAACACATCAAACCAAAAAAACTTAATTCCCAAGATTAAAAATTTTTCCGTGAACAGTACACTAAAAAGTTTCCGGAAAACACTGAGTTCGATCCGCGGTAACAGTTGGTTTGCTATTAACTAATTAATGTTTTGTAAAACACTTAAAATATAAATACACACACACACACATATATATATATATTTTACAAAACATAGAAAAAGGCTTAACTTGAATAAATTTGTTGATGTAAACTTCTACCCAAAGGTGATGCATTACACCTAATATATCATTCAAGTCTAAATACAAGTGTATTAGTTTTGCATAACATGATTTAAATGTATCACTTTTGTCCAAAAGTGATGTGTTACATTTAAATCAAGCCAAACTAACACGTGTATAATTAAAATGATTGTTTCACTTCTGGCCAAAGGTGATGTGTTACAATTGTTTTGCACATATACTTAAATAAAATTTAATTATGCCCAAAGGTGATTTATTTTTTATTTAAGTAGAACTTTCATTTAAAGTAGTCTATTAGTTTGATGTTAATAATAGACATTTATTATCACAGCTTCATAATTTTAAATGGTCCTTATATATGCCTGTCTTAATTGTATTTTCCCTTAGATCACTCTAAGTTTCTTCTAGTTTAGTATCTTAATTTTATCATCTAATTTCCATTAATAGCTCCAAATAGTGGAATTACACCATTAACTGGAGATAACTTTGCTTCCTGGAAGGAATCTCTTATGCTTAATCCCGCATTCCTGGATTTCGACTATGCTCTAATCGAGGATGAACCTCCATCATTAACCACTGACAGCACTCTTGCTCAGCATTTATCGTTTGAAAAATGGAAGAGATGTAACCGCATGTCTCTAATGCTTATGAAAAAATCCGTTAGCATGCTATAAGAGGATCCATTCTAGACTCTGAAGATGAAAAAAACTTATCTGGCATCTGTGGAGGAGCAATTCAAAGGAACGTCTAAGGCGCATGCTAGTACTCTTATTCTCAAGTTGGTGACTACTATGTATGATGGAAGGAGTGGAATTCGTGGGCACATTATGATGATTAACGACATGTCCCATAAGCTGAAGGGATTAGACATGGAGATCAGTGATGCTATTCTAGTGCACTTCATCATGACTTCTCTTCCAGCTGCCTATGAAGCTTTAAAGATCAACTACAACACCCAGAAAGAGAAATGGACTATGAGTGAGCTGATTGCTATGCGCATGCAAGAGGAAGAGCGTATGAAGATGGATAAACTTGAAGTTTCTTACCTTGCCACCAGTTCCAAAAAGAGGAAGAACACTCATCCAAGAAAGAAGTTTGTTAAAGTTCAGAAGAGTAATACAGGTGCTTCATCCAGCTCTCAGAACTCCACTGGAAAGCCTTTCTGCACGTTTTGTAAGAAGTACATTCATAAGCAGAAAGACTGCTCAGACTTTAAGGAGTGGCTGGCTAAGAAAGGTAAAGATCTCTTTATGATACTTGAATTCTATAATTTAACTGTTCTTGCTAATACATGGTGGATTGATTCTAGTTCTATGGTTCATGTGACCAATTCTACTCAGGGATTCCTTTCAATCCGAAAGCTGAAAAGAAACTAAAGAACACTAAGACTGGGGAATGATAAAGAACTTGAAGTCAAGGCTGTGGGAATTTTACAATTAATAATGAAAACTGGTTTATGCATTAAACTTTATGATACCTTATATATATTCCTGAGATTACTTGGAATCTTGTATCAGGCTCAAAGGTAGACATGGACAATTTTGATGTTTCTCATGGTCATGGCAAACTTACTATTTCTTTTAATTCTTAAATGTTTGGTTATGGCTTTTTGGATGGTGGTCTTTATAGATTTGAAATAGATGATAAATTTTCTAAATCTTTGTTGTCGTATAATATTAATGAATCACTCACAAAGATAAAAGAGAAACGAGACTTAGAGACGTCTTCTATGTTGTGGCATCAATGTTTAGGCCACATCTCACGAGACCTGCTAGCCCGACTCATGAGGAATGAAGTCTTACCACATCTCGATTTCACCGATTTTGGAACATGTGTCAAATGCATTTAAAGGCAAAATGACATCAGCAAATAAGAAAGGCGCCACTAGGAGCTCTAATTTATTAGAACTCATTCATACTGATATTAGTGGCCCTTACCCCATTGCTGGCATAACTGGACATACTTCATTTATCACTTTCATTGATGATTATTCCCGCTATATGTACCTGTATCTCATTGAGGAAAAATCTGAATCTGTTACAACTTTTAAAGATTATAAAACTGAAGTTGAAAAACAATTAGATCGTCAAATAAAAGTTGTCAGATCAGATTGAGGAGGTGAATATTATGGAAGACATACTGATGTGGGTCAGGCTCTTGGTCCATTTTATGAGTTTTGTAACGGCCATGGGATCGTGAACCAGTACACCATGCCAGGTACTCCTCAGCAAAATGGTGTTGTTGAACGGAGAAATCGAACCCTTATGGATATGGTACGCAGTATGTTAGCGAACACTAATTTACCTCTATTCCTTTGGCCTGAAGCCATAAAAGCAGCCGCTCATATACTCAATAGAGTTCCTTCTAAGTCTGTCCCTAAAACTCCTTATGAATTTTTGACAGGAAGGAAACCGAGTCTTAATTATATGAAAGTATGGGGCTATATTGCAGAGGCAAAACTATATAACCCTTTCCTAAAGAAACTTGACCCTAAAACTATTACCTGCTTCTTTATCAGGTATCCTGAAAATTCAAAGGGTTATCGTTTTTGTTGTCCTTCCCATGTCACTCGTATTGTAGAAACCAAGCGTGTTGTGTTCCTGGAAGATTACAAGATAAGTGGGAGCAGTACTAACCATTATGAATAATTGCAAGAAATACAAGATGCGGGGGGGGGGGGGGACTTGTCGATTATTGTAACTCCGGTTATTCCTTTTGTACCCAATGCAATTGAACCTCCTGCACCAACTTCTCCACACTCAAAACCCATTATAACATAAAATGAAGGCACCATAAAACACTCAAAACCAAGATAATGCCGAACCCACTAATTAACTCAGGAGGTCATTTAGGTCCAGAAGACCTACTAACTTTGATGATTATGTCACCTACCTAACTGAAGTTAACGCCGAAAAGCTTAATGATCCTATCTCTTATAATGAAGCCATAAGCAGTGAACCGTCTTTTGAATGGAATAAAGCAATGAATGATGAGCTTAACTCCATGAAGAAAAACGACATTTGGGATTTCGTAGAATTTCCCAATGGTGTCAAAACCGTAGGATGTAAATGGGTGTTCAAAACAAAACTTGATCCAAAGAGAACGTTGAACGCTGTAAAGCGAGATTGGTTACAAAGGGCTACACTCAGAAAGAGGGAATTGACTATCAGGAGACCTTCTCACCTGTCTCTTGAAATGATTCATTAAGGATCGTTATGGCCCTAGTAGCTTATTTTGATTTAGAGCTGCATCAGATGGACGTAAAAACCTCTTTCCTAAACAACAATTTAGACGAAGAGGTGTACATGAAACGGCCTGAAGGTATTACACCTAAAGGTTAAAAACATCTAGTATGTAAGCTGAAGAAGTCAATATATGGGTTGAAACAAGCATTGATCGTGTCCTTACTCGTAATAAGATGCAATATTATAACCCAATTGCAGCTCCAGTAGTTGAAGGAGACGTTTTCGGTGCATTCCAATGTCCGAAAATAGAGGTTGAAAAGGAGCAAATGAGAATGATACCTTATGCATTAGTAGTCAGGAGCCTTATGTATGCTCAAGTTTGCACTCGCCCAGATATTGCTTATATTTCTGAAGTGTTAGGCCGTTATCAAACTAATCCTGGCCTTGAACACTGGAAAGCAGCTAAGAAGGTGCTTCGTTATCTGCAAAAGACGAAAGACTACAAACTAACTTATAGAAGAAGTGGTAGGTTATTCTGATTCTGACATTGCTAAATGCAAAGATGACAAGAAGTCCATTTCGGGGTATAGTTATTTATAATGTAACCTGTTATGGAATGTTGCTTAAAAATCTTATCTCTGGACTCAAAATAGTCAATTCCATTTCTAGACCATTGAAGCTTTATTGTGATAATTCAACTGTCGTTAGTTTCTCGAACAATAACAGTTCGATTGGAGCTGGTTTATATCTTGGGGGCATTTAAAAATATCCCCTTGCTAAGTTCCCTTATTACATATTTACCCATCCCTTAAAAATCAATTACATATTTCCCCTCCCTAAACCACACATATTACATATCTCCCCAGTTTATGAAAATTGACTAATTAAATGACTATTTTACCCTTAATGACATAATTAAATAAATACTTACATATATCCCCTTTCTAATTAAATATATCCCCATCTCCGGAGACTAGCATCATAGTTACGTAACCACTTTTTTCCGATATGTGGGGTAGAATTTTGGCGTCTCCGGTGAGATCGGGTAGAGGGAGACGGCGGGATTTAGAGGGAAAAAGTGGTGGTAGTCATTTATGGCGAGTATGAAATGGCCGGAAGCTTGCCGGAAATAGGTTGGATAAGATGATTTGATGGCGTGGGTTTAATTCTATAATTACTAATTTAACTTTGTTTTTTAATTAATTTATTAATGGTTAGGGATATGGGTAACTTGGTAATTTGATATGAAAAGGGAAAATATGTAATTGTTTGTTTAGGTGTGCGGAAATATGTAATTAAGGGTGTTAAGTAAGGGGAAATATGTAAAACTCCCTATATCTTGATACAAAGTATTTGTTCGTGCGTGAACAAGTTGAGGAAAATAAACTTTGTATTTAGCATATTAGTACAGATAATATGTTAGCGGATCCGATGACTAAAGGTCTCCCACCTAAAGTTTTTGAACAATATGTTGCTAATATGGGATTTACTGAATACCTTATTTAATTGCATATTGTACTTATTTACATTTTATTTAATAAAATTTCCGTAGTTTTGATTTTGTATGTCTCTTAATATGTTCTGCATGCATAATAACATATAGACAAATTAGTATACAAATCAAATATTTAAAGGGCTTATAAAATTTGATCATAACTACTTAGGTTTTAAACAAAGACTGCAGTATGATTAATGGGGGTCTTTAGCTGATGTTCAATTCAATGACTGCATTTCTCTGCTTCAGTTTGAGTTTGAAGTTAAAATGAGTGTTAAAATCTGCAGACTAATCTAGCGCTCATAATAAATGATTATTCGGCCAAGTGGGAGAATGTAAAAATAAATATATGGATATAAAATTCGTGACCCTATCTCTCTCCATAATTCGGTTTCCTCAAGAACCTTAATCTCCATCACTAATATACATCCTAAAAGGGAACTCGACCGAGCTGACTATCATGTCGTCTGGAGCATTCTCATTAGCCGTGGCTACTCTCTCTGCTGTAACAGGTATGTTTTAGTTATAGGTTTATCATAACATTCATGTTTTCTATTAAATACGTGAAGAACTGATCAACAAACTAAACATATATTTTTGGGTTTTTGACGGCGAACAACGATGTTGCTTACCGTCAGAGCCATCAATCACCACCAGAGCGACTTCTTGTAACTGTTTCTTTGAAGTCGGGGGTTAGGGCTTGAGAGGTATGTAGATGGAAAGCAACAAAGGATGACATAACTCATAAGGACTCTACCAAAAGAGAACACATATGAAGGTCTCAAGACACGCGTAAAGCAGATGAAGCCCAACAAAATAAAGGAAACACAGTACGTGGAAAGTGGGTTACAGAAACTTAAACACATCGTCATACAATATTAAACTCGGCGGTACCATCAACAAAGCTTAGTCTACGCTCAATGAAGCACGAATGGCAAGAAACAGTAAACTTGTGAGACAAAGAAAAATTGAAAATTATATTTTATATATATATATATATATATATATATATATATATATAATTAACATAAACTGAACTATAAAAATGGCATTTGGTTTGGTAAATGTGAATGATTTGCTTTAAGTTTGAACAAATTTAGCCCTAAAATCTTGTTTCAGTTACAATGGAGAAAAAGAATATAGACTAGTTTTTTAGAATCTTACTTTTTAAAAAATAAATATGTATACATATCACTATCATCCTCATTCATCTACTTAGGACCATCTTAATTCTTTTTGAATGCCTAAAACGAAACAATAATTTAAGGCCTTGTAGACATTTTATTATTACAAATAACTAAAAAACTAACCATTAATATTTTTGTCATTTAAAATAACCTAAGCAACATTTTCATAAATTCTTATGTTTTTTTTCCCTAACGTTCACCATTCAGTATGCTTTTAGTTTAACTCTGGTCTAAACTAAAGGCCTTGTCTAACTAACGGCCTAAAGCTCTAATGATAAAGCCCGATTCGAGATGATCAATCTCCCAATATACCTGTAGAGTGGGTTAGACTTTAAGAACAAGATAGAGGAAGAGAAACCAAACTTGAGATAATTTTCTGATTATTTTTCTCAAACAAGATTTCAATTTATAGGACAACCAAAGACATAATAATAGGAAAAGATGAGCAATAAGGAAACCTAATTATAATATAATATAATAAGAAAACTAAATTAAAGATAAACGTAATAAATAAAAAATGATCGTATCAATTCTTCACCTCTTCAAAACGTCCTTGTCTTCAAGAAAGAAACAATTTCGCCATGGTGATCGCCACTCTTGTCTCGTCGCGGTACATGCAACATTCGTCTTAGATCACGGTGTTGTTTTGTGGAAGCACAATGTGTTGTAATATTTGACACCATATGCATGGTAAAAACTTTGATAGAGAATATGGATAGCAAGTGTTGAGAACCCTTCTAAGGCAACAATTGCTGTAAATATGTGACAAAAATGAAAGGTGATGGTGGCGTGCGTTTCTTTTTAATGGAAACAAAATTTATAGCCTTTTGTAGGTATGTTTGGGTTGCTTAGGTCCACTGTATGGGATGGAAACAAAGGGTTTGGCCAGTCGTGTGGGTTTAGGGGTTAGAGAGGCATCATAAGCTATTAAAGGGGGTGATGGTGACTACGTTTTTTCTGGTTTCAGTGCGGGGATTATAGGTGGAAGATCTAGTTTTGTGTCGGTTATCGGCAAGGAGGTGTGGAAATTTTTGTGAGGATGGCAGTAAGGTTAGCGATGATTTGGTTCATGGTGGTAATGAGGGAGTCAAATTGGAACTTGGCTAGGGTGGCTCATTGACCAGCGATTGTTTCTTGGTGAATCAATAGCCAATCGATTTCGTCGACCATGGCCATGATCATGTTTTCACGTGAAAAAGGAGGCATGAGGACGATTGATGAAAGCACCAAATTGATAAAGACCGATTCGAGATGGTCAATCTCCCAATATACCTGTAGAGTTAGGCTCTAAGAACAAAATAGAGGAAGAGAAATTAAACCTAAAACAATTTTCTGATTATTTTTCTCAAATAAGATTACAATTTATAGGAAAACCAAAGACATAAATATAAGAAAAACAAACAATAAAGAAACCTAATTATATATAATAAGAAAACTAAATAAAAGATAAAAAATAATCACAAAATATGATCGTATCATCTAACTTGAATTTATTCTCATAAAGACTACATCTACTTTCAATTTCTCAAACTAAACACATCCTCTTATTATTTCACGAGACCTCACATCTATCTAGTGTCTTCATTAGGTCGGTTTTTGTGTTAATTGTGCCATTTAAATTTAAAAATTTTGAGAAGTGCATTCATATTCCAACAAGATTGCAAAACCAATTCATATAAGCTTATTATAATTCAGTTCAATTCTGGCCTATACAAATATACCAAATTAGAATAAAAAGAAAAAAGAAAAATTCTTAAAATGCAAGATTAATGAAGATAGATTCCATTTTTGTCTCCATAAATAAAAGTTTTCAGAATGTCTTTTATAAACATGTCTTTGACGACATGTTTGGTGTTAATGCGTCTTTCACGACATGGACTTAACACATCTTTCACGACATGTTAAACCTCAACGCATTTTTCACGACTTATTTGGCCACCAAACGCGTCTATCACGACATGTTAGCCTTCAACGCGTCTTTCGTGACATGTTTGGCCTCTTTTGTTTTTATTTTCATTAATATTACATTATTATAACTAATTTAACTCGTATTTTTTTTTTCTTTTATAACTTTAATACGTAAAGCTATATATAATTTCGAATATGTCATTGAAACATACTTATTTTTATCTACATGTTATCATAAATTTTACTCAAGTCCAAGCCATGTCAAATTTATATCGAAATATTCAATAAATTTTGATCGAGCTCGGTATTAAGTATAGTTTATGCCAACACATAGATAAAAATAAACGCATCTCAACTGTATATTTAAAACTTATGCATTAAAAATTATTAAAAATACATATATAAGTAAATAATTATAATAATGTAATATATAAAAAAAACAATTAAGAGGACAAATATGTCGTGAAGATGTGTGGGAAGCTAACAGGTCTTGAAAAACGCGTTTGGCAGCAAACAGGTTCTGAAAGACGCCGTTAAGGCCAACCATGTCGTGAAAGACGCGTTAAGGCCAACCATGTCGTGAAAGACGCGTTGAGACCAAACATATTGTCAAAAACGTGTTTATAGGAGACATTTCTGGAAACTTGTATTTATGGAGACAAAAATGGAATCTCTCTCCATTAAAAGGACATTTCGGGAATTTCCCCATATTTTATTCCAATTTTAATTTCTAGTGACGATTCAGCTCGTCGGTTAAGGCAAATTCCAATTCAAAAAACCGGAATCAAATCAAATTTCGTTATTCGAATCCAATCGTATTCCAGATTTAAATTATTCGAGTTCAATTCAAATAATAAAAATCCTATGTGAAATGCTGAAAAGATGGTGTAAGGCTAAGCCTAGGCCTGTAAGTGAACCGAACGTTCAGTGAACTATTTGGTTGGAAGTTTGTTTATGCTCATTCCATTAATAAAGGAACGCAACATAAATGGATATCTACTTAATTAAAAGAATGAACATTAACATGTTTCATTCGTTCATAAATGTTCATGAACGTTCATTCACTTATGTGTTCGTTCATATATGTTTGTTTAGGCTCACTTTGGATGTAACTTTTGATAAATCGTCTAGTTAGGGTATATTGGGTAGGAAGCATTTAGAAGCTTTTTGGGGCCTCTAGCTTTAAGCTTTTAAAGAGCCGTTTGGGATTACTTATTTTTACCAACTTATAAGTTATTAACTTTTTGAAAAGTAAAAAGGTGTTTGGGATTGCTTATATTGTGAGAGGAAAAGTTTCATAAGTTACAATTTAGTAACTTATTAACTTAATAAAAAGTTATAAGGAAATAAAGTAAGAAATCCCAAACAGCCCTAAAAAATTCATACTCCATAAAAATATTGTTTGATTGAAGGAGCTTGAACTTAGGTAGGAGAACAAGCTTTATATCTGAACGCTACTGCTAGTAGTGTTTGAAAAAAAGCTACAAGTTTTTACTAAAATTTTACAAGTTGGGTACTTGAACTTTCATCAGCTTTTGTTAATTTATATAATAGTTACAAATTTAACCCTTATTCAAAACCAACTTGTAACATCCCAAGTTTCATGAGGTATTAAAAGAATCGAGTTTAAATAAATTATAGAGGATAAATATAATTATCTAAAGTATGAGGGGATTAAGTGTCATTAGATGAAAAGTTAAATATGAAACCCTAACCCCTTCCTATAAACATAGCCACCATCCCATTTTATAACAATCTTCACCTCAATCCTTCCTCATTACCAAAATCCCGTTTTTGTGAGAGCTACCCATAAAGATTCGACGATTCCCGGAGATCTAATCGTCGGATCAGTCTCAAATTTTAACTGAGTGTTCATAACATAAAAATGAAGATTCCCACCTATCAGATCTTCGATCAGAGGTCGGGAAGTCCAGTTTTTATCAGCAAAAATGTAACAGTGAAAAATAAAGTTTTCCTGCAACTGCTTGGGTTTTCTGGCGATGGTGGTGGTGGATTCTGGTGGCGAAAGCAGGCGGCACTGGTAGAGCTCAGCGACCCGGTCGCGTGGCCGCTTGAATCACTCAATTCAGAGTTTGTTTGATATGGTTTTGGCCTATTCAGTGATTTCGAACATAAACCTCAAGGTATGTTTTTATTAAAAATGTTTACCTTTCATGTACGGAAGTGCATGAAACTTTGTACGATGATAGATCGGGCCACGATTAGTGATAAAGTAATGAACTTGTAAGTAAATGGGTTAGTTGGTTCGGTTCGGGTAAAATAAGTAGCGTTCGGTTCATTAAAAGGACGGGTAAACAAAGTCAGTTTTGCATGAAATTTGAAGAGAAAACAAATCGGTTCTTAAGTAAGGACCTCAAAGGAATATGGCTTTAAAATGGTTTCCATGAGAATAGTTTTCATGAGAATCCATGAGAATTGTTTCCCTGAGAAAAGTTTTAATGTGAATAGTTTCCATGAGAATAGTTTCACGAGAATAGTTTTCATGAGAATGGTTTCCATGAGAATAATTTTCATGAGAATGGTTTCCATGAGAATAGTATGCATGAGAATCCATAAGAATGAGAATAGTTTCCATGAGAATAGTTTTCATAAAAATGGTTTCCATGAAAATAGTTTCCATGAGAATGGTTTCTATGAGAATAGTTCCATGAGAATGGTTTCCATGAGAATTGTTTTCATGAGAATGGTTTTGATGCGAATTGTTTTCATGAGAATGGTTTCCATACGATTTGTTTTCCCATGCGATGCGATTCGTTAGGGACTTCACTAACCTAGAAGAATGATAGCGTCAGAAGTAGTGAATTGATACTATAAGTTATTATACAGATAGACGTGGGCATCTAAGCAGAAGTGTTGCAATTACTTCAGAAAGGAAACAGGACCCAGGTGAGTTCTAGCCCTTTTATCTGTTTTGTTTTCGGGGCTGTGTGCATATTCCTATGTGATAGTTAATACACTTACTTGGGTGGTAAATGTATGATATGTGTATGATTATGTATTGGATGTTATTATTATAGAATGTTTATATGAATGAATATGCATAAATTTTTATAACTTGAAGATATTTAAAGTATACACATATTATAGAATGTATGGATGACTGACGAGACAGGTAGAATTGTATGGTAGGTTAAAAGGCACTAGGCCCTAATAATAACCGAGGTATGTAGGGACTGGACCCTTATAATATCCAAGGTATGTAGGGACTGGACCCTTATAATATCCAAGATATGAAGGACGCCGGATCCTTATAAATTCCGATGTCTATAGGGACTGGACCCTTATAATATACAAGGTATGTAGGGACCAGAACCTTATAATAGCCGAGGTATGTAGTCAGTAAGAAGCATGAATGTATGTATGTATGTTTGAATAATAAATGAACAGGTAAGTATTAATACGTATTTTCGGACGCGTATTAATAAGTAAGTATATGTAATGTATGTTAATTAACTAGAACTCACTCAGCGTAGCTGACTTTTAGTATTCGCGCAGGTAAATATATTAGAGGAGCTGGCTTGTGGATGACACATGGTAGGGACTGGAAGGCTGGCATTTTGTGAAGAAAGATTATGAAACTTTTATGTTATGTTTAAGACAAGTTAACCTTTGTTAAGACATGATGTGTTGTTTAACATATTGATTGATGTTTGAGTTATTCCGCGAAAGTTTTAATTCACTCTGATATTTAGAACTGTGTTTAAGAGTAAATCCAATATCCAGTGTAGGGCGCCGGGATCGGGGCCTTACAAGTTGGTTTCAGATTATAAGTTCAAGAGAAATAAGCATCCTACATGCTTAGACTCGAACAGAGAATGGGACTTAAGAAAGAAAAGAAGGATGATGCCAGTCTGAGAATGTGACATTTGAGCCAAACAAGGTACACCTCGGTACGTATTTACCGATTAAGCAAATGAATGCCTTTTGCGTAACAAACGAACGATTAACCGAACGGGTCGGGTTATGACCCAGAAATCTCGGGGGGGGGGGGGGCATCTATAAGTGATATACGATCTATACGAGCTAAAATATTAGTAATATGGCCCTAGTTCGATAGAAAACAAGTTAAACGAAAACATGCTCGTTTAACTACCTGCCGTAGATTTAAACGCGAAAGATAGTTACAAACCAAGCATTGTATCATCCGATAAGCCGAAAAATACTTACCAAAAACTTATTTGAAATGTTTTAAGCGATCTGTGAAAATCATTTTGATTTTTACAAATATATAGTATGTTTTTATAATTTTACACAAAACTAGCCGAAAAACACTCGTTTTCGCGCTGTTTAACGCACCCGATAAGTTTTTCACGACAAACACCGAACCCGAACTAAATTTGGACTGGGATTTTCGTATTTGGGCTTGAGAAATCAGAAACTTGGGCCAAATGGGCCCAAAGTGGGCCCATGGACTTCCGCCCGCAGCCACCACCCCACCCCCTTTTTTTTCCTTTCACATATAAACTAGATTTGAAATATTTTTACACGTATTTTCAAACACAACTTCTGGAACTCTTCTTCTACAGCCAAAACCAGCAAGAAAACTAGGTAAAAACCTTATGATTAATCGATTTTTGATTCGTTTAAACTCGTTTAACAACATATAAACATGTCTTGATTGTTAAAAATCATAGTTAACCATGTAAAACTCTCAAAAATCATTCAAAAACATAATTTGATGTTAAACCAAGTTTCAAATCAGAATCATGATCTTTTTTGGCCATAAACACGGATTAAAGGGTTGAAACGGCGTTTTTACGGTTCAAAAGTTCGTTTTTGTGCACTAGCCGAAACCCTAAGTTAAAGGGCTGTTCTATTGATGAAACCTGCTTGGTTTGTGATATAGGAATTGTATCTAGCTTGCATAGAAGCACAAGAACCTGAAAACTTGTTTAGAAAGTCGGAAACGAGACAAACCCGCTAAGGTAATGCCGAAACACTCGCTTACGGGCTATTTAGGTTAAGGTTGTGATGTGCATACTATTAGGCCTTGAAATTTTTCAGGGACATCAGGGACCATGTCAATGAGTCCCTGTTCAAATTTGGTAATTTTTCGACCATCCGAGAATATTTGGCGAATTTATTACCGAATTGGGACGTTTATTTGGGAAAAATAGCTAAAATACTTCAAAATTATGAAATTTTTCTGGGAACTCAGATTTAATATGTTTTGATCACATATGAATTTTGGGATCATTTGGAGAAGTTTAAATGTGTTTTGTTTATATGCGTTCGTGTGAATTTTTTATAGCCGAATTTGAGCCAAAAAGAATATCGCACGAGCTTTTTACATTCTGGAATTGATACAGGTTGATTTGGTACATGATTTGAGCATTCATAAATTTTTGTAGAATTTTTGGAAATTTTTTGGGGTAGACGGACGAGTTTCAGGGGAAATATAGCTGATAAAATGAATTTTTATAAATTAATAAATCAGTAAATAATTCCAAAAATATTTTTATAAAAATCTACATATTTTAATTGATAAGTGGCTAAATTTTTCATAATTTAATGATTAACGATTAATTAATTATGCTAATTTGAATATTAAACTAATTCAGTTTTTATAAAAACCGGCAAGTTCGCGACTAACGAACCTACGGGAATATAAAAACACCAAGAGTGATCAAAAATAATATTTTTGGACTAATTAAGTAAAAACGAACTTTTCTATGAAAAAACCTGGACAATCCGGATGGATTGTGCGCGTTTCTTCTAAAATCAAACTGCATAAACGGAAACGGGCCCCGTGGCTAATCCGGGACCCCACTATGTGATCCTTCTTATAACTTAATCATCTTATTAACCAATACATTTACCCAAGCTTATTTTCCCCTGTTTTCTGAACGCGTAAACTAACAACTTGGCCCAGCTGGGAAAACGGGAATCTGAGTCAAGTTCAGTTTTAAGTATTAGACATTGAACAACATCACAACCTAAGCCTATTGCCACTTTCTGGGCGTTCCAGCTACACCCAGATTAGTTATACAGCCCGGTTTAGTATTGAGATTATAATAATATTAAAATATTAATAGTATTATAATAATGATTATAGGAACTACTAATAGCGGACCGAACAAACCACGAGCTGATACAGTACTGATTATCTACTAAACCGTGAGTTTCATGACCCCACTCTTTAAACAGTTTTACGAAATTTTGGGGTGAAAAGCATGTTTGATTACATATACATACCTGAAACATGTATTGATGTGAGTTATCTAAGTGCTAACACACGAAAGTCCGCACTAACACAGTGATTAACTTCGAGCCGGTGGCTTATGAATAGTACTATTGGTTTGACAAACCCAAACAGAGCCGGCATGTATTGCTGAGACTTTACCCCGTTTGCACATGACTATAATTATACAAAACGCTATGTAGTGTTAAACATAGCTACTTGGACATGTTGTGGGCGGAAAGGGGCCACAGTGGCTGATTGAGCGTGGGAAATGGATGCACGCAGCACATACAGTCAAGGCTTCACTGTAGCTTAGCATCATTACATCATTTACATACATACATACTTATTTCATGATTACAAGTGTTAACTTGTGAATACTCATTACTGTTTTCTCGAAACTCGTGAAACTCACCAACTCTAGTAGTTGACATATTTTAAACTGCTTTTCAGGTGTACCTAAATTGGAGTGATTTGGTGATCTGTTACTTGTCCAAGGTGTGTGGTTGATGCTATGTGAATAGAAGCAAGGATACTAGTAGTAAGATCGTATAGTTAACGAACTAGTTTTGTTTGATTCACCTAGACTGTAAAACAATGACAGAACAATGAAATGTAATATATTGTAAATTAGTTTGTAATGTTTCCTTATAAACAATGTGTTGATACCAGAGGTGTCTGTTATATTCCCGTTTTACGCTTCCGCATTGTGCTAGTCGGGGTGTGACAGAGAAAGCCATGTGTCGCTCAACCAAGCTCGAGAACGGTAAAGTACATGATTAGGTTCATGTAAAGATTTAAGAATATATGTATATACATGTTAAATGAAAGTATAAGAATGTATAAATGCTAGCTTAAATTGATAGAGAAGAATGTGTGTATGTTAGCTTAATTGCTAGAGAAAAGGTGGGTATGCTAGCTTGATTGCTAGGGATAAGAAAGTAGGTTATTTGTATGTTTGCATGATTAAGTAATAGAAACTAGCACAAGTGGAATCATAAAGGGAAGTATGTAGGACCTGAGGAGTAATGTAAAGAGTTAATTACACTTGGCCACTGTCATTAACTACTTACCTTACAAATCATGTGCTAAATAATTCCTGGAGTGTTAACGTTTGTGTTTCTTTAGAGAAAAGATAGGACGGATGTTGAAAAAGGGACGAGCACGAGGACGTCGTACTGGATGCTATGGAAGGACACCTGCCAACCAGAAACCTTTTTGAAGGAATGTGTGACATAACGATATACGAAAGCAGTAGGATTACAACTGCAGAAAGTAATGCAAAAGGATCACACTTGGAGCTTGTAGTCAAATACACTAAGGGAGTTGCTCAACCGTTTCGCATTTCAATGCCAACAACGCTCTCTGAAGCATTAAAGGCTACCCAGATTAGGAATCTAAGTGGAAGAAACATGAAAGAAACAGAGACAAGTTAAATGAAATGAGCTAAAACACGTAGTATACCTGCAATAGTTAACTCTATGAGGGAACTTGTTGGGATCGTGAGTGATAACGCGAATGTTGAGAAAGTAGAGATGATCGAGAATTACAAGTGACTGTCAAGAAATCCTAATTGAAAAGGCATGAAAGGATGAGGCTAAGTGGTGTAGAGAGTGTGAAAGAAGAACACTAGGAAGAATATAGTTGTGTACCTGAGACTGTTATGAAGAAACCACTAGCGATACTTTAGTTAAAATCTCGTGAATGGTTAAGAATTGTAAGATAGGGTTAGAGGGACGTGAGTTCCCTGCAACCTCGTATGTGATGAACTTAGGAGGGTTCGATGTAGTAATGGGAAGAAATTGGCTGTCTGAGTTTGAGGCTCCGATAGTGCATAAGAGTAGGTTGATAGGGTTAAAATCTTTGGATGGTGGAATGGTGACGGTTTACGGTGATAAAGAAAGCTTAGGGATTAACGTCATTTCGATGATAAAAGCTGAAGGTTTGATAAGGCGAGGGTGAAATGCCTACCCGGCGTAAGTTGTCAAAGCTACGGCCGAGACAAAAAGGATTGAAAGATGTTCCTATAGTTCGTGACTATCCAGAAGTGTTCTCGGAGTGCCTTTCGGGATTACCACCAGAAGGCGAGGTAGAATTGCAAAATGAGTTAATACCAAGAGCATAGCCCGTCGCGAAAGCATCTTATCGTCTAGCGCCATCCGAGATGAAAGAGTTAATGTCCCAACTTCAAGAACTTCTCGACAAGGGTTTTAAAATACCGAGTGTTTCCCTGTGGGGTGCATCAGTGTTGTTCGTGAAGAAGAAAGACAGAAGTATGAGAATGTGTATAGATTAATGCGAGTTGGATAAGCTTATGGTGAAGAATAGATATCCGTTTCTACAGATTGATGATCTGTTTGATTTCTTGCAAGATGCTAGTTGGTTCTTCCAAATAGATCCCAAGATTTGGTGATCATCATTTTAAAGTGAAAGAGGCAGACATCCGTAAGACACCATTACGGACGCGACTTGGACATACAAGTTTTTCGTGATGCCATTTAGATTGACGAATGCTCTAGCAGCATTTATGGTTATGATGAATAAGGTATGTCGTACGATGTTGGACAAATCTGTCGTTGCCTTTATTGACGATAATTTTGATTTATTCAAGGAATAAGTCCGACCATGCTGGACACCTGAGAAAAGTGTTGGAGACATGAAGAAAGAGAAACTATATGCTAAGTTTTCAAAGTGTACCATCTATACTGATCATAAGAGTTTGAAATACTTTTTCAATCAGCAAGAACTGAATAGGAGGCAGAGAATATGGTTAGGGTTGATAAAAGGATTTTGATTATGAAATCAAGTATTATCCTAGTGAGGCAAATGTGGTCGTTGACGCAGTAAGCCGTAAAGATGAAGAAGTTATCGTGAAAATTAAATCGTATAAATTAGTTAGCACTTCGGATTTCATGAACGAGATCCGCGATGCACATTTAGAAGTTATAAAGGATGAAAGTAGGATGAAAAGGGATTGAAGTTTCTAGTTATGCCGAGATTAGGAAGATAATACTCATGATGTGAAAATCAGATTTGGTCGCCCGAGGATTCCTCGTCTTGGAGATCTTCAAGGCCAAATCCTATATGAGGTCATAAGTCTAGATAATCGGTTTACATCGAGGTTTCTAAAGGAAAGAGATTGATTACAATAAAGGAAAATACTAATGAAAGTGAAACCCGTAAGTAGGAGTTCAATGAAGATGAGTCATGGGATGTGACAACTTTTGGAGTACAGCTTACTTTGCCTATGCAGATAGGAATAACCGCAAGTGTTACGAAGGTGGGGCCACAGTAACACATCAAGAGGATGCAAGAAACCAAGGACAGAAGATGGAAGAACATGCAAGGAAGGCGTAGACATGGTTTAAACTTATGTTTATTTGAATTGGGTCTTAGCATGAGTGATTAGTGTTGTGACTGATAATCATGTGATCATGAGAGGGAAGTCATCTAGAACAGTAACAATAAAATAATATTATAAATGTCCTCATATAAAGGTCAAGACATGCCTAGAAAGGAATTTGGTTAAGAAAAATAGTTATGATATATCAGCCAAACCTGATATGCAGTAGCAGACAACAATTGGTTCATAGGACAACATGAGACTTGATTAGTCAAGCAACGGAAGATGCGTTAACACGGACTTCATGATCAAGCTACCTTGGAAAGCTACCACTCATGAACCCTATGTGTTAGTAATGAGCTACAAATGGAAGGAGAATTAAATGGTGATTTAAGAAGTTCACCGTCAAGTTATGTCACGATTTTGCTCAAGGATTGTATGAGGTATTCTATCTTAAGGAATAGACAAAGGGATTTCAGGGAGAAATCGTTAAGGAGAAACTGAAAAGGTTTCCTTTTATGGAATTAATATGTTTAGAGCGTATCGTAAATCAGTATAATTGGTAAAGGATGTGATTCGACAGAAGGGTCATTCAGTCTCAAGTGTTGTGATAGTAAGTATAGTGTTTCTATATGAAGGGAAAACAAGAAAAGCATGCTTAAGAAATGATACGGACTTGCTAAGTCTGGATACGGAAGTATACCATCGAGGACTTCATGGACAAGCTACCAAAGACTGCTAAAACTCATGAGCATAACTCAATTATTATGAAAGAAAGGATAAACCGGTAAGCCAGAAAGCTAAGACAATTCAAGAAAGGATGTGAATACAGGAAGTATTCCTTTTATAAGGACTAAACAGGTTTCGAAGACGAAACCTATTATAAGGTGGGTAAACTTGTAACATCCCAAGTTTCATGAGGTATTAAAAGAATCGAGTTTAAATAAATTATAGAGGATAAATGTAATTATCTAAAGTATGAGGGGATTAAGTATCATTAGATGAAAACTTAAATATGAAACCCTACCCCTTCCTATAAACAAAGCCACCATCCCATTTTATAACAATCTTCACCTCTAGCCTTCCTCCTTACCAAAATCCCATTTTTGTGAGAGCTACCCGCAAAGATTCAACGATTCCCGGAGATCTAATAGTCGGATCGGTCTCAAATTTTAACTGAGTGTTCATAACATATTAATGAACATTCCCACTGATCAGATTTCGATAAGAGGTTGGTAAGTCCAGTTTTTATCAGCAAAAAGGTAACAGTGAAAAATGAAGTTTTCTGAAAACTGTTTGGGTTTTCCGTCGACGGTGGCGGTGGATTCCGATGGCGGAAGCAGGCGGCACTAGTAGAGCTCGGCGACCCGGTCGCGTGGCCGCTTGAATAACTCAATTCCGAGTTTGTTTGATATGGTTTTGGCCTATTCGAGTGATTTCTAACATAAACCTCAGAGGTATGTTTTTATTAAAAAGGCTTACTTTTCGTGTACAGATTTGCATGAAACTTGGTAGGATGATAGATCGGGCCACGATTAGTGATAAAGTAATGAACTTGTTAGTAAATGGGTTAGTTGGTTCGGTTCGAGTAAAATGAGTAGCGTTCGGTTCGTTAAAAGGACGGGTAAACAAAGTCGGTTTTGCACAAAATTTGAAGAGAAAGTAAATCAGGTCTTAAGTAAGGACCTCCGAGGAATATGGCTTTAAAATGGTTTCCATGAGAATAGTTTCCACGAGAATAGTTTTCAAGAGAATCCAAGATAATGGTTTCCATGAGAATAGTTTTCATGAGAATAGTTTCCCTGAGAATGGTTTCCATGAGAATAGTTTTCATGAGAACAGTTTTCATGAGAATCCATAAGAATGGTTTCCATGAGAATTGTGACATTTGAGCCAAAACAAGGTACACCTCAGTACGTATTTACCGATTAAGCAAATAAACGCCTGTTGCGTATCAAACGAACGATTAACCGAACGGGTCGGGTTATGACCCAGATATCTCGGGAGGGCCATTTATAAGTGATATACGATCTATACAAGCTAAAATATTAGAAATATGGTCTTAGTTTGATAGCAAAAAAGTTAAACGAAGACATGCTCGTTTAACCACCCGCTATAGATTTAAACGCGAAAGATAGTTACAAACCAAGCATTGTATCATCCGTTAAGCCGAAAAAAACTTACCAAACACTTATTTGAAATGTTTTAAGTGATCCGTAAAAATATTTTTGATTTTTACAAACATATAGTATGTTTTTATAATTTTACTCAAAACTAGCCGAAAAACACTTGTTTTCGCGTTGATTAACGCACCCGATAAGTTTTTCGCGCCAAAAACCGAACCTGAACTAAATTTGGACCGGGCTTTTCGTATTTGGGCTTAAGAAACCAGATTAATGGGCCAAAACAGCCCATCATGGGCCCAAAGAGACTTCCGATCGGCAGCCCACCCCCACCCCCCATTTTTTTTATATAACTTGTTTAGGAAGCTTGTTTATCCAATTTGGTTTATAAAATCTGAGGTCCAATCAGCTGCATCCTAAAATTCCAGAAAACCTCCAAACCCTAAGGTAAGAAGCTTAAATAAGTAACTTTTATGCTTGTTTAAACTTGTTTAACACCATAAAAACATGTCTTGGTTACTAAAAATCATTCCTAACCGTGTAAAAATCCTAAAAATGGTCCACAAACATGTTTTGATCATACACATGGTAAGGAACCTGTTTTGATAGTTTTTTTGGCCATAATCACGGATTAAAGGGTTGAAACGACGTTTTTACGGTTCAAAAGTTCGTTTTTGTGCACTAGCCGAAACCCTAACTTAAGGGCTGTTATGTTGACGAAATATTGCTTGGTTTATGATATAGGACTTGTACCTAGCTTTCTTAGAAGCACAAGAACCTGAAAACTTGATTAAAAGGTCGGAAACGTGCCAAACCCGCTAAGGTAATGCCGAAACACTCGCTTACGCGCTATTTAGGTTAAGGTTGTGATGTGCATATTGTTAGGACTTTAAATTTTTCAGGGACATCAGGGACCATGTCAAAGAGTCCCTGTTTAAATTTGGTAATTTTTCGACCATCCGAGAATATTTGGCTAATTTATTACCGAATTGGAATGTTTATTTGGGAAAAATAGCTAAAATACTTCAAAAATTATGAAATTTTTCTAGGAACTCATATTTGATGTATTTTGATCACATATGAATTTTGGGATAATTTGGAGAAGTTTAAAGGTGTTTTGTTTATTTGCGTTCGTGTGAATTTTTACAGCCGAATTTGGGCCGAAAAGAATATTGCACAAGCTTTTACATTTTGGAATTGATACAGGTTGTTTTGGGACATGATTTGAGTATTCAGGAATTTTTGTGGAAATTTTGGAAATTGTTCGGGGTAAACGGACGATTTTCGTGCAAAATATAGCTGATAAATTGAATTTTTATAAATTAATAAATCGGTAAATAAATTCCAGAAATATTTTTATAAAAATATACATATTTTAATTGATAAGTGGTTAAGTTTTCATAATTTAAGGATTTACGGTTAATTAATTATGCTAATCTGAATATTAAACAAATTCAGTTTTTATAAAAATCGGAAAGTTCGCGACTAGTAAACCTGCGGGAAAATCAAAACACCAAGAGTGATCAAAAATCATATGTTTGGACTAATTAAGTGAAAATGAACTTTTCTATGAGAAACCTGGACAATCCGGGTGGATTGTGCGCGTTTCTTCTCAAATCAAACTGAATAAACGGAAACGGGCCCCGTGGCTAATCCGGGACCCCAGTATGTGATCTTTCTTTATAACTTAATCATGTTATTAACCAATACATTTACCCAAGCTTATTTTCCCATAACTGCTTTCTGAACGCGTAAACGAGCAACTTGGCCCAGCTGGGAAAACGGGAGTCTGAGCCAAGTTCGGTTTTAAGAATTAGACATTGAACAACATCACAACCTAAGCCTATTGCAACTTTCTGGCCATTCCAGCTACACCCAGATTAGTTATATAGCCCATTTTAGTATTGAGATTATAATAATATTAAAATATTAATATTATTATAATATTGATTATAGGAACTACTGATAGCGGACCGAACAAACCACGAGCTGATACAGTACTGAATATCTACTAAACCGTGAGTTTCATAACCCCACTTTTAAAATGTTTTACGAACTTTTGGGGTGAAAAGCATGTTTGCTTATATCTATATACTTATTCGAACATGTGATGATGTGAATTATCTAAGTGCTAACACACGAAAGTCCCCACGATCACAGTGATTAACTTCGAGCCGGTGGCTTGTGAATAGTACTATTGGTTTGACAAACCTAAATGGAATCGGCCTGGTTGCCGTGTCACATAGCGCCGTTTGCACATGACCATATTTATACAAACAGGCTATGTAGTGTTAAACATAGCTACCGGGGCATGTTGTGGGCGGAAAGGGGCCACAGTGGTTGATTGAGCGTGGGAAATGGAGGCACGCAGCACGAACAGTCCAGGCTTCATTGTAGCTTAGCATAATTACATCACATACATCATTTACATACATACATACTCATTTCATGATTACAAGTGCTGAATTATGAATACTCATTACTGTTTTCTTGAAACTCGTGAAACTCACCAACTCTAGTAGTTGACCCGTTTTAAACTGCTTTTCAGGCGTACCTAAATCGGAGTAATTTGGTGACCTGTTACTTGCCTGAGGTGTGTGGTTGATGCTACGTGAATAGAAGCAAGGGCGATAGTAGTAAGAATGTATAGTTAACGAACTAGTTTGTTTGTATCACCTAGACCGTAAAACAATGATAGAACAAAGAAATGTAATATATTGTAAATTAGTTTGTAATGTTTCTTTATAAACCATGTGTTGATATCAGAGGTGTCTGTTACATTCCCGTTTTACGCTTCCGTATTGTGCTAGTCGGGGTGTGACAAGAATAGTTTTCATGAGAATGGTTTCCATTAGAATATGTCTATAAGAATGGTTTCCATGTGAATAGTTTCCATGAGAATAGTTTCTATGAGAATAGTTTTCATGAGTATCCATGAGAATGAGAATAGTTTTCATGAGAATGGTTTCCATGAGAATAGTTTCAATGAGAATAGTTTCCACGAGAATGGTTTTCAAGAGAATAGTTTCCATTAGAATAGTTTCCATGAGAATGGTTTCCATGAGAATAGTTTCCATAAAAATGGTTTCCATGAGAATAGTTTCCATGAGAATGGTTTCTATGAGAATAGTTCCATGAGAATGGTTTCCATGAGAATTGTTTTCATGAGAATGGTTTTGATGCGAATTGTTTTCACGAGAATGGTTTCCATACGATTTGTTTTCCCATGCGATGCGATTCGTTAGGGACTTCACTAACCTAGAAGAATGATAGGGTCAGAAGTAGTGAATTGATACTATAAGTTATTATACAGATAGACGTGGGCATCTAAGGAGAAGTGTTGCAATTACTTCAGAAAGGAAACAGGACCCAGGTGATTTCTAGCCCTTTTATCTGTTATGTTTTCAGGGCTTTGTACATATTCCTATGTGATAATTAATACACTTACTTGGATGGTAAGTGTATGATACGTGTATGATTATATATTGAATGTTATTATTATAGAATGTTTATATGAATGAATATGTATATATTTTTATAACTGGAAGATATGTAAAGTATACACGTATGATAGAATGTATGGATGACTGACGAGACAGGTAGAATTGTATGGTAGGTTAGAGGGCAACGGGCCCTAATAATAACCGAGGTATGTAAGGACTGGACCCTTATAATATCCAAGGTTTGTAGTGACTGGACCTTTATAATATCCAAGGTATGTAGGGAACGGACCCTTATAATATCCAAGGTATGAAGGACGCCGGATCCTTATAAATCTTGAGGTATGTAGGGACCGGACCTTTATAATATCCAAGATATGTAGGGACCGGACCCTTATAATATCCGAGGTATGTAGTCGACTAGTCAGTAAGAAGCATGAATGTATGTATGTATGTTTGAATAATAGATGAACAGGTAAGTATTAATACGTATATGTAATGTATGTTAATTAACTAGAACTCACTCAACGTAGCTGACTTTTAGTATGCACGCAGGTAAATAGATTAAATGAGCTGGCTTGTGGATGACACATGGTAGGGAATGGATGGCTGGCATCTTGAGAAGAATGATTATGAAACTTTTATGTTATGTTTATGACAAGTTAACCTTTGTTAAGACATGATGTGTTGTTTAGTAGCATATTGATTGACGTTTGAGTTATTCCGCGGAAGTTTTAATTCACTTTGATATTTAGAACTGTGTTTATGAGTAAATCCAACATCCAGTGTAGGGTACCCGGATCAGGGCCTTACACAACTAACCTACGACTTTTTAATAGGCTTTAACTTTTCACACGTTAATATTTTTTAAAAAAATTGCATCATAAAAATGAGCATTTTACTCTCTTTAATTTGAGTATGGTATTGTTATACTTCTGTAACTTAAAAAAAATTAACATATTACGTGATTACCGGTTAGGATCGGCAACAAATCGAGTCAGGCAAACTCAGGTCATGTGTAGACCAAATTAGGGTCGGAACGAGTCGATACAAAAAGGGTTAATTTAGTTCAGTTCGTGTCGGTACGATTTTGAGTCGAAATGGTTCAGGTCAGAACAAAATTCAGATTAGAACAATGTCGGGTCGGAACGGGATTCAAATCAAAACAAGTTGGTTTAAAAAATCTATTTGAAATTACTGTATAATTCAGCTTTGCTTCTTGATTTTCACCACCGGTTACACGCGTATTGCCTTTGCATGAATTACACGTCTACATTCAGGTTATGTGTGCACTGTCATCAGGTGAATCATGTACCGACACTGATTATGCGATTGAAGTCAGGTTGTGCGCCCACCCCACCGCACCGCGGGCACCTAACTAGTTTTATTAAAAGCTCCAGCTACTCTACCCAACACCTAAATATATCTAAAAAAACTACAGCTAACAGCTAGTTTCGCGAAACATAACCTAAATGTTTTCTATTTATTTGTTTGCGTTCGTTTACATTTGTTCATATATTTTTATTTATGCCCGTGAATTGTTTACTTAAATTTTAAAATAGCGAACATAAATGAGCGTGGCCATATTTGTGTTTTAAATGAACGAACACAAACATACCCCTGTTTACGTTCTTTCGGTTCGTGACCGATCCTAGCCTAAATGGAAGGCTGACACGGTTGCTTTCTTTTAAGGTTTCTGAGGCCCAATACTACCGTCAAAGGCCCAATACTAAACCCCATATTCCCCTCTTTTCATATTCACCCACGAACACAAAGAACGAGGTTCTACAACCATTATAAACAAAATCCGACCGTTGGGGGTCTCAGTCTCACACACAACACAAAACAATGGTGTCTCTAGAAACCCCAACTCCGGTAACAGTAAACCCTAGCATTCAAAATCAGCAAATGAATGTTTCTTCTGATTATGAGAAATGCAGAGAACAAAGAATCAAAGAAAACCTTGAGAGAATGCAGAAGCTGGGTATCTATGATCTGTCGCTGAAGATGAAATCGATTAAACCAAATCGATACCGGAAGAATAATAAACCTGTATCCGCCGATCAGAACAAAACCCCTATGCCCACCCCTGTTCCCACTCGCCGCTCCTCCAGGTTTTACTTAATATTTTACATTATTATTATTTACTTTTTTACAAATTTTTATCAGATTTATATATGATAATTATTTATTTATTTATGTAGTATATTCAATAAATTTACATAAATAATTTAGACTTGTGAGCTTACTCATGCTCGTATATTAAACAAGCTTACTTTTATGCTTGAACTTGTTTAAGAGATTTGTCTGGTTTACACTCCGTTTGGCTGAACTGTTTATAGTAATTTTGTGCTGAATGTGATTTTGTGCATATTGGATTTTGATGTGTAGATTGCAGAGTACACCAGCAGTTAGCTACTCTGAGGTTGACTTGCCAAAAAAAGGTAAAGTTGGTGATGAAAAGTTAATGGCGAAGAACACGAAGCCCGAGGCTTACACAGAAGAACATGAAAAGCTGCTGGGTGAAGCTAAAACAGAATGGACTCTGTTTGTTGATGGCTATGGGAAAGATGGCAAGAGAATCTATGATCAAGTCCGAGGAAAAACATGTCACCAATGCAGGTATTCAGTTGGAGTTTTGATTATTATGATGATATTTTATATGTTTGTTATGGAATTATTAAATGTTTTTTTTATCTGTTGCAGGCAGAAAACACTCGGTTATCGCACTCACTGCATCAAGTGCAGCATGGTTCAAGGCCAATTTTGTGGAGATTGTTTGTATATGAGGTATACGGTTTGCAAATCATTCAATTCATTTAGATACACTTAGGGGTAGTGGTTGAGCTGAGCTCGTATAACTTATGAGAGCTTGAGCTTGAGCTCGGTTTGTTTCGAGCTTTATTTGTGAAGCTGGAGCCCGACTCATGTGCAGTTTTTAAAAGATGAAAATCGGCTAGTTTGTTTTTTATATTAATTTGTTTATGTATACTTGTAATTACTTAGTTATGTATTTAAAATTTGAATTTTATTATTTAAAATAATATATAATATTTAGTTTTTTTTATTATAGTTATATAAAGTTAGAATTACAAATTTTGTCCTTTAAACAAAGCCAATTTATGGATCGTGTCCCTTTTTTAGTTTTCTTACAGGCGGTGTCCTTTAAACATTTTTTTCCTACATGTTATGTCCTTTACGCTAACCGGGTTAGAAAAACTCAGTTAAAAAACGTCACGTGAGTCGCATGTGAGGGCTGTCTGGTCTTTTCATCTATACCTGCAAATGTATGTCAGTTCCCTCCTCTTTTAAACCCCCCCCCCCCCCCCCCCCCGGATTAGGGCTTCAATTCAATAACCCAAATTAGGGCTCGATGCATTTGGGTTATTGAATTGAAGCCCTAATCGGGGGGGGGGGGGTAAAAGAGGAGGGAACTGACATACATTTGCAGGTATAGATGAAAAGACCAAACAGCCCTCACATACGACTCACGTGACGTTTTTTAACTAAGTTTTTCTAACCCAGTTAGCGTAAAGGACATAACGTGTAGGAAAAAAATGTTTAAAGGACACCGCCTGTAAGAAAACTAAAAAAGGGACACGATCCATAAATTGGCTTTGTTTAAAGGACAAAATTTGTAATTATGTCTTATATAAATAATAAAGTTATTGTGTAAATATATTACTTAATTTAGTAAATAAAAGTTATATAAATAAACGGCTCGTTAGCCTAGCGAGCCTACTCAAGCTCGATAGGCTCTAACTCGAGCTTATTTAAGCTTGTCTCGATTCAAGCTTTTAGCGAGCCGTTATTGAGTAGCTCGCGAGCGGCTTGGCTCCTTTCAACCTCTAGATACACATTGGTTTCTTTATTTTACAATTTATTCTGTGAAAGATGCAAAATTTGATGTTTAAGTGCAGATATGGGGAGAATGTACTTGAAGCAATGCAAAATCCCAATTGGATATGCCCAGTCTGTCGGGGAATTTGTAACTGCAGTTTGTGCCGCCAGGCCAAAGGCTGGGCTCCCACGGGAATGCTTTACAGGAAGGTTCGTTGTTGCTGTTTGTCAAATATGATTACATGAAGTTTATTATGGCAATAATATATTTTTGAAGAATATGATTTAGGGGGCTTTATGTAATGGATTTTACTTTGGCAACATTTGGCCCATTGACTGTTTATCTGGTATTTTGTTTTTTGGTTAGATTTCAAGTCAAGGGTACAAGTCAGTTGCACATTATCTCATCCAAACCCGTCAGTCCTACCCTAAGATAGAGACGATTGAGAAGACCGATACACAGGTTTGTGCTAAACGGTCACTACCCTTTTCAATGGAAGAAGTCAACACTGTTGAAATCATTGAGTCAAAAGACGAAAATAACAAGTCAAAAGTCAAGAATTCCGAGTCAGAAGTCAACACTGATGAGAAAGTGACTGAATTGCAATCATCAGAGAAATCTATAATCAACAATGTGAAACTAGAAAGCGACCAGGTATTGAAAGAGAAGAGTTCTGAAGCAGAAGTTAATGAAGGTGAAATTGAAAATTCACAGTTGACAAATGTTGAAAATAAAGTCAACATAGACGATCAAGTCAACCCCGTTAATGTTACACCAGAAACCAAGACAGGGTCACGAAAGAAACGTTGCGTTATCGTGATTGAAGGTAGCGTTGCGGGAAGACTTAGGTCAAAAGACGAAAATAACAAGTCAATAGTCAACAGTTTCGAGTCAGAAGTCAACACTGATGAGAAAGTGACTGAGTTGCAATCATCAGAGAAATCTATAATCAACAATGCGAAACTAGTAGGTGACCAGGGATTGAAAGAGAATAGTTCTGAAGCAGAAGTTAATGAAGGTGAAAAAGAAAAGTCAGATTTGACAAATGTTGAAAATAAAGCCAACGCAGAGGATGAAGTCAACCCCGTGAATGTTACACCTGAAACCAAGACAGGGTCACGAAAGAAACGTTTCGCTATCACAATAGAAGATAGCATCGCGGGAAGGCTTAGGTCTAGACGTACACGCGCTTGAAGAAGTTATCATGTATATCGGGAGAGAGGAGATAGACTATTTTAGTTTCTTACTTCTCCTAAGTGAAAAGGCTAAAGCAATAGGAGACATGAAGATAATTATAACTTTTATGAGTTGGTAAATCCAACTTTTAACACTGATGGACTTGTATTGTCGTTCATAGATTATTGGAATGGTATTGTTGTTTGTAGATTATATTATTTTATTCCCAAACGTGATGACGGTCAGATTTGGATGGGGGAGAATTTAGTTACTTCCCAACTATTTTAAGGGCCTAAAGCAGATTAAATTATATGAGGCATTTTTTCAAAATAATATATTTTTTACCTTACAAAACTAACACTTCGAAATATGATGAAATTAGCAAATAAAATTTTATATGGGACATTGTATAAGTTACTCCAACACAAATTCGACCACTTACATAAGCCAACTAATGAACATAGCGGATTCAACAGAGGAAAAAATAATCCAAAAATCAACCAAAACAAAAATCAAGCATAATCGGACGAAAATCAAGCATGACTTTAGCAACAACGAAAAAAAAATGAAACCTTGAATCGTGAAAATGAAAATTAAAAGATATAAGAAAATAAAATCAAACTTTTGAAACCTTGACTAATGAATGTTCACAGGTTGTGAGTCGGAGTGTCTGATAGATTTTGAAATTGTTAGTGTTTTTTGTCTCATCTCTCAAAATCAAACTCGATGATATATATAATATAAAATAATATAATATTTTTAGGAAAAAATAAACAAAACAACCAACTTGATAAAGTTTTTTTTTTCTAATCAAATATAGAACAAGTTATTCGTTAAAGGTGATATTACCTTTATGCATTTTATACATTGTTTACTTTGCTGCATTATTAGGGAATTTTTTCAATAAAATATACAGACAACACAACATTTTAAATCTAGTCTAGAAATAAATGTGAACCACTATAAAATTATATTACAATGTAACTTTAGATGTAAATAAAGCAAGATGGAAAATTCACTAGAAATGGGATAAAAAGCATTGTCAATAGGATTCGAACCTATCTTCGTGAGAAAAAAAAGGCACGCCTACCAATGCCATACAAAACAATTATTTGATAAGAATGAAGACTACATAATAATATGAACATTAAAATATGAACGTTTATTCAAAAAAAATAGGGCCTTTAAATTTCGGGGGCCTAAAGCTAGGGCCTTAGTCGCTTATAGCATTGGGCCGGCCCTAGGGGAGATTAGGGGGATTCATGATTCGATCCATTAGAAAAGAAATGTACCTACACACGATCTCGGATCTATATGGCATGATCTCGAATGACCTACTACCCATGATCCTCAAACCAGATAACTTGGCTGCTCTAAGCCTGGGTTGCACTTGAAAATATTATATTTTTCAGGGCAATCAAAACTCTCAGGTTGTTTATTTGGAACACAAGTTTGCATCAACCAATAGGCCAATGTTGAAACTCCTATTACTAATAAACATTTAGTTCTTCAATTAAAAAAGGTTTGAATGATAGCTATGAGAGAGCGGCAACAATAATTCAACAAACTAAACCATTACCGGAGTTTTATGAAGCTCATTTATAACTCATCATGGAGTAATTCAGAAAGTCCCACCAGAGCAGCAAGCTACTATAACTAGTCACTCTACCGGATGCACACTTTTTGCAGGCAATCAATCCCAATCGCCACTATAAAGGTAACATCCCAGACCCCAACCATCGCATCTGCAGTTGCAAAACAAGGGGACAACATCTACCATGCAAGGACAAAATAGAAGATCATGCCGACAACTTGGAAATAATAAAAGGACCACCATTATGCCCTTGCTGAATATACTTGACAGTGATATTACATAGTCCCCTCAAGGACCACTAAAGATATAGTATGGCTAGGTAGATGTTGTAGGACATGGGTTACTTTTTTATTAAAAAAATAATAAAATAAACGATAACGATACTCTCGTTAGTAATGGGAAATATACAAGTACAATATAATTTACAAAATCGAATAGAATGAATACAATATACAAGTTTTTATATTCAAAATTGATAAGATATGGTGCCTTCATCGGGTACTTCGTGTACTAGCTTTGTCTTGTGTCATCATCACGTTGGTCATCAACTAAGCTCCTTGAATCCCGTATTCTCGAATGATCCTTGGTGTAGTCTTCAACGAGATCTTGATCTGCATCCTCTTGTATGATCCTTTGCTACAAGAAAGAATAAACTAATGTTGACGGTTGTGGCTGAGAATTCGTGTTCATCACGGGTCTTTTAAAACAGATTTCGGGTCTCTAGTAAAGAGTATGTCTGTCTCCCAGGGTACAACAGCCGAAACAGTATCTACTGCCTGGGAAGGCCACGCAGCCAAGGCTACACTAGACAGTTTAATGTGTTAGAACTTGATAATATGAAGATGAAGTTTAAAGAGTTCTCCTCTACACTATTACATGGAAAAAGAAATATACTAAGGTTTGTTTTCGATGATCATCCTTTTTGTTCTAAGACTTCTCTTCATATTTTTTAGGCACATAAGCCTTTCACTAATTTATACAAAAAACATGGATGGGTGAAAGGTCTCACTTAATTTGAGGCATAAACCCTAATAAAACTCATCAAGTGGCATAAATAAAATGTTGAGTCGGATATTTGCTAAGGAAGATTGAAATCTTCTCAACCTGCTCAAGAAATGGCTAAGTATGGACTTCGAGCAAGGATTTACTACCTCGAGCATGATATCTTACGCGAGTAAGATTATCTTGTGGAAATTCTTCTAAGTGTTGAAAGCTTCGAGCAAGCTACACTTCGTCAAGCAAGGATGTTCTTCATCGAGTATGAATTGCCATTCAAGCAAGCAACTTGATCTATCCAGCTTAAATCAAGTCTTTCGAGCATCTTGGTGGGTAGTGGCGACCCAGAAAATTTTTTCACAGGGGTCGGAAGTTTTGAGGAGGTTATATGTCTATCGCTATGTATTATTTTTTTTTTCTGTGCAAGCCGCTTGGGTCGGATCAGAGATAAAGTAAAAACAAAAATATATAAGTTATAAGCAACTGAAAATTTCGTTAACTGCGAGGCGCAGAACATAGATGCAAAAGCGTATCGATTTATGTGTACGATAAAATATTAATAAAATTTTTATAAGAATAAAACAAACCATGATTACTTAAACAATCCAAGAATCATTCTTCAAAATACATATATTTGTATTAATTAAATAAAGTAAATAGCATAATTGATCGAAAAAACCAGAAGTGCTATTTTATATTGTAAGTCAAACTTAAAACACCATAATATAATATAATAAACAATACTTAATAGTTAATGACATAGGTTGAAAAATATGACAGGTAGAATTGGTTGTACTTTCTAAAATCTTCACCACACACACATTATTAAGATAAACAAAAAAAGAAATAGTTTTCAAAAACCCTTTTGCTCTTTCTTATTCATCAACTCTTTTTACAGGTAACTGTGCAACATATCTCCAACAATTTTGACCGAAAAAACAGCGATGATCATATTTTTCTTTTCTCACCTAACTTCAACTACGCTTCTCCCTATTCTCACTATTTTATAGGGTCGGTGTCCAAATTTTACAGGGGTCGGTCGAGATTTTAGCATATATATACTACTAAACTTTTTTATTCAGAACGGTCGGCCGACCCCCGTATGGTGGCTATAGGTTCGCCCCTGTTGGTGGGTTGAGCATGGATACAATAAAAGAAGATCTCAAATGTTCTAAGTATAACCTTCGAGCAAGGTTCAATCCTGAGCAAGCTTCAGTACCCGAGCATGCTGAAGTTGTTCACAATAAATCCTAAGGAAAGATTGAAGAGATCAAAGAGAACATGTTTGCTCGTAGAACCTATTCGAGCAAGATTGGATAAGTTATGAAGATTGAAGTCTGGTGGAGAAGAATATTTTCTTGTGAAAATATTTTAAGTAAAATCTGCTCGAATACATGTTTCGAGCATACTATGCACTACAAGGTCTGCTCGACAAGGATTCATCATACTCGAAGACCAGTTTTACACTTGTAATTATTTTGTTATTCATTATGTAATCATTAAGGTTTCTAGAAGGAATGTCTATGGGTCTATAAATAAAATCCTAGGTTTCACGCACAGAGACGAGAAAATACAGAAGACGAGAGTATAACAGTCAGAGCGATTATTCCTCATTTATGCTACCTCGTACCACCGTCATGAAACCCTAGACATTCCATGCAAACCTAAGCAACTGTTCACTGCTCATTAATGATACATTAAATATAGTAAATCTTTTGTTTATTTCTCGTGTTTTGCTATATCATTCTAATAATCATTCCCAACCTCTGTTTATACTGATTCCGCCGGTATAATCAGAAGGTATTCAGTTTATTAGATCTTGTGTGTTCTTGTCGACTATTATTAGTGCTGCACTAGATTTGGTCCTTACAAGTGGTATCAGAGATTTGTATGCTCTCTGAAGACCACGGGTTTGAAGTTTGAGTGATAAAGGTTGAAGCTTTAGGGTTTAAAAGGTGTCTTCTTCCAGATCTGAAGAAGTTGAAGCTATGGACGAATAAGAGGTATCTACTAACAAGATACCAAGGCTTTTGGGACAAGAAAACTATATTAAATGGAAGGTTCTATTTGAAGCTGCTGTAAACTATAATGATACAGAGCTATGGAACTCTATCAGAGATGGTCCTTATGTTGCAAATGATACAACAGGAAATAATCAAGTACTTGAGAGGCAAATGAAGAAAAGTGATGATAAAGCCCTGTCTATGTTGAAACTGGGATTGTCTTGGGAGATTCTAACCATTGTGAATCATCACACTAATGCCAAAGACATGTATGATGTAGTAGTAGAAATGTTTGAAGGTAATGTTGAGCTGCATGACTTCAAAAAGGACAGACTAAAACAGCAGCTTGAAAGATTAAAGTTCAAAGATGGTGAGAGACTAAAATCAGCACTATAGAGGTTTATGGTAGTTGTGAACGAAATCAGAACAACAGATTTACAAATCTCTGATTTTGATTGAACAAAAAGTTACTCACATCTCTATCAGGAGAATGGTATACTGCTAGCAAGTTCATCAGAGAGAAAGCAAATTTTCCCAACTTTAAGTTGGACGATGTAATCTCATTTCTGCAAGCTTCAGAACATGAAATGATTGAGAATCATATGATAAAAGAGGAAAGACCTAGTTTTCCAGTGACAAATGCATTAGTGGCTCCTTTGGAAAATCTATCCACAAGATCACAACAATTGAATCCAATCATTGAAGAACCATCGGACACAAATTCAGTAACTTTAGAGACTCCCAGAGTGTATGGTGCTGGTCAGCAGAGATTCAATGTTCAAATGATTGAAGACAATGACAGTGCATCAACAGCAAGTGGACATCCTCCATATGTTCAGAATTCAGGCCAAGGAACAGACTATCTGGCTCTATTCTCCATGTTCATAGACTCATACAATGCTTTTGTGGAAAAGAATCTTATTCATACAAGTGTTGTGTAAGAAGATTTAGAACATATTGATGCAGATAACTTGGAAGACATGGATCTCAAATGGCAGGCTGCTATGTTGGCTGTAAGGAGTATGAGGCTATATAATAGGACAAGAAGATCAACCTTCTCTGGACCTAATGAAAGAATTGGATTTGACAAGTCAAAAGCTATCTGCTACAACTGCCAATAGCCAGGGCATTTGCCAGTGAATGCAATCTTCCTAGGCAATTTGGAAACTAAGTACATCAAGCCCAGTTCTACCAAAATCAGAATCAAAATCAGTAGAACTATCAGCAAAGGAACAAACCTTTGAATCAAAATCCCTACCAACAGAGTAGGCAACAACAGCAGACCCAACAACAGCAAAGAAATAATCAATTGCATATTCAAACAAATCAGAACAGGGGAACTGTTGGCGCTAATAATCAGAACAGGGATCAAGGTAATGTTGCTGTGACAATGATTCCTCAAGATGGGGACTTTGATTGGAGTAATCATGCTGCTGAAATGGAGAAGGAAAATGTGGCCTATATGGCTAAGATTAATGAAGTTGGGCAATCTTCAAACTCTCAGGTACCTACTGAACTATCCATTTCTGACCTTTTGCTTGTTATTGATGATTTGAACAGGGAGATTGGAAAGTGAAAGAGTGAATGTAGTAGAAAGGGTGTACCTCTAAATATGTATAGCTCCTGTGAAACAACTTATGACAACCAAATCAAAAGTTTAAAAGAAGACTATATGCAGGCTTACAGGGTTCGGTCCAAGTTGAATCTAGAAATTGATGGGTTAAAGAAGATGTATACTGAAGAAAAGATGAAGAATATTAAATTGCAAATTCAGGTGGATTTTCTGAGAAATCTTGTATCCACAGGAAATATTTTGGGTCACATAGAGAAAATGAAGCCTGAGGATAAGTACAAGACAGTACCACCTCATTTCTGTGACAAATATCCACTAAAGGTAGAAAAAGAACAAAAAGAGGAATATTTGAAGCAATTCAAAAGTATGTTTAAAGATAAGGAGTTTACTGAATTATATGAGAATGTGTTTGTAAGCAAGGTAGGTGAATTTGAAGTAAAGAAGAAAGTTGATCTTGTTGAAAAGAAAATTGAGAAAGAACAAAAGGAAGACAAAAGGAGGGACTCATCCAGTGAATGCAGCTCATGTAGCTGCAAAAGTAAGAAGTCAGCAAGGAAGAAATCTGTGGAAAGAATACCAAAAGTACCAAGACAGACTCCAAAGTTGAAAAGACACTATGAAAAAAGGAGAAAAGAACATCAAGTATTTCACCTGTGTGGAGGATCAAGACCCAAAAGGACAGAGCTGAATGTTCCACAAAGGCTAATATTTATCAACCCATTTATCCTGCCCTTTCAAATTATAAGTTATTTGATATTGGAGAGGTTGAATATGCACCCAGAAGAAGGACAGTGGTAGAGAAGAAAGAAAGATCTGCAAGCTCCTACTTGAAATTGAAAGAAGTAAAGTTTGTTAAAGCCAATGAGGTACACAATCTAGATGTATGTGGTCCTATACAAGTAAATTTCAATAAGTGTTCTTATGCAAAGACTTCTTTAGGATTTGACTTCCTTAGACCAAGTGATAAATTTACAAATGAAAAGGATCTAGAAGAACTTGGAAGTTTTGCTAAAGTTTGGTGTAAGAGGTGTAACTACTATGGACATCATAGTGACTCTTGCTGGATTGAAGATGAAGAAGAATATAAAATTCCAGACAAGTACAGTGGTCAAAACTTGGCACTGTACAAAGAGAAGTATGAAAAGTACTTAAGAAATGAGAAAAAAAAGACGATAAAGAAGCATACCGATTAACAATAGAGAAGAGATTGAAGGCAGTTCTGAAATTGAGTGATTAATCAAGTGAAACTGACAGAGTAGATAAAAGAAACACTTTTGCTTCAAAAGAAAAATGCAAAGGAAGGCTTGGTGTACTAAATGGTAATGAAAAATTCCTTCTAAAACAAGGTTATGAACCTAGAGGATTTCAGTGGAAGACTAAGGAAGTTATGGTTAAGAAGGAAGAACCAGTCCTTGAACAATGTGAAGCAAAGAATGAAGTTTGAAGTGTTGAGTATGAATATGAATCAGATGATTCTTGTGAAGTTGTTCATAAAGATCCAGTTCCAATTATTTTGAATGATTCTAATGTCACTGATTTACAAACAATTGAAGTTTATATTTCAGACAGTAACTAATCACTTTGTGTTTATGTGTGCAGGGACAGTCCACAGAAGTCAATGATATATGATACATGGACAGTGGATGTTCCAGGCACATGACATGTGATAGAGGATCACTTGTCAATTATGGGCAGAAGTTTGAAGGACCAGTTGCATTTGGAAGTGATAAAAATGGAGGGAAAATTGTAGGAAGAGGAACACTTACCAATGGCAAAGGGTCTTTTGAGAATGTGTTGCATGTGGAGGGCTTACAATACAACTTGTTAAGCATTTCTCAGGTGTGTGATAAAGGATATAAAGTTGGATTTGATGATGCACATTGCTTTATCTTGAAACATGAGTTTGTAATTCATCCTAACATGATTATGATGATGGAACCCAGAAATGGAAACCTATATGAGCTAAGAATGAAAAATGCAGTTTCAAGGGGTGGATCATGCTTTTTGTCGAAAGCAACTAAAAATGAAACAAGAATGTGGCATAGAAAAATTTGTCATGTGAATTTGAAGAATATGAATAGACGGAAAATATGTAATTGGTCTCCCCACTAAGGAATTCAAGTTGGATGACAAATGTTCCTCTTGCATCAAAGGTAAACAGCATAAGTCATCAAACAAGACTAAATTAGTGAACTCAATTGAAGAAGTGCTGAAATTGCTTCATATGGATCTTTTTGGTCCTGTGAGTGTTCCCAGAATTGGGAAGAAGAGATTTTGTCTCGTAATCACTGATGATTACTCAAGGTTTACATGGGTGTTCTTCTTAGGAACTAAAGATGAGACTACTGAACTGATCAAAGCTTATGTGCTAAGAATGGAAAATCAATTAGAAAAGAAAGTTAAAGTTATCGGAAGTGATAATGGAAAAGAATTCAAAAATAGAGTAATGGATGAATTTTGCACTTCAAAAGGAATATTTCAGTAATTCAGTGCTCCAAGAACACCTGAACAAAATGGTGTGGTTGAAGAAGGAACAAAACATTGATAGAAGCTACAAGGACAATGATTGCTTATGCTTATTTGCCTGTTATATTTTGGGCAAAAGTAATCAACACTGCATGTTATGTTCAGTATAGAGTTTTGTTAAACAAGATTTATAACAAAACACCTTATGAAATTCTATTAAAAAGGAAGCCATATGTGAAGTTTTTGAAACCTTTTGGATGCAAGTGCTCACTGTTGAATATCAAAGATTACTTGAACAAATTCCAATCCAAGTCATTGGAGTGCTTCTTTGTTGGATATTCATCACAGTCTAAGGCTTACAGGGTATATGTGAAAGAGCACATATGTGTGATTGAGTCATCTGACATTGTATTTAATGAAAATCACTTCAACAATGTAGATGGTCCAAGTTGGCTATTTGATTTAGTGAAATTGATTAATTCCTTCAAGATTTACAGTGAAGATTTTGATGAAGGATTTTTCAATACACGTGTTCTTGAACTAGTAAAATAACAAAAGATAGATTTGGACAAGTTATGGTAAAAAGTGGCTGGTAATGAAGGAGAGTTTGAGTTTCAAAAGAAGAGGAATGAAATAGATGAAGATGAATTTGTTGGATCAGAAAATCAAAATGAAAATCCAAATGTTGAGACTCATGTGGTTACAAGTGACACATTGCAAGAAAATGAAGAGGCTACTGCAGATGAAGAAAATGGTAACCAAGACATGCTTCAATCATTGTTTGATTCCCTAAAGATTAGAAGCAATGAAGCCTCAACATCAACTCAAGTCAATAACTTGGAACCTGTTTTAAATGATGATGAAAACCAAGCTGAAGAGCCTGACTTAAATGTTTCGAATTTGGACTTACAGATTGTGGCAGATCCAATAGTCCAAACAACTGCCACTCAAAGAAACCATCCTATAGAAACATCATTGGTGATTTGCATGAAAGAGTGATAAGAAGCTCATCTGAAAGGGTAAACATATGCCTCTATGCTTGTTTTCTGTCCTAGATTGAACCAAATAATATAAATCAACCTTTGAAAGACAATAGTTGGGTGGAAGCTATGCAGGAGGACTTGGCTCAATTTAGAGACTTACATGTGTGGGACTTAGTGGATAAACCTAATGGGAAATATGCAATAGGTACCAAATGGGTTTCCAGGAACAAAAAGGATGAGAGAGGAATTGTAATAAAGAAAAAAACAAGACTAGTGACTCTGGATGCCTACAAGAAGAAGGAATAGATTTTGAAGAGGTATGTGTACCAGTGGCTAGACTAGAGGCCATCAGGATCTTTCTGGCATATGCAGCATCCATGAACATCAAAGTCTGTCAATTGGATGTGAAGTTTGCATTCCTAAATGGAAAGATTGATGAAGACATGTATGTTGCACAGCCTCCTGGATTTGAAGATCCAATTTATCCTAACAGAGTATATAAATTGAGTAAAGCATTGTATGGATTACATCAAGCTACAAGAGCTTGGTATGATGAGCTCTCAAATCATCTGTTGGATAATGGTTTTACAGAGGTGCTATAGACAAAAATTTGTTCTATAAAAGACTGAAGAAAGATCTGCTATTGGTTCAAGTATATGTTGATGACATCATCTTTGGATCAACAAATGAGCAGATGTGCAAAGATTTTGAAGCCATAATGAAGTTAAAGTACAAAATTAGCTCCATGGGTGAAATGAATTTCTTTCTTAGGCTGTAAGTGCAACAAAAAGCTGAAGGAATATTTATAAACCAGTCTAAGTATGTTCAAGAAGTTCTCACCAAGTTCAAATGTCAAGACCTGAAGACAGTGTCTACTCCTATGGACACACATGAGAAGATGGTGGCTGATGAAAAGGGGGAGCCAGTAGATCAACATGAATATAGAGCCAAAATAGGACCCCTCATGTACTTGACTTCATCAAGGCCATATATCATGTTTGAAGTATGTGTGTGTGCAAGGTTCCAAGTGTAAGGCCCCGTTCCTGGTAACCCTGCTTTGGTGTTGGATTTACTCATAAACACAGTTCTAAAATCAGAGTTAATTAAAACTTTCGCGGAATAGTTTATAACTTCAAACATCACATTACAAAACATCAAATCATGTCTTAACATACAAGTTGTCTTTTGATAAACATTAACATAAAATGGTCATGACACTTCTTCATAGATGCCAGTCTCTTTAGCTCATGCCATGTGTCCCTCCTCAAGCCAGCTGCCTCAATCTATTTGCCTGCGTGCATACTAAAAGTCAGCTACGCTGAAAGAGTTCTAGCCCCCTTTATCTGTTATGTTTTCGGGGCTGTGTGCATACTCCTATGTGGTAGATAATACACTTACTTGATTAGTAAGTGTGTGATACGTGTATGATTGTGTATTGAATGCATTATTACATAATGATTGTATGAACGAGTATCTATATATAACTAGAAAATATGTAAAGTATGCACGTATGATAAATGTATGGTTATTCGAGACAGAAGGGATCAGACCCTCATAATATATGAGATGTTAGGGACCAGACCCTCATTATCTCTGAGATGATAGGGACCAGACCCTCATAATATCTGAGATGATAGGGACCAGACCCTCATAATATTTGAGATGTTAGGGACCAGACCCTTATAATATCTGTGATGTTTAAGATAGAATAGCTTATGGTATACCATAGGGTTTTATGAAAGAAAGTATATAAGTATGTATGCATGTATATAAAGTATGTATGAGAGAACTAATAACAGGTAAGGTATGAATACGCATCTTTAGACATGTATGAGTAAGAATATGAATGTAATGTATGTTAACTAATTATCTAGAACTCACTCAGCGTAGCTGACTTTTAGTACGCATGCAGGAAAATAGATTGAGGCAGCTAGCTTGAGGAGGGACATATGGCATGAGCTAAAGAGACTGACATCTATGAAGAAGTGTCATGACTATTTTATGTTAGTGTTTATCAAAAGAGAACTTGTATGTTAAGACATGATTTGATGTTTTGCAATGTGATGTTTGATGTTTTAAACTATTCCGCGAAAATTTTAATTAACTCTGATTGTAGAACTGTGTTTATGAGTAAATCCAACACCAAAGCAGGGTTACCGGGAACGGGGTCTTACACCATGCTAATCCAAAGGTTTCTCATATGTTAGCTGTGAAGAGAATATTCAGATATCTCAAGGGAAAGCCAAATATTTGAATATGGTATCCAAAGAACAGATCATTTGACTTAATGGCTTATACAGACAGTGACTATGATGGTTGCAACATAAGCAGGAAGTCAACGTCTGGTGGTTGTTAGTTTTTGGGAAACAGGCTATTGTCTTGGCAGTGCAAGAAGCAAACCATAGTGTCCATTTCAACTTGTAAAGTTGAATACATTGCTGCATCTGCTTGCTGTGCACAGGTTCTGTGGATTCAAAGCCAACTGTTGGATTATGGTCTGAATTTTCTACTCACCCCTATTTTTGTTAATAGTACTGTTGAAATATTCATAGTTAAAAATCCAGTTCATCATTCCAAAACAAAACACATTGAAATCAAACATCATTTCATTAGAGACTGTAATGAAAAGGGACTAATAGAAGTGAGAAGGGTTGAAACAACTGACAATTTGGCTAACTGGTTCACCAAACCATTTGATAAAACCAGATTCAACTTTCTATTAAAGTCTCTAGGAATGATAAATGCAGATGAAGTCTGATTAATGATATGCGTTTAAGTGCTTCAATGACTACTTGCTAAATGCTTGATGTTTTGAATGTGTGAACTTGCGTGTGTGCTTGATTGACTATGCTTTGTTTGCTTGCTTGTGGGTTATATGATAAATTTGTTTGGTTATGAATGTCTGTTTATGTGATGAGTTGTTGTTTTAGGCTAAGGCTGAATAAATTGATTTGAAAAGACTATTGTATTGAAAAACTGGTTCAACTTACTGTTTTATGTGCTTCAGTGAATATCATTCACTCATTGTGAATGTACTTGCTTAAATGAATCATTGAATGTGATTAATCTTTTTGTGAGTCAAAATGGTCATTTTCAAAAACCAAATTTGTTTTATACTCATATATAAATTGAAAACTTAAAGAAATGTTTAAAAAAAAAATTACAGAGTTTTGACAAGAGCAAACTGTTTTTGGTGATCTCAGAAAAGATATGATAAGATTATTCAGTTCAAATATTTATAGAAACTTAAGGTTTTACAATGGAAATTGTATCCAACCTTCAGGGAAATGATAGAAAAATTGGTTAAGTCATTAAACACATGAATTATAGGCTTAAAAGGCTTTAAGTACAGTAATTAATATTGTATGATAGCTTTCTATGATGTGTAGATGTTTATGTGATATAAACATAATGATCATGCTGAGCTTGATGTGGTGATACATTTGAAGATGAAGGTATGTTTCTTTATACATCTCTTCAAATGATAGGCAAAAAGGAAATTATCCAGTCATACACAACCCTGTTGATGTTATGGTCAACCCAAAATTATGCTTTTAATAATTTGAACAGTTAAATAATAGCTATAGGTGTATATACCTTTATCAAAAAAATAAAAATAATAAACTTATATAAATAATATTGTGTTTTGTAAAATAAACAGAATTAGAAGGGGCCCCAGAGAACTACATAGGTGGGGCATACAAATAAGTCCTAAACACCTTGAATGTAAGGCTAGTAAGTTCGGATGACATGTAATTCCAACGTTCAACCTTAAAGTCTATACTTTTAACAGCTGTTCATTTATCCAAAAATATTTTTAACCATACATCAGGAGGTTGAAGTCAAGTTGGGGTGTCTTGCAGAAAGCCAAATAAGCTTTGAGAAGAAATATGGGACAAGCTGAATCCATAATGTGGTCCATTCTATTTTTATGCATTAATAGAACCTTAATCATATCACAAAAGCATTGATAATCATGCTAAGTTCTAATACCTGCTATCAACTAGACTTAAGTCATAATAATGCTAACCATGAAGTGTTGTGAAGTGGTTTAATCAATATGATCCCATGTTGAGATCTTTCCATAAAGGAAATTATTTTGAAAAGATTAGGAACTGAAATTTGATCTTTGTTTTCACTTTAAACTTATGCTTGAGTTAGTCCAGTGTTTAAATGATTCATTTCAAATGATACGAGTAAAGGTTTTTGTGTGGATATGCCTAAACTGATAGGCATTTGAGTATTTTGGTCAAAAAGTATGTTTTGAAAATTGCAAGTGTATTGGAGCATGTTTCCATTCTAGAATAGTTTTCTAAGTGGTTCGAGTATGATCTAGGCTTGAACAGTTGATGTTTCCTGTATGAGTATTAAATTGTGAAGTGAATATTGTTGATACATGATTCAAGCTTCTCGGTCTTTATTTTATTATTATATTAGTTTATTATGTTAAGGGCATTTTGTTAATTATGTATTTAGTCCATTTGCCTTAATTGTAAGGCTCATTCGTTACCTTGTAACGAATGAGTCACATTTGCTTAATGTAAGTGTAATTCGTTATCCCAGTATAACGAATGAGACAACGAATGAAGGAAAATTCGTGTAATGTAAGTATAGCGACTCTAGGTCATTCGTCTAGTTTAATGTAACGAATGACTCATTCGTTAAGGGTATGTTTTAACGAATGAGGTCATCATCTATAAATACTTGTAAAGTATTCTAAAGTAATAATAGTTTTCGCATTTGTCGTATTCACCCCGTTACACTGGCAAAATCACTCCAGAACACACACACACTACACAGTAAAGTTACAACATCATAAGTGTAATCCTAATTGTAATCCTAACAGTAATGACGAGTCCGAACAATACGTTGTCATCATAAGATCTAGATCCAGACTCATATGTTCTCTCAATTGGTATCAGAGCCATGGAGATCTGATCTACATATTGTTCATTAAGTAATTGTAATTGACTTAGTGTAATTTTATTGTTTCAGTTTTGGTTTAAGTATTGATGGAACAGAGGTTTATCATTGAGACATAATTACATTGATTTGGACTGAATTAGCTATATTAGAGGTTTAGGCTTGATGAGTATTGAGGTTAATTGACTGTTTGGTGAGTGAATTGTGTCGGATTTGAGGATTGTGAAAGTTTGAGGTAATGGAGGGAATTGTGGTTATTTGAAAGTGGTTTGCAATTGGTGAATTGAAGTTCTGTTTGAGTCCGAATAGGTTCGGAATTGAATTCCGAGTCAGTTAGTGAAAAGTTTGTGGTGAATTAGATAGATTTTGGACAAGTTCATAATTCTGGACAATATTGATCAATATGAATGCTCATTCGTTAGTATGAGTGCCCCTTCGCTAGAGTTCATTCGTTAGTCATTTACAACTGATTTGTGCCAGTGGTCACTCATTTACAAAAGTTGATAATCATGTCATCTCCTGCTTCGTTATACGCATTAGCCTTTGCAAATGCTTTAATGCAACAAATGCTGATGATGTATAATGAAATCGGATACCATAGTAAATGTCCGAAGTTGCTTAAATTGTCGGATTTCGCAAGATGGGAATCGAGGTTCCGAGCTCATTTGGGTTCGATTCATCCCGGTTGTGTTCGAAATTTGGACAAGTTGGCAGCACAACTAACAGGTATACGGACAAGTTATTCAGCATATACGAAGCAAATGAGGTCAAATATATGGAAAATGAGACGAAGGCTTACTTAACTTTGACCATGGCATTACCGGAAAACATCTTCCATCAATTCAGTCATATTAAACCGTGTGCTACATTATTTTCTCAACTGAAGACTCGTAGCTTGGGTAACACTCTTGAGAGCAAGAAGACAATGGTCAAGTTTCAATTTAGAAACTTCTCACTACTCAAGAATGAGACTATTGAGGAGATGTTAAGTAGGTTTTGTCATCTTATGGCTAAGATGTCCACTGTTAAATTAGAGCCAAGCGAGGTAGATAAGATTGACACATTGAAGAATGCCTTGCCTGCTACATACTCCACCTTCTTGCTTGTTCTGAAGGAGAATGGCTACTTTCGAGATGAAAATCTTACTTCCAAAGAGTTTATCAATAAACTGGAGAAACGTGAATATGGCATGAAGTATCAAACATCATTAAAAGATAGCCAGAATCCTACATTATATGGTGGATCATTACCGGCAAGAAACAATAGAAGCTTAGTTCCTATTACAACTTTCTATTCTTAAAGTTCTCCTGATGGAACTTCTAGCTGTAACGAAACACCTAATGTATGCTTTATGGCATCTGGATCGAATGCTGGATCAAGTCAGTCTAGTTCACCGCCTAATGTTAACATGAAAGAGGCGAAACAACAGTTCGCATTTATGTGTGCGTTCATGACATCTTATGAATAGCTTGTGGGGAGTAAGATTGCCACAAGTGAACTGATTGATGAAGATTTTGATCAAATAGATCCAAACGATCTTGAACTGATGAACCTAAAGTGGAACATGGCCATGATTGTTCGTAAAATAAAGAAGTTCATGTAAAGAACTGGAAAAGATCTACCCACTCTCAACAAAAGGGTAGGTTTTGATAAATTAAAAGTGAAGTGCTACAACTATCAAGAGTTTGGGCAGTTCGGGAAGGAATGTGACAAGCCAAAGAAGGAATACACCGGTCCTCGTAATTCAGACCGTACTTCATGCAAAAGCACCAATGTTCCTAAAAAGAAATCAAAGACGACAGACGGGGATCAGGTTAAAGCAAGCAGTTCACAAGCTTTGGTGGTAAATGAAGGGTTGGACTAGTCACAGAAGCTGTTGGGAAACCAAGCGAACCTTGCTATGGTCGAACCTTCTGAGCATTTCGAGATGCTATTGGGGATAATTTATCAGATGACAGTGACACATCTGATTCAGAAATGGATTCTGACAACTCGAGTATTGAACAAACCGAATCGTTCTCTTGCATGGCGAAAATTAAAAGAGGTTTGTACCAATGCTTCGTTTAATGTATCAGTCAATGAATCACATGAGACATTCACTACTAAAGTAATTACCGAGTGTGATAAGTGTTGCGAGTTCAAGTGTAAACTTGAATCTTCTTTGCAACAAAATGATCTACTCATTAATGAACTTTCAATGTTGAAGAAGTGTCATACACAAAAATCCAAACTTTTGGATCAATTAACGTTAAAAATTAAAAATTTGTCTGGGAGCAACCACGACTAAAAAGCCAAAGTGAATTGTAAACTTGTGATTATTGAATAACATTTTCAAGAAATCCTAAAATTACGAACCAACATAACTAAACTGGAAAATGAAGTTTTAGAACTTAAAAATAAAAAATCAGCAAGTTTAGAGATTCTTCGTTTCTTTTGAATGAAATCACAGAAGTAAATCATTCTCATCAAAAGAATGGGAAATCTGGGTTGGGATTTGTGGAAATTCCTCCACCATTAATGAGTGATTATAGGAGTATTCCAGAGGTGGTTGATTCAAAGACTGTTAAATCTAATACAACCTCTAAAAACCCCGAAAGCATTCATATGAATGTTGAAAATGTTGAATCGGTTAAAACAACTCATGATACGGTTCACATTAAGAGTAACTCTGTCTTTACCGAGAATGAGATTGATGGTTTGATTTAAGAGTTGAATGAACCAGAAGAAATTGTTAAAAATAAAAACATTCCTTCTGATAATCACATTCTTTGTAAAACAGAAGAATTTGAACAAGCAGTATATGGTTCAAAACCTTCTGCTAACTGTTCAAACAAACCTAAGACTGCTTTTAATGTAAAATCGTCAGAAAAACCGAGAGTCTGATGAGGATTTGAGGAAATTTGTCAATCCTCCGAAAGATGCTAAATTAAACAAGGATCGGGTTTTCAAGTTGAAAGGACTTAACAAAGTCTTTTCTGACAAAGAAGTTCCTTTGAACTTACTGTTGGGTTTTAACAAGATTATCAAAGTCATAAAATGCCATTTTTATGAAAAACGAAGTGGAATAAAGTTTTAAATCTTGTTAATATAAGGTGTATAAAACCAATTTTATACATGCAAAACCCAATCCCGGATCCATATACGAAATACATACTAACAAACACATGCATGTCACTATAAGTCCATGCATCTTAAGACTACCTTTCAAAACCAAGGAAAAATGAAGGAGATGATGAATGGTAGGCTAGAACTTCAAAGGAGGAGTTCCTCAAGCTTGTAACCCTTCAAGCCTTGAAGCAAACACCTTGTAGCTAGGATTTGGACACTTGATAATCTTTCTTCCTTTCCTTTCCTTTTGGCTGAATACAAGAAGAAAGAAAAGATGGAGAGAAAATTTTTGTATCTTGTGAAAATGTTATGAAAGAAAGAGAGATTTATGGTGTCTTTCCAAACCACCTCACAAGTCCACCAATAGATTCCCTTGCATGCACCCACTAAGTTGAAATAATAATAAAATAAGAAAGGAGAAAGAGAGGGGGGGGGGGGCTTCCTTCCTTGTTCTTCTTCTTCTTATTTTTTTCAAACTTTCCATTTATGTATTTGTGTTATAAAACTTATTACTTATAAATGTAACACAATATAGGCAACATTCTAGGTAACCATTTTCACATATTGTTATTAACCATTTTAAATAATAATATGGAATCCTCTCTCTCAAAGTATAAATCATCCATATGATCTATTCATTTCACAAGTACAATGTATTTAGAAACCCCGTTCCAAATAACGTGAGTGTTAATATTTATTTGTTATGATCATATCATATATAAATAAATATTATTGGTGTTTGTCTAGCTTGTTATCGGGTATGACCCGACTTGGATCATAACATACTAGCCACATCAATAATAATATGTGTCTTGGGTAGACCAAGTCCAACAATCTCCCACTAGCACAAGATACATAGAAGATTGATGCAAGTAGCAAATACCGCCTAACTACGGTTTACTATCCCTAATACGCATGACGAAGTGCCATTCAATAACATCATCCCCTTCAAGTCCCTTACTTGAAATGATTTAGGTGAATCTATCATTTATCCTTTTGTCTCAGATGTTATGTCAAATCCAGAGACATAGAGTTATCATTCTCTGTTGATTTAACTTAGCTGGCCTTAGACATCTTACTCTCAATGAATAAGAGGGAAAAATCCCCTTTTGACTACATATGTCTCTCATAATCACCTTATGCCATACCTGATCTTAGACTTATGTACCGTCATGTTTCAGAGCATCGAAGAACTAAGTCAAAGTATAATATTTGGTGAATATCAAGACCCAATATGTATCTTAGGTCAGAGGATACTATGATATTCGCCTTTACTCAAATTTACTTATGATCAATCACTAAGATTCCATGTAGTAACATTTGAGAGCGGGTCAGTCCAATATTTATATCTCATAAATATCTATGAACCTTGGCAGCAACCTTTTGCTCTATATTCATAACCTTATGAATATCCACTAATCAAAGTTCATAATAGTCTTACCTTCATATTTGTTCCCACAAATATGAGCGACTACGGACATTTAGAATAATTAACTTATTCATGGATTTAAACATGCTAAAATGGATCATAACTTAAAATAATGGATCATAACTTAAAATATCGTAATCATAAACCATAATTATAAGAATGAGTAAAATAACAATTGTTCCGATATCGAAATACAAAACAGATCATATCCAATCACTAGAATATCGAAGTCCTAAGGCACAAGTGTGACTTTCATGCTTTGGCATTTCAAGGAGCTTCGTGAGTGGATCCGCAATGTTTTAATCGGTGTTAACTTTGCGAATACATATTTTTCCTTTCTCAACTTCATCCCTTATGTAGTTGAACCTCTGCTCAATGTGCCTCGTCTTTTGATGTGCATGAGGTTCCTTGATTTGAGCAATCGCATCCTTGTTGTCACAAAAGATCTCTAGAGGGTCCTGAATGGTACGGACCACCCTAGATCGGCAATGAATTTCCTTATCCACGCAGCTTCTTGAGCTGCCAATGAGGCGGCAATGTATTCCGATTGTGTGGTGGACAATGCTACCACATCTTGTTTTGAGCAATTCCAAGAGACTGCCCCACCATTCATAATGAAAACATATCTCGATTGTGATTGAGAATCATCTCGATCGGTTTGGAAACTCGCATCCATGTAGCCCTTTACAACGAGTTCCTCCTCACCCGAACCGTATATTAGAAACATGTCCTAAGTCCTTCTAAGGTATTTCAATATACTCTTAACCTCCATCCAATGGCTACTTCCCGGATTTTGTTGGTATCTACTTGTCATGCTTAAAGTGCATGACACATCCGGTCTAGTGCGTATCATTGCATACATGATGGATCCAATAGCCGATGCGTATGGGATTCCATTCATTTTATCTTGCTCCTCCTTTGAGCTTGGACATTGAGATGAACTCAATATCGTTCCTCTTTGAATAGGTACCAAACCTCTTTTAGGGTTCTCCATTTTGAAAATTTTAAAGATTTTGTCAATGTATGTACTTTAGTTTAAACCTATCAACCGTCTTGATCTATCCCTGTCGACCTTTATTCCCAAAAATGTAGGCGGCTTCACCAAGATCTTTGATGGAAAAGCAACTTCCAAGCCATCCTTTTACACCTTCCGTGGTTGGAATGTCATTCCCAAACAGTAGTATGTCATCAACATACAATACTAAGAAAGTGATGATGCTCCCACTAGCTTTGTTATACACACAAGCTTCATCACTATTCTTGATGAATCCAAATTTCTTAACTTCTTCATGAAAATGGTGGTTCCAACTTCGAGATGCTTGTTTCAATCCATAGATTGATTTCTTTAACTTGCATACTTTATTAGGATGTTGTGAATCGAAAAAAACTTCAGGCTGAACCATGCAGACATCTTCCTCAATATGCCCATTTAGAAAAGTGGTTTTGACATCGATTTGCCATATCTCATAGTCATAATGTGCGGCTATGGTAAACAATATCCTAATAGACTTTAGCATTGCTACGGGAGAGAAGGTTTCATCATAGTCAACCCCTTGAGTTTGAGAGAAACCTTTTGCTACAAGTCTTGCTTTATAAGTATCCAAGTTTCCATGCATATCGGTTTTCTTCTTGAAAACCCACTTACTTCCAACCGGTTTGGAATTAAGAGGTGGTATAACCAAATCCCATACTTTGTTGTCATGCATGGATTGCATCTGAACGTTCATGGCTTCTAGCCATTTGTCACAATTGGATTGTGACATTACATTATGGTATGTGGTGGGTTCATCCGAATCTACAACATAGCATCCATCCATGAAAAATCCATATCTTTCGGTTGGATGACTAATTCTACCGGATTTGCAAACATTTTGTATATCTTGATCAATCATTTGATCATTCTCAACAACCTCTTGTTGATTGCTAGTATCAACTAAACATGTATCGGCTTGTGGTTCTTGATCCTCCTTGAGTTCCACCGTTCTATTAGTACCTTCCATAAGGAACTTAGTTTCCAAGAACTCGGCCTTTCGAGCAACGAACACTTTTTTTTCGGTTGGGTTGTAGAAATAATATCCCATAGAATCTTTGGGATATCCTACAAAGATACACTTAGTAGATCCACTTTCAAGTTTGTTTTGGGTGTTGTTCTTGACATAAGCCTCACAACGCCATACCTTTAAATATGATAAAGATGGAGCCCTTCCATTCCATATTTCAAAAGGTGTCTTGTCCACTTTCTTAGTTGAGGCCATATTTAATATACCGGCCGTGGAGAGCAAAGCGAAACCCCAAAATGATAGAGGCAATGTGCTTCTAGCCATCATAGACCGAATCATATCCAATAGAGTTTGATTCCTCCTCTCGGACACACCATTGTGTTGTGGTGTTCTGGGTGGAGTAAGTTGTGAGATAATCCCGCAACTTCTAAGATGATCTCGGAAAGCATCACTTAGGTATTCACCTCCTCTATCTGAGCGAAGTACTTTGATGGTTTTATTGAGTTGATTTTGTACTTTATTTTGGAAGACCTTGAACAATTCAAAAGATTCATCTTTATGTCTTAACAAGTATACATACCCATAACGACTATAATCGTCGATAAAAGTATTGAAGTATCTTTCACTGTTCCTTGTCATTGTCTTAAAAGGACCACATACATCTGAATGCATAATACCTAACAAGTCTTTTGCCCTTTCCTAACATACAAGACTCGAATTTATCAATTGAATCATCACTTGATTCCAAAAGACCATTCTTTTGAAGTGTATGTATGCGATCTTTGTTTATATGACCAAGGCGACAATGACAAAGATAAGTCTTACTCAAATCCATTTTGAGTCTCTTGGTTCTTGATTGGTACAACGTGTTATCATAAGACGTGTTATCATGAACTAATTCATAAATACCATTAGACGGCATTGCTTTAAAATAAAAGACATCATTCATGAAAACACAAATACAATTATCCATAAATTTAAAATCGTAACCATTTTGTCTTAGAAGTGAAACAAAGATAATATTCCTAGTCAAACTAGGAGCATATGATGTGTTGTAAAACACACTTATTTTTCGCGCCTTTTATCTACGTTACTATATTATATTTTATGTATTTTAACTTGTTTTATATAGGTTTTACATAGCTTTGATTATCTTGTAGGCAAAGGGTTTAAAGGAAGAAAAACCGAGCTTCTTGAGCAGTTTAAAGGCCTTTTACGTATACGTTTTCAATTAAAACTCAAAGCCCGACACGTTACATCATGGAAAAGCCCAAGCCTACTATTTTATTATAATATAAAAAAAAAAGAAAAAAAAACCCTAGGTGGGCAACCCTGGTTCCGATCGCAACATTCAGTAGTAAGGGGAGAAGAGAAAAAAACTTTTTCGTGCTATGGTTTGGAGCTTGTGGCGGCTAGGGAAGGAAGAAGGACACAAGAACGCCTCGGGGACGTTTCTCATCAGTTTTGTAGCAGCCAAGAGCAGCCATCTTATATCCTTCCTCTTTAAACATTGTTCATCAAACTTTATTTTCTTGATCATTTGTTGAATTGTTTTGCAATTGATTGAGAGATTGAATTGTTTATGATTAGGATTGATTGTTGAATGATTTTTGAGATGATTGGAATGAGTTATATGTTGTGTTTATTTAGTATTCATGGCTGCCCAAATATGATTAGAGGCTAAACTTGTCGGTTCTACCTAGGAATGATGATAATTGCTAGTGTTTGATGAGTTTTATGGATTGTTTGATTAATAGACTTTAATTGTTATTGTAAAGTTGGTTGATTAGTTTTGTATTGATTGATCAGTGCTTGTTTGATTCTAGACTTGGTGTTTATGGTTTGTTTGCGGTAGGAACAACCGTAGGGTTTTGTTGCATGAATTTGTGTAACGGCCGTTAATTCCGGTTTCAAGAATTAAAGCTTGTAGAGTATGTATAATTCTTGGAATTTATCCAACGTTTCTCGGAAGCCTTTACGTCATCACGGTACGTTAAAGAACCTAACTTTTCCTTCCATTTTTCCTTACACTTCAATTTGGAGGGACTTGGATGTAACTTTTTTTTATATCATAAAACAATTCCTAACCCTAACTCCCCCCCCCTGCAGCGATCGGCCAAGAGACCAGCCCCCCTCCCTTCCTTGCTTTGACTTTTTGATCAATTCCAAGCTTCTAGAAGTAGTTCAAGGTATGTACTACAATCCCCAACACTCCTTTCGTTCACCCCTAATCGTTTTGATGCTCAATTTTGCCGATACTTTTTGTTGGACAGATTTCGGCCAAGGTGTAATTGACCCACTTACCATGGATAAAAATTAGAGTTTCCGGTGTAGAAAGATTCCCAGGTATGGAATTTACATCATATTAAAATTTCGTGGCCATTGGAGGTGTTTAGGTCGGTCAATCGATTTTAGTTCGAAAACTAGGGTTTATCGGGTGTAGAATTGTCAATTATTGAGTTTGATGCGTTAATCGATTGAATGACCAACCGAATCAGTTTGCATGGCCCTAGGGGAGTCTAAGGGCTGTGGGAAAATTATTTTTTTGATACTCGGGGCTGTTTTGGTTGGTATTTGGTCAATCGAGTCGGCGGTGCGCGAATTTTCGTTTAAATGTTAAATTGAAAGTTGTAAAAATGAACCGTCAACCCTATCAACTCGGGTGACATAATTATGATGTAAGAAATGGTTAAGATGGGAATTAGGTCGATTTGGGGCTGATTTGTTTGACAATTGGTTTTAAGATTTATTACGTGCATATTCGACTCGATTTGATTACCGGCGGGTGAGTTGTGCATCATGGTTAGCCCCGACCATAATCGTAGGGCGGATTTGGTTAATTGAAAGGTTTTAGGGGCTGAGGTAAAGTAATTCGGTATGGGTTGGGCCTCGGGCCAAGTTGTTGGGCCTTAGGCCAAAGTGTTGGGCTTGAACAGCCCATTAGGCAAGTGTGTTATTACGGTCCAGTTTAGTGACGCGTTGAGTGCAATTTACAGGCCCTTGCTTGTGAGTGAGCACTTAGGGAGTCCTTAGCTCTTTGCTGGTGTTTGGTTGACCTCTGGTGAGTTCTTGATGCCTCGTTTAACTCTTTTTAAGTTTTGGGCTAGCTTGCACACTTAAGCGATTTTGCTTGATGAAATGTTTTAAATGATTTTACATAGGCTTGCTAGTATTGGTAGGCCTTGGAATGTTAAAGAATGTGTGTATGTAATTATATATTATAGAATGCCTAATATTTGGCGAATGTTGTAGTGGTCTCGACTATTGAATGTTGCGTATGCCTACTTATGTTTGCATGCGCTGAATGTTACATGTTTGGGTTGTACATTTACTCGACCCTGAATGTTATTATTGAATGTTATATATATATATATGTTTATATATATAGGAATGTACGTAAAGAGATGTTTATGTGCAAGGATGATTATTTATTAAATGCGATGACCTAACTGATGTATTTCCGTTTACAGTTTTAAAACCGTTGGAATGATTATTAAGACTTTTGTTACTTATTTAAAAAACTTGAACTCACTCAGCTTAAGCTGACTTTGTGTGCATGTTAGTGTGAGTTTCAGGTTAGGAAGAGGATCCCTTATCGCTTGGACGTGCACGAAGCTACTTGGACAGTGAAGGGCATACGGGATTTGAAGATTTTATTATTAAACATTTATTTTTAAAAATTTTTATTAAAGATAATTATGTTGGTTTTGGGCAAAATTCCTGGGTTTTGGGAACTTATTTTGTTATTTGCGTTTTCCGCCGAATTATACTCTGTGATGCTTATTTTAATAAAAAGAATTGTTTTTTTAAGTTTAATTATTTTTACGTGTGTTTTGAATGATTACCAACTGTGGGGTTCCCGGGATTCGGGGCCTTACAAGTTGGTATCAGAGCCATGGTTCGAGGGATCCGAGCATCTCCGAATGCTTGTACTCGAACTGTAAGAAAAGAGACCAGTATGCCCACCGTGAGTAGCTGCACGCCAAGAGGTAACTTTTAATTATTTAGTCATTCCTTTAAATTTAAAAGTTCCCGGTAAGTGATTAACTTTTTAAGTGTTAGATAGAAGGCTAACGTGGTTAGGGGCAGGGGGTGGTTAGGACGGGCGGGTAAAGTAAACCACTAATTACACTTGATCAACGTCATTAGCAGTTTACCCTTACCTTACATGTTCTAATTACCACTTGTACTTGACCGTGTTAAAATTCTGTCTTTGTAGGGATAAGTCATGGTTAATACTCGAGCTGCTAAGAGAGGTGGTCCTAGTGTTTGCGACCGTGGTCGTAATCCACGTGCCGAAGCCGAGAGAGAGAGATTCCTACTCCACAGCGGGAGGAGACCCCGATTCTTGAGGAGGGGGATAACCCCGCCTTAGATCCTGCTATGTGTGCGGCTATCGCCGACGAGGTTTTCCAGGTGCTCCATAGCGCCATTCCCGAGATCGTTGCTGAGGCCGTTAGGGCCATGGAAGAGTCATTGGTTGGTAAAGGTTCGGATAAAGGGAAGAAGGGTAAGGAGACACTGGTCGAGGAAGAGGAAGAGGTGTATGTACCGAGTGGGGATGAGGACGAGGTTCGGACTGTTAGTGTATCTACTAGGGGTTGTTCATATGGGGACTTCAAAAAGTGTGACCCTCCTTCTTTCGATGGTACTAAGGATGCTTTGGCAGCTCATCAGTGGGCGAGAGAGATGGAGGCCGTTCTGAGGGTTAGTAAGTGTAAGGGAGATAACATGGTCACTTATGCTACCGCCTCGTTTCATTCCGAGGCATTATGTTGGTGGGATAATCTGGTGCAGGCTATGGGTGATCGATCGATTAGGAGGATGACATGGGATGGATTGAAGAAGTTGGTTCTCGATCAGTTATGTCCTCCGCACGAATTGGATAAAATTGAACAAGAATTCTTGACCTTGGAGGCGGGCAGTATGACACATCGGGTATACACCACAAAGTTCAAAAAGATGGCTCGCTTATGTCCCGATTTGGTTACCCCTGAGGCAAAAAGGATTAAGAAGTATGTGAAGGGCCTTCTGGTGGATATTCGTAGGGGTGTGGTGACCACCGACATGAACTCCTTTCACTCGGTGGTTACCTTGGCAGGTACAATGTATGATCAGAGGGAGAAGTTACCACCGACCGAGGCTAGGAAGACTTGGAACACTAATTTGTATGGTAAGCGACCCGGGGGAAACAATTTTAGTTCATCTGGGAAAAGGGTGAAGACTGAGATTTCTGAGTTTAGAAGGGATGCGACATTCAGTAATTGCAAGAAGTGCGGCAAACTACACAAGGGGGAGTGTAAGAGTGGGTCCGACACCTATTTTCGTTGCGATAAGGTTGGGCACCCCCATTTTGAGTGTCCGACTCTGACTTGTTTCCACTGTAGGGGTCCGGTCAGGGGACTTCCTCAAGAGGGAAGATTGAAGAGAAGCCGAAGGCCAGGGCAAGGGCCTTCAACATCTCCAAGAAGGAGGCAAAGGATGATGCGGATGTCGTTTTAGGTACTTTTCTACATGATGAGTTACAGGCGTCAGTTTTATTTGATTCGGGCGCCAGTAGGAGTTCTGTGTCTACCGCTTTCTGTTCCTCGTTGAATAAATCACCCGAGCGCGTAGTCGATGTGTTTGAGGTGGAAGTCGCCATAGGAAAATCTGTGTCCGTGTCTAGGGCTATTCAGGGTTGTTCCATCAAGTTGTCTGGGTATAGATTTCCGGTGCGGTTGTATTTGATGCCGCTCGGCTGTTTTGATGTGGTGCTCGGGATGGATTGGCTCACGAGTGTTGATGCTCACATCATTTGTGGTCAGAAACTTGTTCGTTTGAGGGCCCCGGATGGGACCCAAATCACTGTCTTCGGTGATTGGAATGTTGCGACATTACATATTATATCCATGCTTAAAGTGGGAAAGTTGATGCAGCGGGGGTGCGGGGCGTATCTGACGTATGCTATAAACGTAAATACCGAGGTGACTACCGTCGGTGATGTTCCTATTGTTCGGGATTTTCCGGATGTATTTCCAGATGATTTGTCAGATGTGCCGCCGAATCGCGAGGTCGAGTTCTAGATAGACCTTGTACCGGGCGCCAAACCCATTGCCAGAGCTCCTTACCGCCTAGTGCTGAATGAAATGAATGAGCTTATGGCTTAGTTGGAAGACTTGCTCGATAAGGGCTTTATTCGACCAAGCATCTCACCTTGGGGTGCCCCCGTCCTGTTCATTAAAAAGGACTGTAGCATGCAGATGTGCATTGACTATCGTGAATTAAATAAGCTCACTGTTAAAAATCGGTACCCTCTTCCAAGGATCGACGATTTATTTGATCAGCTCCAAGGAGCTAGTTGGTTCTCGAAGATCGAGCTTAGGCCCGGGTATCATCAGTTAAAGATTCGGGAGGAAGATATTCCTAAGACTGTCGTCCACACTCGTTATGGGCATTATGAATTTCTTGTGATGTCTTTCGGTTTGACCAACGCACCAGCTGTGTTCATGGATCTTATGAACCGGGTGTGTAGGCCGATGCTCGATCGTTCGGTTATTTTGTTCATCGACAACATTCTTGTGTACTCTAAAAGTGAATCCGATCACACCGGTCATCTCATGGAAGTGTTGGAGGCTCTGTGGAAGAACAAATTGTATGCGAAATTTTCTAAGTGTTCATTCTGGTTACGTGAGGTTCAATTCTTGGGTTATGTTATTAACCCGAGTGGAATTCTGGTTGACCCTACAAAGGTGAAAGTCGTGAATGAATGGGAGTCTCCTAAGTCTCCATCTTGGCGGGGTATTACCGCCGGTCTATTCCCGATTTCTCGATAATTGCTTCTTCACTGACCAGGTTGACTAAGAAGAGTGTAAAGTTCGTTTGGGGTACTGAGCAGGAGGAGGCTTTTCTCGAGTTAAAGGACAGGTTGACGCAAGCACCGATTTTAGCTTTACTAGATGGCACCAATGATTTGGTAGTGTATTCTGATGCCTCTTATCAGGGGCTTGGGTGTGTTTTGATGCAGCGAGGTCGAGTCATCGCTTATGCCTCATGGCAGTTGAAACCTCACAAGGAGAATTATCCTACTCACGACTTGGAGCTGGCGGAGGTTGTGTTCGCACTTAAGTTGTGGAGGCATTATTTGTACGGTGTTCCTTGCGTTATCTATACCGATCATAAGAGTTTAAAGTATTTCTTCGAACAAAAGGAACTGAATATGCGCCAGCGTTGATGGTTGGAGTTGATTAAGGATTATGATTTGGAGATTATGTACCATCCAGGTAAGGCTAACGTGGTGGCTGACGCGTTGAGCCGAAAGGAGAGACCGAAGCTGATTCGTGTAAAATCTTACCAGCTTATCCTTAAACCCGATATTTTGAAGCAAATAGCCAGCGTTCAGAATGAGGCTTTACAGGTGGAATGGATTATGTCAGAACGTGTTTGGGGTTAGGAGAATTTGTTGGAAGACGTCGGTGACGGGGTGAAGTATAAGGATGGTCGTTTATGGGTACCGAAGTATGGGGGATTCAGAGATAAAATTTTGGATGAGGCACACAAGTCGAGCTATTCTATTCATCCGGGCGCAATCAAGATGTACCAATATCTGAAAAAGAATTATTGGTGGCCTGCAATGAAGTTTGAGGTGGCCCAGTATGTGAGTAAGTGTTTGACGTGTCTACAAGTCAAAGCCGAACATCAGAAGCCGTTTAGGAAGCTAAAACCTTTAGAAATACCTGAGTGGAAGTGGGAGCATGTTACTATGGATTTTGTGACTAAATTGCCTCATACTCCTAAGGGTAGTTATGACACCATTTGGGTAATTGTTGATAGATTGACCAAGAGTGCTCATTTCTTGCCGATCCAAGAGACTTTTAATTCCGAGCTGTTGGCCGATGTGTTTAGTCATGAGATCGTTTCTAGGCACGGGGTGCCTGTATCCATTGTTTCGGATAGGGATACGCGTTTTACCTCTAGGTTTTGGAAAAAGTTTCACGAGGAGATGGGTACCAAACTCCTTATCAGTACTGCCTATCACCCGCAGACGGATGGTCAGTTCGAGAGGACCATTCAGACTCTTGAAGATATGTTGCGGGCCTGTGTAATCGATTTTGGTGGTAGTTGGGATCGTCACTTACCGTTGGTAGAGTTCTCATATAATAACAGTTATCATGCCATGATTGGGATGCCACCGTTTGAGATTTTTTATGGTAGGAGGTGTAGGACTCCAGTCTGTAAGGGCTCCATTGGTCAGAAACAGTTGGGTAGTTTGGAGGTGGTTGAGGCTACGACGGAGAAACTGGATAAGATTAAGGCTTTTATGAAGGCCGCTCAGGATCGTCAAAAGTCTTATGCCGATAAAAGGCGAAGGCCTATCGTGTTTGAGGCTGGGGACCGGGTTATGTTGAAGGTTTCTCCTTGGAAGGGCGTTATTCGTTTTCGTAAGAGGGGGAAGCTTAGTCCGAGGTTCATTGGTCTGTTTCGTATATTGTCCCGTGTTGGTGAGGTAGCATATAGGCTGGAATTGCCTGATGAGCTCGTCGGGATTCATCCTACCTTCCATGTGTCCCATCTGAGGAAATGCTTAGCGGATGAAGAGGCCCATGTGCCTCTTGATGATATTGAGCTTGACAGTAAGCTGAACTACGTTGAGCAACCGATTGCTATTCTTGACCGTCAGGAGAGGCGTATGAGGAATAAGGTGGTTAGGCAGGTGAAGGTGCAGTGGAGACACCGTAGGGGTTTTGAGGCCACTTGGGAGTCCGAAGAATAGATGATGAAGCACTATCCGCAGTTGTTCCTGTCGCATCGGGATTCGGGGACAATCCCATTGTAAGGGGGGTGGACTTGTAACGCCCGTTAATTCCGGTTTCAAAAATTAAAGCTTGTAGAGTATGTATAATTCTCGGGATTTATCCAACGTTTCTCGGAAGCCTTTACGTCATCCCGGTACGTTAAAGAACCTAACTTTTCCTTCCATTTTGCCTTACACTTCAATTTGGAGGGACCTGGATGTAACTTTTTTTATATCATAAAACAATTCCTAACCCTAACTCCTCCCCCCCTGCAGCGATCGGACAAGAGACCAGCCCCCCTCCCTTCCTTGCTTCGACTTTTTGATCAATTCCAAGCTCCTAGAAGTAGTTCAAGGTATGTACTACCATCCCCAACCCTCCTTTCGTTCACCCCTAATCGTTTTGATGCTCAATTTTGCCGATACTTTTCGTTGGAAAGATTTTGGCCAAGGTGTAATTGAACCACTTCCCATGGATAAAAATTAGAGTTTCCAGTGTAGAAAGATTCCCAGGTATGACATTTACATCATATTAAAATTTCGTGGCCATTGGAGGTGTTTGGGGTCGGTCAATCGATTTTAGTTCGAGAACTAGGGTTTATCGGGTGTAGAATTGTCAATTGTTGAGTTTGATGCGTTAATCGATTGAATGACCAACCGAATCAGTATGCATGGCCATAGGGGAGTCTAAGGGCTGTGGGAAAATTATTTTTTTGATACTCGGGGCTGTTTTGGTTGGTGATTGGTCAATCGAGTCGACGGTGCGCGAATTTTCGTTTAAATGTTAAATTGAAAGTTGTAAAAAGGAATCGTCAACCCTATCAACTCGAGTGATATAATTATGATGTAAGAAGAGGTTAAGATGGGAATTTGGTCCATTTGGGGCTGATTTGTTTGACAATTAGTTTTAAGATTTATTACGCGCGTATTCGACTCGATTTGATTACCGGCGTGTGAGTTGTGCATCATGGTTAGCCCCGACAATAATCGTAGGGCGGATTTGGTTAATTGAAAGGTTTTAGGGGCTGAGGTAAAGTAATTGGGTATGGGTTGGGCATTGGGCCAAGTTGTTGGGCCTCGGGCCAAAGTGTTGGGCTTGAACGGCCCATTAGGCAAGTGTGTTATTACGGTCCAGTTTAGTGACGCGTTGCGTGCAATTTACAGGCCCTTGCTTGTGAGTGAGCACTTAGGGAGTCCTTAGCTTGTTGCTGGTGTTTGGTTGACCTCAGGTGAGTTCTTGATGCCCCGTTTAACTCTTTTTAAGTTTTGGGCTAGCATGCACACCTAAGCGATTTTGCTTGATGAAATGTTTTAAACGATTTTACATAGGCTTGCTAGTATTGGTAGGCCTTGGAATGTTAAATAATGTGTGTATGTATGTATATATATATATATATATATATATATATATATATATATCTATATATATATATATATTATTGAATGGCCAATATTTGGCGAATGTTGTAGTTGTCTCGACTACTGAATGTTGCGTATGCCTATTTTTTGTGTTTGCATGCGCTGAATGTTACGTGTTTGGGTTGTACGTTTGCTCGACCCTGAATGTTATTATTGAATGTTATATATATATATATATTTATATATATAGAAATGTAAGTATAGAGATGTTTATGCGTAAGGATGATTATTTATTAAATGTGATGACTTAACTGATGTATTTCCGTTTACAGTTTTAAAACCGTTGGAATGATTATTAATACTTTTGTTACTTATTTAAAACTTGAACTCACTCAGCTTAAGCTGACTTTGTGTGCATGTTAGTGTGAGTTTCATGTTAAGAAGAGGATGCCTTATCGCTTGGACATGCACAAAGATACTTGGACGGTGAAGGGCATACAGGATTTGAAGATTTTTTTATTAAACATTTATTTTTAAAAATTTTTATTAAAGATAATTATTATGGTTTTTGGTAAAATTCCCGGGTTTTGGGAACTTATTTTGTTATTTACATTTTCCGCCGAATTATACTCTGTGATGCTTATTTTAATGAAAAGAATTGTTTTTTTAAGTTTAATTATTTTTACGAGTGTTTTGAATGATTACCAATTGCGGGGTTCCTGGGGTTCGGGGCCTTACATTTGTGGTTAAAGTACAGCGGTTAGACACCTTCTTAGAGACCGAGATGTAATAAAAAGTTAGGGTCGTCTCATTATCTGTGCATGCTAGAACAAGAATTGCGCGAGAGCGAGTTTGTTTCTTGTCAGGTTTAGGTGTTTTGAGTGGCTAGTTGATTTATTTTGGTTTAAGTTGAATTGTTCCTCTATCATTGGTTGTGTAGTATTCATTACCATTAGGGTCGAGTGTTGGTGAGACTGAGAGGTGAGTCAACATTAGAACACGTTAACAACTGTTTCTCAGTTTGGTCGTTTTAGCCGGTTAAGAGTAGTTAAGGTTTAACGAGTGAGACCGAGAGGTGATTCAGTGAGCCCGAGCGATCCTTAGTCATGTCATCTTTAGGGACCGTTGTCTAGATATCATTCAATCCATTTGCTTGTTAGGCCTACAGTTTGATTCAGACCTAGGTAGACGGTTTTTCTCCATCCAAAGTTAACACAGTTAGTTTGTCGTTAAGTTTTCTAATTTTTGTAACTTTTGTCAGTTAGTCCAGTTAGTCCAGTTAAGTCATAAAAAATCAAAAATCAATTAAATATTATTCTTAGTAGGTCTTGTCTAGGGTTAGTGATCTTTAGCGTCCTTACGTGTCTTTGTGTTCGATACTCGGACTTCCTAGGTCTATAATACTTGCGACAGGTACACTTGCCGGTTGTGTGTGGTTTTAGGATTCTCGTTTTATATTTAAAGCTTAGTTGTGAGGGTTATCCGACGCACATCAAGTTTTTGGCGCCGTTGCCGGGGACATGGTTTTAGGCGTTTTGAGAGCGATCCGAGTTAGGACTTACCTTGTGTGCTACTTGTAATTATTTTTGTTTTATTTATTTGTTAGGATAGTTTGGCTAATTTTATTGATTTCTATAGTTGTATGTAACGCCCGTTAATTCCGGTTTCAAGAATTAAAGCTTGTAGAGTATGTATAATTCTAAGGATTTATCCAACGTTTCTCGGAAGCCTTTAAGTCATCCCGGTACGTTAAAGAACTTGGAGGGACTTGGATATAACTATTTTATTTATATCATAAACAATTAACCTAACCCTAGCCCCCCCCCCCCCCAGCAGCGATCGGCCGAAGAACAGCCCTCCCCCTTCCTTGCTTCGACTTTTTGATCAATTCCAAGCTCCTAGAAGTAGTTCAAGGTATGTACTACAATCCCCAACACTCTTTTCGTTCACCCCTAATCGTTTTGATGCTCAATTTTGCTGATACCTTTCGTTGGACATATTTCGGCCAAAGTGCAATTGACCCACTTCCCGTGGATAAAAATTAGAGTTTCTGGTGTAGAAAGATTTCTAGGTATGGCATTTACATTATATTAAAAGTTCGTGGCTATTGGAGGTGTTTAGGTCGGTCAATCGATTTTAGTTCGAAAACTAGGGTTTATCGGGTGTAGAATTGTCAATTGTTGAGTTTGATGGGTTAATCGATTGAATGACCAACCAAATCAGTTTGCATGGCCCTAGGGGAGTCTAAGGGCTGTGGGAAAATTAATTTTTTGATACTCGGGGCTGTTTTTTGGTTGGTGATTGGTCAATCGAGTCGGCGGTGCGCGAATTTTCATTTAAATATTAAAATTGAAAGTTGTAAAAAGGAACCGTCAAACCTATCAACTCGGGTGACATAATTATGATGTAAGAAAAGGTTAAGATGGGAATTTGGTCCATTTGGGGCTGATTTGTTTGACAATTGGTTTTATGATTTATAACGCTCGTATTCGACTCGATTTGATTACCGACGGGTGAGTTGTGCATCATGGTTAGCCCTGACCATAATCGTAGGGTGGATTTGGTTAATTGAAAGGTTTTAGGGGCTGAGGTAAAGTAATTGGGTATGGGTTGGGCCTCGGGCCAAAGTGTTGGGCTTGAACGGCCCATTAGGCAAGTGTGTTCTTACGGTCTAGTTTAGTGACGCGTTGCGTGCAATTTGCAGGCCCTTGCTTGCTTGTGAGTACTTAGGGATTCCTTAGCTCGTTGCTGGTGTTTGGTTGACCTCAGGTGAGTTCCTGATGCCCCGTTTAACTCTTTTTATGTTTTGGGCTAGCATGCACACCTAAGCGATTTTGCTTGATGAAATGTTTTAAATGATTTTACATAGGCTTGCTAGTATTGGTAGGCCTTGGAATGTTAAAGAATGTGTGTATGTATATATATATTGTAGAATGGCCAATATTTGGTGAACGTTGTAGTCGTCTCGACTACTGAATGTTGCGTATGCCTACTTTGTGTTTGCATGCGTTGAATGTTACGTGCTTGGGTTGTACGTTTGCTCGACCCTGAATGTTATTATTGAATGTTATATTTATATATATATATATATATATATATAGGAATGTACGTATAGAGATGTTCATACGTAAAGATGATTATTTATTGAATGTGATGACCTAACTGATGTAATTCCGTTTACATTTTTAAAACCGTTGGAATGATTACTAAGACTTCTGTTACTTATTTAAAACTTGAACTCACTCAGCTTAAGCTGACTTTGTGTGCATGTTAGTGTGAGTTTCAGGTTAAGAAGAGGATGCCTTATCGCTTGGACGTGCACGAAGCTACTTGGACGGTAAAGGGCATAAGGGATTTGAAGACTTTATTATTAAACATTTCCTTTTAAAAAAATTTTATTAAAGATAATTTAGTTGGTTTTGGGCAAAATTCCCGGGTTTTGAGAACTTATTATGTTATTTACGATTTCCGCCGAATTATACTTTGTGATGCTTATTTTAATGAAAAGAATTGTTTTTAAGTTTAATTATTTTTACGAGTGTTTTGAATGATTACCAACTGTGGGATTCCCGGGGTTCGGGGCATTACAAGTTTAGTACATACCTTGAACTACTTCTAGGATCTTGGAATTGATCAAAAAGTCGAAGCAAGGAAGGGGGGGAGGGCTGTTCTTCGGTCGATCGCTGCTGGGGGGGGGGAGGGCTAGGGTTAGGTTAATTGTGTTATGATATAAATAAAATAGTTACATCCAAGTCCCTCCAAGTTGAAGTGTAAGGCAAAATGGAAGGAAAAGTTAGGTTCTTTAACGTACCGGGATGACGTAAAGGCTTCTGAGAAACGTCGGATAAATCCCGAGAATTATACATACTCTACAAGCTTTAATTCTTGAAACCGGAATTAACGAGCATTACAAGTCCACCCCCCTTACAATGGGATTCGTCCCCGAAGCTCCTCGGGTAATTCCAGCCTATAAGCTACCTCACCATCTCTGTCCAAAATACGGAACGAGCCAATTTACCTCAGACTGAGCTTCCCCTTCTTACGAAAACGAATAATGCCCTTTCAGGGAGAAACTTTTAACATAACCCAATCCCCCGCCTCAAACACAATAGGCCTTCGCCTTTTATCTGCATAAGACTTCTGACGATCCTGCATGGCCTTCATCAACGCCTTAATTTTATCGAGCTTCTCAGTTGTAGCCACAACTAGCTCCAAACTACCCAACTGTTTCTGACCAATGGAACCCCAACAAACTGGAGTCCTACACCTCCTACCATACAACATCTCAAACGGTGGCATCCCAATCGTGGCGTGATAACTGTTATTATACGAGAACTCTACCAGCGGTAAGTGACGATCCCAACTGCCCCCAAAATCGATTACGCAGGCCCGCAGCATATAGTTAAGAGTCTGAATGGTCCTCTCGGATTGACCATCCGGCTGCGGGTGATAGGCAGTACTGATAAGGAGTTTGGTATCCATCTCCTCGTGAAACTTTTTCTAAAACCTGGAGGTAAAACGCGTATCCCTATCCGAAACAATAGATACCAGCACCCCGTGCCTAGAAACGATCTCACGAGTAAACACATCGGTCAACTGCTCGGATTAAAACTCTCTCGGGGCAAGAAATGAGCGCTCTTGGTCAATCTATCAACAATTACCCAAAAGGTGTCATAACTACCCTTAGGAGTACGAGGCAATTTAGTCACAAAATCCATAGTGAGATGCTCCCACTTCCACTCAAGTATTTCTAAAGGTTGAAGCTTCCCGAACGGCTTTTGATGCTCGGCCTTAACTTGTAGACACGTCAAACACTTACTCACATACTAAGCCACCTTAAACTTCATCGCAGGCCACCAATAATTTTTCTTCAAGTCTTGGTACATCTTGGTCGCACCCAGGTGAATAGAATAGCGTGACCTGTGTGCCTCATCCAAAATTTTTTCTCTGAATCCCCCATACATCGGTACCCATAAATGACCATCCTTATACTTCATCCCGTCACCGACGTCTTCTAACAATTTCTCCTGACCCCAAACACGTTCTGACATAATCCATTCCACCTGCAAAGCCTCATGCTGAACGCTGGCTATTTGCTTTAAAATATTGGGTTTAAGAATAAGCTGGTAAGATTTTACACGAATCGGCTTCGGTCTCCCCTTCCGGCTCAATGCGTCGGCCACCACGTTAGCCTTACCTGGATGGTACATAATTTCCAAATCATAATCCTTAATCAACTCCAACCATCGACGCTGGCGCATATTTAGTTCCTTTTGTTGAAATACTTTAAACTCTTATGATCGGTATAGATAACGCAAGGAACACCGTACAAATAATGCCGCCACATCTTTAGTGCAAACACAACGGCCGCAAGCTCCAAATCATGAGTAGGATAATTTGCCTCGTGAAGCTTTAACTGCCGTGAGGCATAAGCAATGACTCGACTTCGCTGCATCAAAACACACCCCAGCCCCTGATAAGAGGCATCAGAATACATTACCAAATCATCGGTGCCATCAGGTAAAGCTAAAATCGGTGCATGCGTCAACCTGTTCTTCAACTTGAGAAAAGCCTCCTCCTGCTCAGTACCCCAAATGAACTTAACACTCTTCTTAGTCAACCTGGTCAGTGAAGAAGCAATTTTCGAGAAATTGGGAATAAAGCGGCGGTAATACCCGGCCAAACCCAAAAAGCTACGGCTTTCAGATGGAGACTTAGGAGACTCCCATTCATTCACGGTTTCCACCTTTGCAGTGTCAACCATAATGCCACTCGGGTTAATAACATGACCTAAGAATTGAATCTCATGCAACCAGAAGGAACACTTAGAAAATTTCGCATACAATTTGTTCTTCCACAGAGCCTCTAACATTTCCATGAGATGACCGGCGTGATCGGATTCACTTTTAAAGTACACAAGAATGTCGTCGATGAACACAATAACCGAACGGTCGAGCATCGGCCTACACACCTGGTTCATAAGATCCATGAACACAGCTGGTGCGTTGGTCAAACCGAAAGACATCACAAGAAATTCATAATGCCCATAACGATTGCGGAAGGCAGTCTTAGGAATATCTTCCTCCCGAATCCGAACCTAAGGTCGATCTTCGAGAACCAACTTGCTCCTTGGAGCTGATCAAATAAATCGTCGATCCTTGGAAGAGGGTTCCAATTTTTAACAGTGAGCTTGTTTAATTCACGATAGTCAATGCACATCCGCATGCTACCGTCCTTCTTTTTAACGAACAGGCCCGGGGCACCCCAAGGTGAGATGCTCGGTCAAATAAAGCCCTTATCGAGCAAGTCTTCCAACTGAGCCATAAGCTCCTTCATTTCATTCGGCGCTAGGCGGTAGGGAGCTCGGGCAACGGGTTTGGCGCCCGGTACAAGGTCTATCTGGAACTCGACCTCACGATCCGGCGGCACATCTAACAAATCATCTGGAAATACATCCGGAAAATCCCGAACAATATGAACATCACCGACGGTAGCCACCTCGGTATTTACGTTTATAGCGTACGCCAGATACGCCCCGCACCCCCGCTGCATCAACTTTCCCGCCTTAAGCATGGATATAATATGTGGCGTCGCAACATTCCGATCACCAAAGACAGTGATTTGGGTCCCATCTGGGGCCCTCAAACGAACAAGTTTCTGACCACAAATGATTTGAGCATCAACCCTCGCGAGCCAATCCATCCCGAGCACCACATCGAAACAGCAAAGCGGCATCAAATACAACCGCACCGGAAATCTATACCCAGACAACTCGATGGAACAAACCTGAATAGCCCTAGACACGGACACTGATTTTCCTACAATGACCTCAACCTCAAACACATCGACTACGCGCTTGGGTGATTTATTCAACGAGGAACAGAAAGCGGTAGACATAAAACTTCTACTGGCGCCCGAATCAAATAAAACTGACGCCTGTAACTCATCAAGTAGAAAAGTACCTGGGGCGATATTATACTCCTTCTTAGCTACACGGTCAACACATACTATTTCAAAGGAACAAGAAATTATAACGGTGGAATGAAAACTAAATAAGGAAAAGTACCTGAAACGACATCCACATCATCCTTCGCCTCCTTCTTGGAGATGTTGAAGGCCCTTGCCCTGGCCTTCGGCTTCTCTTCCATCTTCCCTCTTGAGGAAGTCCCCTGACCGAACCCCCCCACCTTACTGGTAGGACAGTTTGATGACAAGTGACCGGACCCCTTAAAGCGGAAATAAGTCAAAGTCGGACACTCGAAATGGGGGTGCCCAACCTTATCACAACGAAAACAGGTGCTGGACCCACTCTTACACTCCCCCTTGTGTAGTTTGCCGCACTTCTTGCAATTACTGAATGTCGCATCCCTCCTAAACTCAGAAGTATTAGTCTTCACCCTTTTCCCTAACTAACTAAAATTGTTTCCCCCGGCTGCTTACCATACGAATTAGTGTTCCAACTCTTCCTAGACTCGGTCGGCGGTAACTTCTCCCTCTGATCATACAATGTACTTGCCAAGGTAACCACCGAGTGAAAGGAGTTCATGTCGGTGGTCACCACACCCCTACGAATATCCTCCGGAAGGCCCTTCACACACTTCTTAATCCTTTTTGCCTCAGGGGTAACCAAATCGGGACATAAGCGAGCCATCTTGTTGAACTTTGTGGTGTATTCCCGATGTGTCATACTGCGCGCCTCCAAGGTCAAGAATTCCTGTTCAATTTTATCCAATTCGTGCGGAGGACAGAACTGATTGAGAACCAACTTCTTTAATCCATCACATGTCATCCTCCTAATCGATCGATCACCCATAGCCTGCACCAGATTATCCCACAAACATAATGCCTCGGAACGAAACGAGGCGGTAGCATAAGTGACCATGTCATCTCCCTTACACTTACTAACCCTCAGAACGGCCTCCATCTCTCTCACCCATTGATGAGCTGCCAAAGCATCCTTAGTACCATCGAAAGAAGGAGGGTCACACTTTTTGAAGTCCCCATACGAACAACCCCGAGTAGATACACTAAAAGTCCGAACCTCGTCCTCATCCCCACTCGGTACATACACCTCTTCCTCTTCCTCGACCAGTGTCTCCTTACCCTTCTTCCCTTTATCCGAACCTTTACCAACCAATGACTCTTCCATGGCCCTAACGGCCTCAGCAACGATCTCGAGAATGGCGCTATGGAGCACATGGTAAACCTCGTCGACGATAGCCGCGCGCATAGCAGGATCTAAGGTGGGGTTATCCCCCTCCTCAAGAATCGGGGTCTCCTCCCGCTGGGGAGTAGGAATATCTCTCTCGGCTACGGCACGTGGCTTACGACCACGGCCGCGAACACTAGGACCACCTCTCTTAGCAGCTCGAGTATTAACCATGTCTTATCCCAACAAAGACAGAATTTTAACACGGTTAAGTACAAGTGGTAATTAGAACATGTAAGGTAAGGGTAAACTGCTATTGACGTTGATCAAGTGTAATTAGTCATTTACTTTACCCGCCCGTCCTAACCACCCCCTGCCCCTAACCACGTTAGCCTTCTATCTAACACTTAAACAGTTAATCACATACCGAGAACTTTTAAATTTAAAGGAATGACTAAATAATTAAAAGTTACCTCTTGGCGTGCAGCTACTCGAGGTGGGCATACTGGTCTCTTTTCTTACAGTTCGAGTCCAAGCATTCGGGGATGCTCAGATCCCTTGAACCATGGCTCTGCTACCATCTTGAAAGGCCCCGAACCCCGTGAACCCCACAGTTGGTAATCATTCAAAACACTCGTAAAAATAATTAAACTTAAAAACAATTCTTTTCATTAAAATAAGCATCACAGAGTATAATTCAGCGGAAAACGTAAATAATATAATAAGTTCCCAAAACCCGGGAATTTTGCCCAAAACCAACTAAATTATCTTTAATAATTTTTTTTAAAAGGAAATGTTTAATAATAAAGTCTTCAAATCCCGTATGCCCTTCACCGTCCAAGTATCTTCGTGCACGTCCAAGCGATAAGGCATCCTCTTCTTAACCTGAAACTCGTACTAACATGCACACAAAGTCAGCTTAAGCTGAGTGAGTTCAAGTTTTAAATAAGTAACAGAAGTCTTAATAATCATTCCAACGGTTTTAAAACTGTAAACGGAATTACATCAGTTAGGTCATTACATTCAATAAATAATCATCCTTACATATGAACATCTCTATACGTACATTCCTATATATAAATATATATATATAACATTCAATAATAACATTCAGGGTCGAGCAAACGTACAACCCAAACACGTAACATTCAACGCATGCAAACACGAAGTAGGCATACGCAACATTCAGTAGTCGAGACGACTACAACATTCGCCAAATATTTCCCATTCTACAATATATATATATACATACACACATTCTTTAACATTCCAAGGCCTACCATTACTAGCAAGCCTATGTAAAATCATTTTAAACATTTCATTAAGCAAAATCACTTAGGTGTGCATGCTAGCCCAAAACATAAAAAGAGTTAAACGGGGCATCAAGAACTCACCTGAGGTCAACCTAACACCAGCAACGAGCTAAGGACTCCCTAAGTACTCACTCACAAGAAAGGGCCTGTAAATTGCACGCAACGCGTCACTAAACTGGATCGTAAGAACACGCTTGCCTAATGTGCCGTTCAAGCCTAACACTTTGGCCCGAGGCCCAACAACTTGGCCCGAGGCACAACCCATACCCAATTACTTTGCCTCAGCCCCTAAAACATTTCAATTAACCAAATCCACCCTACGATTATGGTCGGGGCTAACCATGATGCACAACTCACCCGCTGGTAATCAAATTGAGTCGAATACGCGCGTATTAAATCTTAAAACCAATTGTGAAACAAATCAGCCCCAAATGGACCAAATTCCCATCTTAACCTTTTCTCACATCATAATTATGTTACCCGAGTTGATAGGGTTGACGGTTCTTTTTACAACTTTCAATTTAACATTTAAACGAAAATTCGCGCACCGCCGACTCGATTGACCAATCACCAACCAAAATAGCCCCGAGTATCAAAAAAATAATTTTCCCATAGCCCTTAGACTCCCCTAAGGCCATGCAAACTGATTCAGTTGGTCATTCAATCGATTAATGCATCAAACTCAACAATTGACAATTCTACACCCGATAAACCCTAGTTTTCGAACTAAAATCGAGGAAGTGGGTCAATTGCACTTTGGCTGAAATCTGTCCAACGAAAAGTATTGGCAAAATTAAGCATCAAAACGATTCGGGGTGAACGAAAAGAGTGTTGGTGATTGTAGTACATACCTTGAACTACTTCTTGGAGCTTGGAATTGATCAAAAAGTCGAAGCAAGGAAGGGGGGGAGGGCTGTTCTTCGGCCGATCGCTGCTGGGGGGGGGGAGGCTAGGGTTAGGTTAATTGTTTTATGATATAAATAAAATAGTTACATCCAAGTCCCTCCAAGTTGAAGTGTAAGGCAAAATGGAAGGAAAATTTAGGTTCTTTAACGTACCGGGATGACGTAAAGACTTTCGAGAAACGTCGGATAAATCCTGAGAATTATACATACTCTACAAGCTTTAATTCTTGAAACCGGAATTAACGGGCGTTACATTGTATGCGACATACTTGATCTCATGGACCACCCGACACTGAATCATTTCCCGTGCCTAGGAGAGAGTTTTGTGAGAGACGTCGCACCATTCCACCATCGTCTACTTCATCATCCATTGGTAGTTTATCCTCTTCTCCTACGTTTTCCGACTTTGAAGATAGGGATAGGATCATGGGCGAAAACCCACCACCGAGGAGGACAGTTGCAGACCGGGCCCGACCGGCCAATGCTGGAGCGAGATCCAGCATCGCACCACCCGCCATTGCAGTCAACACGAGCGGGCAGATTCCATCGAACATTCTGAACACAATTTCTCATTCTGCTCAGTTCCACAGGTTACTTCACGAGAACCCGCATTCTCATCTCACTCGTATCGCGCGTATCTGCGACACTTTCCATCTTGCCGGCGTATCCGAAGACGCCGTGAAACTCCGCATTTTTCCGTTCTCACTTGATCATGCGAGTTTGTGGCTCGATTCCCTCCCACAGGGCTCCATAGCTACTTGGGCTACCATGCAGACCCAATTTCTTGAGAAATACGATCCTCCGGCTAAGGCCGCTCGTCTACATAATCAGATTCATTCTTTTCAGATGGAGGACACCGAGAGTTTCTACGAGGCATGGGAGCGTTTTAAAAATCTGTTAGCGTTGTGCCCGAACCACGGCTTGCAAGATCGGGCGGTTGTCGAGAAGTTTAATAATGGAGTGATGTAGCCGACGCAGAACATGCTTGACACGGCGGCGGGAGGAAATCTGTTGACGACGAAGGACCCGGATGAGCGTATCACTTTGTTTAACGGGTTAGCTATGAGTGGATACCAGAGACCACCCGCCAGAGGTGGTAAGACCGTCGATTCCATATCACGCGGCATGCATTCGGTGGACACCACCACCGCACTCACGGCACAGGTCGAGGCGTTGGCGAAGATGGTGAAGGACTTGCAGATGAAGAGCAAGTTGTGCGAGATATGCAGAGGAGGGCATGATACGGTTTAGTGCCCAGTCAGTCCGTAGGAGGAGGCTGTAGACTTCCTAGGCAATCTAAACTGAAATCAAAATTCTCTCAATTCTTATAATTCAGGATGGAGAGGCAATCAGAACTCCAACGAGAGGAGCGGCAATCAGTCCGGTTTTCAGAAGCGTCCGAGTCTATTTCGGGATGCGGGTGAAGGAGCGAGTAGTGGGGAGAAGAAGCTCACTTTAGAGGAGATGATGGCGCAGCAGACGCAGATGTTGTCACAGCTTATGACGTGAGAGGATTCCCGACACAAAGAGACCCAGGAGAAGTTTCGCAAACACGAGTCATTCGTGAGGAATTAGGGAGCGTCGATTCAGAGTCTTGAACGGCAGATGGGAGAGATAGCTATTCAGTTGAACGAGAGGCCGGAGGGTATGCTACCGAGTAACACCGAGCAAAATCCGAAGGGATTTGCGAAAGCTGTGACGATGAGGAGAGGTGCAGGGGCACGAGATGAGCCCGTGATTCAGGAGAGGTCTAGAGGGAGAGTAGTCAAGAAGACCTGTAGTTGTTGATAGAGAGGAGCAGGTGGATGAGGAGATTCAGATGGAGTCTTCGCCGGCCCAGGTGCATCAGAGCAGCAGCCCAGGGAGTTCAGCACAGGCCAAGAGACAGCAGCTACCGAGATAGCCACCGAGAGTCTACAAACCGAGAGTACCATACCCCGGGAGACTCTGTAGAGATAGAGATGAGGAGTAGAACTCCAAATTCCTCGATCTTTTGAAGCAGCTTCACCTTAACATTCCATTCCTTAAGGCACTGAGTCAGATGCCTAAACACGCGAAGTTCCTTAAGGATATTCTTTCGAATAAGGAGAAGTTAGCTGAGGTAGCTTCCATCCCTTTGAGTGCTAGTTGTTTTGCTGTCTTACAGAGGAAGTTACCAGAGAAGATGGCCGATCCAGGGAGTTTCACGATTCCCTGCATCTTGCGTGATGATACAGTTATTCATGCGCTGGCTGATCTTGGTGCTAGTATTAATCTCACGTCATATTCCGTGTATCGCAAGCTGGGTTTAGGCGAACCGAGGCCTACAAGGATGAGTATCCAGCTTGCTGATCGTTTTGTGAAATACCCTTGAGGGGTGGTCGAGAACATGCTTGTTCGTGTCGACAAGTTCATTTTCCCGGTGGACTTTGTCATTCTGGACATGAACGATGATGATAGCGTACTACTTATATTAGGTAGACCATTCCTTGCCACTACATAGGCGTTGATCGACGTCTGCGAGGGTAAGTTGATCTTGAGAGTTGGGGATGAGACTTTCACCTTTGACGTTCGACAGTCACTTAAACACCCCAAGTCTGCTGATGACTCCTTTTACTTTATCAATACCATCATGGAGCATGTTGGGGAGTTTTTCAGTGAGATATGTGGAGGATCTGCTTCCGACACTCAGATTCTCGATAGGGACATTTCGGAGATTGAGATGGTTGCCATGACCGATCAGTCAACGAGAGATGACACCGAGTCACATACCCCTTAGTCTGAAGTGTCTGCTGGGATCGTACGAGACGATCCGATTGACTGACCTTCCGTCGAGAGCCCCCCTCCTTCCTTAGAGCTTAAGGATTTGCTCGCCCATTTGGAGTATGCATTTTTGGATGAGGAGAGGAAGCTGCCGGTTATTATTTCATCTGCTTTGATGGAGGTTAAGAGAGAGATTGTTCAGGGTGCTTCGAGAGCACAAGGAGGCCATTGCATGGAATATTATCGACATAAAGGGTATCAACCCTTCGTTTTGCACTCATAAAATCCTCATGAAGGATAATTTCAGATCTATCGTTCAGCCGCAGCGGCGGCTTAATCCGAAGATGTAGGAGGTAGTGAAGAAGGAGATTATCAAACATCTTGATACGGGGATCATTTTCCACATTTCTGATAGTTCATGGGTTAGTCCAGTCCAAGTGGTTCCTAAAAAGGGTGGCATGACTGTCGTCACCAATGAGAGGAACGAGCTTATTCCCACTAGGACTGTGACCGGTTGGAGAGTCTGTATTGATTACCAAAAACTGAATGATGCCACGAGGAAAGACCACTTTCCTTTACCTTTCATTGATTAGATGTTGGAGCGTTTGGCAGGTCAGCAGTATTACTGCTTCTTGGATGGTTTCTCCGGGTACTTTCAGATTCCGATTGCTCACGATGACTAGGAGAAAACCACGTTTACCTGCCCATATGGAATGTTTGCCTATAGACGTATGTCGTTCGGATTGTGTAACGCTCCAACAACATTTCAGAGGTGCATGGTGGCTATATTTCATGACATGATCGAGGACTCCATTGAGGTGTTCATGGACGATTTTTCTGTGTTTGAGAGCTCTTTCGATCAGTGTCTCTCCAACCTTGAGAGGATGTTGGCCCGATGCGTTGACACCAACCTAGTCCTTAACTGGGAGAAGTGTCACTTCATGATACGCGAGGGCATCGTTTTGGGGCATCATATTTCAAGTGCGGGGATAGAGGTCGACCGGGCGAAGGTCGAGGCCATTTATAATCTTCCCCCACCCGCTTCTGGGAGATCCATCAGGAGTTTTTCTTAGTCACGCTGGGTTCTATCGCTGATTCATTAAAGATTTTTCTAAGATCACCAGGCCCATGACCAAAGTTCTGGAGAAGGATGCCCCGTTTGTGTTTTCTGAGCAGTGTATCGAGGCATTTGATCTTTTGGAAGACAAACTCGTTAACGCCCCGATCATGATTGCTCCCGACTGGTTGCTTCCTTTTGAGTTGACGTGTGATGCGAGCGACTTCGCAGTCAGAGCGGTTCTTAGACAGCGGAAGGATAAGCATTTCCATCCGATTTACTATGCTAGCCAGACCTTGAATGGTGCCTAGGAGAGTTACACCACCACCGAGAAAGAGCTTTTAGCTGTGGTGTTTGCGTTCGATAAATTCATGTCCTATCTAGTTCTATCCAAGACGATTGTGTACACGGATCAATCTGCCATTCATTTATCTCTTCAGCAAACAAGATGCTAAGCCACGCCTTATCCGATGGATCCTGTTGCTTCAAGATTTTGATATTGAAATCTGTGATAAAAAGGGGGCCGAGAATGTAGCGGCCGATCATCTTTCACGTCTTGAGGGAGCTGAGTTAGGAGAGCCAGGGGTCAGGATTAATGACCACTTTCCGACAGAGAGTCTTATGTTTGTTACAGCTCATGAGGAGGGTTTCCATGGTTCGTCGACATCACAAACTATCTTGCGGACGGGTACTACCCGAAGATGTCTTACCAGCAAAAGAAGAAATTCTTTGCTGATGTTAAGTTTTACCTGTGGGACGACCCGTATCTCTTTCGTATAGGTGCTGACAAGTTGATCAGGAGGTGTGTTGACGTTAAGGAGGGATGGAAGATTCTGAGCCATTGCTATGTTGGACCGACAGGAGGTCACCACGGTGCGAGTTTGATAGCGAAGAAGGTATTTGATTGCGGTTTTTATTGGCCTTCGATTTTTAAAGAAGCGCACGCGTTTGTGAGGAGTCATGATCGTTGCCAGCGTGTCGGCAACATTTCGTCTTGAAATGAAATGCCCCAAAATGCTATTCAAGCTTGTGAGGTTTTCGATGTGTGGGGCATTGATTTCATGGGACCATTTCCATCTTCGCGTGGGAACAAGTACATACTTGTGGCTGTTGATTATGTCTCGAAGTGGGTTGAGGCCAAGGCCTTACCCACGAATGATGCCTGAGTTGTACTCTGTTTTCTCAAGAGCCTTTTTGCTAGTTTTGGTATCCCGAAGGCGCTGATCAGTGATAGAGGTACTCACTTCTGCAATGTGCAGACGGAGAAGGCGTTGCGACGCTATGGGGTCACCCATTGGTTTGCAACCGCCTACCACCCACAGACTAGTGGGCAGGTGGAAGTGAGTAATCGGGGGATCAAATGTATTCTTGAGAAAACGGTTGGTTCGAATAGGTGGGATTGGTCCGACAAGTTGGATGATGCGTTGTAGGCCTTCCGTACAGCCTACAAAACTCCGACCGGTTCCACACCGTTTCGGATGATCTATGGGAAGGCCTGCCACCTGCCTGTCGAGTTGGAGCACCATGCGTCGTGGGCCCTACAGAGGGTCAATTTTGATATGTCCGCCGCAGAGAGCACTCGTTTCCACCAGTTTCACGAGTTAGAGGAGCTCAGAGATCACGCCTACGCGCAGTAGTTTAGGTATAAGGAGCGGACGAAGGAACTGCATGATAAAAAGTGGAAGGGTAACAAGCAGTTCAAGTGTGGGGATTTGGTCTTATTGTATAATTCCCGATTGAGGTTATTCCCTGGAAAGTTGAGATCCCGTTGGTCGGGACCGTTCACGGTCACTGAGGTGTTCCCGTATGGCACTGTTGAGATAGAGGATAAAGGCAGGAAGTTTAAGGTGAACGATCATAGACCGAAGCACTACATTGGCGAGCCAATGGATGATCAGACGGTCGAGGTATTCTACCTTGACTCGCTCACCGAGACGTAGATGTGTGGATGCATCACTCGGGAGACTGCCCGAGTTATAGAGTTTGTATCACTATTATTTGTTTGTGCTATCTGTTTTATTTGTTTTTGTCTATTTCAGGATGTTTCAAAATGAAACCGCTCGTAATCAATCTCCATTCGAGTCGGTCGATTTAAGGGGTGTTCTGTTTATTAAAAAAAAACAATCATAAAAACCAAAAACACAAAAATGCGTTTATTTCTTTATGTTTTTGTTTTCCATTTTGTACGCCGCTACATGCGAAAAAGTTTGAGTTTTGCAGGTTATATGATGCGCATGGTAGCTACGATGGCATTTTGGAACAAGTTCTCCCGAGGTTGCAGCCGCGAATGAAATGCTATACGGTCGCTTGGTTACTACTCAGCTGTTGAAGATTCTGCACACAAACCAGGGAAGTAACCCGTTCTTTGTCTTAGTCTTGTATACTATATTTTTACTTTGTGTTTTATTTTTATTTTATTTTATTTCTTTTCCTTGTACTCGATGATTTCATTCTAAGTGTGGGGATGGGGTTTATTTTACTTAGTTGTAGAAATTTTTTTGAAAAAAAAAAAATTGAAAAATTTGAAAAAAAATAGTCCCTTGAAATTTGTTTTCTCTACGTTAAACAGGAAATGATATTATTACCGAGTAGTGGTTATTTTATAACTACTTGTTGTTTTCAATATATATATATAATAAATAAGAACAGTGCCCTTTAGACCCGCACGTAATGTATGGCGACCGAACAATTTATACTCAGTAATCGATGTGCTGGTAGGCTCAGCCTTTGAGAATGAAAGGGCGGTTTGGTTGTTGACCAAATTGAACCTTTTAAATGGCCTGACTTTAGTGGGAAACATCTTAGAGTTTTGTTTGTTTAACTAAGCCCGTAACAGGACTGGAATGAAAAGCCGGGTTATACTCAAGCCTCGAGTCATATGATCACCTTTAAATCTAATTTTTGTATACGTACTTATATGTATAATCTTATGTATACGTATCTATTCCTGCAAATAGCAGAAGACAATTTTGCTCAGCCCTTTGTTGCACGGTGGTGCAGACCTGAGCCTTGATGCAGTCTGTATTATCATCCAACATGGTGAATTTTTTCAAAAAAAAAAATGCAAAAAGCCAAAAGGCAATGCAAAAAGTCAAAAGGCAGAAAAAAAAATTCAAAACCACCATGAAGGAAACTACTGTCGGTCGATCAAGGACCAAGCTAGAGTTTATAGGTTGTATATGAGTCGAAAATGTTTTGATCATGTGGCAATAGGTTTAAGTCAAATTGGGGTGATTCGGCCCGGTAAAACCATAATGGAACGTGATGAAGTGGCGGCAGGGCTTTCAAGTGGAGGTCCCACTTAGTCATACAAACTAATGAAATTGTCACGCCTTATTTGCCTCGGTAAGTATTAGGGGCATGGGCTTAAGTGGATAGCAATACCGGCAATCGACCTAATCTAGCTTATTAGGTGAAAGTTGGAAGAAATATTTGGGTAACGGGTCACTTGTTCTAATACTTAAAAAAAATTATATAATAATAATAATAATAAATAAATAAAACCAAGAGTTGTCGGTTAAACTCGGTTATGATCCTGTGTAGTATCCTTTTTCAGGGACGAAAAAGTCTTAAGTGTGGGGATATTTGATGTGTTGTAAAACACACTTATTTTCCGCAACATTCAGCAGCAAGGGGAGAAGAGAAAAAAAAGTTTTTCGTGCTAGGTTTTGGAGCTTGTGGCGGCTAGGGAAGGAAGAAGGACACAAGAACAAGCCTCGGGGATGTTTCTCATCAGTTTTGTAGCAGCCAAGAGCAGCCATAATCATCCTATATCCTTCCTCTTTAAACATCGTTCATCAAACTTTATTTTCTTGATCATTTGTTGAATTGTTTTGCAATTGATTGAGAGATTGAATTGTTTATGATTAGGATTGATTGTTGAATGATTTTTGAGATGATTGGAATGAGTTATATGATGTGTTTATTGAGTTTTCATGGCTGTCCAAATATGATTAGAGGCTAAACTTGTCGGTTCTACCTAGGAATGATGATAATTGCTAGTGTTTGATGAGTTTTATGGATTGTTTGATTAATAGACTTTAATTGTTATTGTAAAGTTTGATTTAGACATGAAATAGGTTATGTTTAAGGTCTAGAAATTTTGGTAATTCATTGCTTAAACCTCTTGCGTTGGTTGATTAGTTTTGTATTGATTGATCGGTTCTTGTTTGATTCTAGACTTGGTGTTTAGGCTTTGTTTGCGGTAGGAACAACCGCAGGGTTTTGTTGCATGAACTTGTGGTTAAAGTACAGCAGTTAGACACCTTCTTAGAGACCGAGAGGTGATAAGAAGTTAGGGTCGTCTCATTATCTTTGCATGCTAGAACAAGAATTGCACGAGAGCGAGTTCGTTTCTTGTCAGGTTTAGGTGTTTTGAGCGACTAGTTGATCTATTTTGGTTTAAGTTGAATTGTTCCTCTATCCTTGGTTGTGTAGTATTAATAACCATTATGGTCGAGTGTTGGTGAGACCGAGAGGTGAGTCAACATTAGAACACGTTAACAATTGTTTCCCGGTTTGTTCGTTTTAAAGCCTGTTAAGAGTAGTTATGGTTTATCGAGTGAGACCGAGAGGTGATTCAGTGAGCCCGAGCGATCCTTAGTCGTGTCATCTTTAGGGACGGGTGTCTAGATATCATTCAATCCATTTTCTTGTTAGGCCTACAGTTTGATTCAGACCTAGGTAGACGTTTTTTCTCCATCCAAAGTTAACACAGTTAGTTTGTCGTTAAGTTTTCTGTTTTTGGTAACTTTTGTCAGTCAGTCCAGTTAAGTCATAAAAAATCAAAAAACAATTAAATATTATTCTTAGGTAGGTCTTGTCTAGGGTTAGTGATCTTTAGCGTTCTTACGTGTCTTCGTGTTCGATACTCGGACCGGTACACTTGCCGGTTGTGTGTGGTTTTACGATTCTCGTTTTATATTTAAAGCTTAGTTGTGAGGGTTATCCGACACACATCAGCATACAAAACATTATTTAAAATAACTTCCAAACCATTTGGAAGCTTCAAAATGTAGTCCCCTCGGGCTTCGACAACAACCTTTGCTCCATTTCACATGAAGAGACTAATATCTCCCTTCTTGAATCCATCACTTCCTTTGAACCCCTGCAACAAATTGCAAATGTGAGTTCCACATCCGGTATCCAATACCCATGTGTTAGAGGAAATAATATTAAGATCAACATGAATCATGAAAGTTGTACCCGAGGTTTGCCCCGCATCCATCTTAGCTTTCAACTCTTTTAGATAGGTTGGACAAATCCTCATCCAATGCCCTATCTCCCCACATCCAAAGCACGGATCCTCCGCACAAACCTTTGGCTTCTTTTCTTTCGGTTTGGGTGGTTCAGTTTTCGCCTTTCCCTTGAACTTACCCTTGACTTGTCCCTTTCCTTTAGCAACTTTTGCCTTGGGTTCCGGGTGATGCCTTTTCCTATTTCCTCCATCATTGATCGTGAGAACGGGTAAAACCTTCTTACCCATTCCCCTCTCGGCCGTCTTGAGCATTGCGTGAAGCTCACCAATGCTCTTGTCCCACCCATTCATGTTATAATTCATAACAAAAGTCTCAAACTTCTTAGTTAAGCCATTTAGGATCAAATACGTGGCTAACTCTTTGGAGACGGGACAATTAAGGCGCTCGAGATGATCAATGTGGCTTTTCATCTTAAGCACATGGGATGAAACCGATTGGGTTTCTTCCATACGACATTCATGAAGCGCTCGAACCGTTTCGAAGCGTTCCACCGTAGCTCGTGTGGGGAACATTTCCTTAAGTTGGGTGATCATGTCGTATGCCCCATGAAGTTCAAAATCCTTTTGAATCTCGGGAATCATAGTTCCCAACATGAGGCAAGAAAATTGCACCAAATCCTCTTGTGTTTTACCCTATTGTTATAGTTATCGGCATCGTCAATGCTAGGTTCATCGGGAATAGGATCCTCTATTACGTAGTATTTCTTTTCTTGCTTGAGAACGATTCTCAAGTTTCAATACCAATCCATAACGTTGTTATAGTTTAGACGATCCTAGACGAGGAGCAGATCTTCACCAACATTCTTGTAAAAGAGTGTACAATCAACCGTCCCCCGTTTGAAGCCACTATCGATCAAATGGTCAGCCAACGTGCTGTACCAAGCTTTTGTACCAGGCTCTCGGGGTCTGGTGTAAACCATATAGAGCCTTGTTTAAACGGTAAACACGCTCAGGATAGTCAGGGTCTCAAAACCGGGAGGCTGTTTCACGTAAACTCCTTCGTGAATTTCCCCATTCAAGAATGCCGATTTAACATCCATCTGATAAACCTTAAAGTTCTTAAAGGCTACATAGGCTAAAAAGATGCGGATCGCTTCCAGTCATGCTACTGCAGTACACTTCCGTGTAATCAATGCCTTCCTGTTGATTATATCCAAGTACGACCAATCGTGCCTTGTTGCGCACAATTACCCCACGGTCGTCTTTCTTGCACTTGTAAAGCCACTTGATCGGTATTGCCCTTTTGACTCTGTCGGTTTGTTAATGAGTTCCCATACACCCAGTCGTACAAACTGTTGCAGCTCCTCCTGCATAGCCTCTACCAATGAAGGTTCCTTGAGTGCCATTGTGACACTTGTCTGTTCGATCTTAGATAAGAAGCAAGTGTATTGTGCAATGTTTAGAATCCCTATTGAATGCAAATCCGCATATGCACACAACACAGGATCTTCTGTAGGATATACGTTACAATCAACATCTTCGCCGCATACGTTAGCTAATTGGTGTCGAGTTCTAACACCGTCATTAACATCAACAATGATATGTTCCTGTGGATGATTCGTGTGAATCCTTAAAGAAGGATTCACAAGAACATATACATTATCACCAAGATTGGTGATATTTTCCTCGGCTGTGTCTAAAGAGACAGTCGACGACACATCCTCAATTTGAATCGGCTCGAGAACTTCATGAGCTTCATCTAACGGAATTGAAGAAGAGTCGACGAAATCAGCTTCATCGGAAGATTCAGAAACATCATTTGATGTTTATGATACATTAGGAGTCTCGTTCATGAGAGAGCATGCTAGGATCTAGACCTTATGATTAAATCGACTGATTCGTTGTATATGTATACGATTAAGCTTGAATACGTTAGGTGTGTGTAGTGTGTGTGTTGAGAGGAAATTTGAGCAGAGTAACGAGGCTTGAGAAGGAAATAATCAGAACTGTTACATTAGAAATAGTTACAGGGGTATATATAAGAGATGACCTCATTCATTAAGATGGCCTTAACGGATGGGTCATTCGTTAATACATTTATCATAGCGAATTACCTTCATTTGTTATGTTCCATTCGTTAATCTTGGTTAACGAATGGAGCTTACATTATACGAATGTGACACATTCGTTTCGGGGTAACGAATATGCCTTACAATTAGGCGAATGAGCATATTTACGTTAAACCCCCTATAAACTAAGACTAAATACATTAATAACCTAATAAAGACCGAGACGTACAAAACATGTATTAACAAACTCCACCTCGTCTCGAGCTCTTTATCTTCATCAATGCTGGAACATCTTCGTCTTCCAGTCCACACAACTATGAATCTTGAATGCATAACAGACATGAACCACCTTCTGAAATTGCTTAGCAAGTTCGTAGTCACTTACATTAGCGAATCTGATCTGACTTGTAAATAAGGCATCGTTGTCAGACTCAGATAAGTTAACAAACCACATTGGATCAATCACTCGAATAGTCTTCGTGTTTGACCCGGAACCAAATACAATAACCGCTTCACTCGTTTTATTATCATAATACCAGTAATTGAACGATGTGAATAGACTCTGAGGGAATGTCTTCATCGGAGCCCTCTTCATTGTCTTTGGCGGCTTCACCTGTAGAATCATCTTCCTCCAGCCAGTGTGTGGATCAATCTCATCTATATACTTGTGAGTCGGCACCTGTGTCTTGAAGAATTTGAAACCATAACGGGTTTCATGCAATAAATGGGCGTAGAACGACTTAGCCCACTGATCTTTCCCACCATTCATGAACGGTCTGTTGGCTGGTGTTCTAACGTCCCACCTTGGCATAGATAATATATCATGTGGGCGTTTGAAATAATAAATACCATGTTCCACTTAACGATATATACCTTAAGTTCAGAATCAAACTGCCATGATACCAAATCACCTTTAACATCTTTGACAGACTTGTAGTTCTTCATCTGGTATGCTGATGCTCGAGCCTTGGCCAATTTTATTTCCTCCTTTTCATGATATCGTAAGGCCTCGATCATCTTGTTCATTTTCTTCATGTCATGCTCAAACATACCCTCCAAAGCACGCTTCTGTTTTCTTTCTTTATCAGACAGGTGACTTGTCTTTGCAGTCTTATTCCACTTTTCTTTCTCTTCTTGCAATCGACGTTCTGCTGAATTAAAAAGTTCTGTAGTGAAGAATGGAATACTTGAGTCGTTGTTATTGTCAGTGTAATACTCAGGGTACTCCTCAGCAGTAACATCCTCTACCTCCACTTCATCATAATCAGGTACATTCCCACGAGGAATACCTGTATTCGTACTTTCTTCAAATTCAACATCTACATCCACACTCTTACCCAAATCCTCAACCTCCTCTTCGTTTAGATCCAGAAGCAAGGCTATCTGCTCTTTAGTCAATGAATGATCTACAAACTCGCCTTCTTCGATCTCATCTTCATTCACCATACTGTACAAAAACCCCGTCCATACCCATAAGCAAAATCATGTTAGCTGGAATGACATCAATCGGTTTGGCTCTCATGTAATCCTTGTATGGTATTATCTGCAAATTACTACCCTCAGACCCACCACCAGCACTCGTATTAGCCTTATTACCTACCGACGGTCCAAAACTACCACCCGATTGCTGATCCACACCCCCCGTTCCATCCTGATCATCCTCATCATTCTTTAACTTCTTCAACTCGTCATCTTTATAAGTGAGCTAAAGGATGATCTCGTCTTGTTTATCCAATCTCTCCCCCTGAGCAGCAACAAGGGCTCGAAGTTCCTTGTTTTCTCGTTGAATAAACTGAACATGTCGGTAAATATTCCGTTGCGCTAGCTCATGTGTAGCTCTGTCAGCCTGCATCTGTGTCTGTTGAAGATGCAACAGATTCATCATGCGGAACCACTGAGCTTGGGGAGACATAGAATAGAAATTAGGATGAACTGGTTGCATGGGACCCTGAGGACGACTGAAAGCCATAAAGGAATGCTCAGGTCTTGGCAACTTTGTAGGTGTAGCTAGAGTCACTGGAGTAATAGGCTGTGGTGTAGGTATACGAGCCAAAACAATCTAAAGAACATCACCAAATACAGGATCTGGTCGTGAAGTAGTAATCAAAGTCATAGAGGGAGGTACTGGAGACACTGGCATATGAACCGGAGTCGGTGATCTTGGAATCTGTTGAGGCATAACAGAAGTAGGAATAGGAGCTAAAATAGATACCGGTGGAGTAGATCGCTCGAACGGTTGACTCGGTATCTCGATTCCGGAACCGTGTCGAACAAGTTGCTTCTTTACTTTCTCACCCTTCTCAATCATCGGTTCTTTACCCTTATGTTTACGTTTCTGCTCATAAGTTAGCTCAACTTGTGGTCCTGGACCACCATTTCCACCATTACCACCATCATCATTCTTAGAATTGGAATCGTCATGATCCCAATGATCATTCGGTGGCTGTTGATAATCAATGTTTGCAAGATGACCAATCAAACGATTAAACTTCGGTCTGTCTTGAAGACTTTGACCTCGGTAAGATCTTAAACGTCTAATTGTCTCTTCATTCATGTGTTCAAGCCTCATCACATCGTTTTGATCTTTAATCAAATCAAGCAACAGATCATTGATCATCATTTGCAGAAATCTGGGATACATTAGAAACTTATGACGGCTCGTGATATTTTCCTTTAGATGATAATAAACCAATTCAGAGAAGTTGAATGGTCTATTCAATACCAAGGCAACAAAAGCTGACTGTAGCATCACTCGGCATTCATCAAATCCACCCTTGCGTCCACCGAGATAATGTATCAACACATGAAGCAAGTACTTGTATTGTTCACACAAGTTTGCTTTGTTGTACATTGATCTACCTAGATCTCCGTTATACTTTACCCTTCCAAACAATCCACGTATCAAACTCTGTTCAAATTCACACTTATCATCAATCGTATCATGAAACCCCAACGAATCTCGAATCACACCAATATCAATCACAACTCGCTTATCTTGAATCACTGCCTCTATATGATTTTCGACCTTATTGTATCTAGCAGTATTCCAGAATGCTCGAATAATACTCTGATAGACAACAATACTAGTAGAGATGGCCTTGTATATCCTGGAGTGTGTCAAGAAACTGATCATGCCTCCAAAGATCGGTGTGTCTTCAAAATTCGGCTCTAGATAGGCACATATGTTGTGGCTCTTATTCCAAGATAGCAACACTGGAGCTTGTTTAGGTTCATCTTGAAGTGGTTGTTCAGGATTAGCCTCGGGATTATGCTTGGGAGCAGGGTTTTGAATGATCTCGTCAGCCATTTCTATTTAATCAAGAATAAAAATCAGTAAAATAATAAAAATATTCTACTGGCTAACGAATAAGCATCTCGTTCGTTATAATAGATTACACGAATGAGACATTCGTTATACCCTAAATGACTTACATTCGTTACATATAACGAATCATACTAATAAGTTAAGACATTCGTTATACTAACAAATCAATACCTATTACATTAACGAATCGGGACTAATTAGTTACACATTAGACTTATTCGTTTAAAGAAATAATGAATAATCACATTCGTTAACATAACGAATCTGTGATACTTTAAACTTTGACAATCAAGAGTCAAAATTCAAGATTCTTCGACTTCAACAAATCAATGACGAAGAACATTATCAATCAATCCATTGAATTCACACTAATTCCACAATCCGATGCCATGAAACTAGTCGGAAACTGGATTAATACACTTAAATGTTGACATAGGTCCAAATTTTCATCAACAAGGTAATTATACGTTATAAAATTGTTCGGTTTATAACCGATTGACAAATCAATCAATTAACCCCTAACAATGCGATGAACTTCCAAAAAAATCATCTTGTTGAAATCGCCAATACCTATAGAACAGGAATATATCAATCAACAGAGATAATATACAGATAACAGGTTTTGGAAAAAATTTGCTAAGGTTTTGGTAGGGAAACGATGAAATAGTGAATAAACGAATGAAGAGTCATTAGTCTGTATCGGGATAATAAACCTCAATAATTTCACACGTTCCAAGGTCATTCATTCAAATTTTGAACTAACGAATGGCCTCATTCGTTAAATTAATAAACTTGATTAATCAAGATTTTAAACGAATAAGGTTTCCATTCGTTAAACTTTAACGAATATTACATTAACTCTCTTATTTGTTAACTATATAACAAATATTAAAGTCATTTGTTAAAATCTAAATGAATGATACATTAAAATCATTCCATTCGTTAACTATTTAAGCGAATGTCTTCCATTCATTATGCACAACGGAAACGAATATCTTGATAACGAATGAGAAACTCATTCGTTATGTTTAAATAACGAAAGACTTTACATTCGTTAAACCAATTAACGAATTACCAAATTCCTTAGCGAATGAGATACAATCTCATTTAAGCAATTAAATATTATTAAAAACCAATTAGGGTTTTTTAAAGAATTAAATAATCAATTAAGCCCATTAATGTTCTTATTGAAATACATTAAAATTACCCGATCCTCCAAGAATCGGTAAGACTTAACTTAAATGGATTTTTACATTAAGAAACAATTGATACCAATTGTAAATTAGGTTAAGCACGATTAACTTTGATATGTAAATACACGATTGTATCAATCGTGTATTTGACCGTGCTAGTTTGTAAACAAGCCTTAAGTTTGCTTTGTTTAATGTATTATACCTTTGATATGTAAATAAATAAAATGATGTCTTTCGTTCAGAAACCATGTTTATTGTGACACGTCAGCTCATCCGGGTTGGGATGTTACAGCTATGGTATCAGAGCAAAGGCTCTTTCTTGTAGAAAACTTAAACATAGTAATTAGGCCTGTGAGAAATTGGTAGATTAGGACTTAGGCACGTTAGGATTTAGGTAGATGTCTTTTTCTTATCCATCTTCGTTATTTTATCCGCGTTTTTACTAGTAGATGTCTCATACTGTTAATTCTGTAACAATCGCCACTGAGCTATTACCGATACTCGCTCCCGTAGGTTAATATCGCATGACCTTCGATTCTGCAAGCTGCGCTTGTGTAATATTAATGTTTTAACCAAATTATTTTGAACACGAAATTAATATATGATATGATATACTGCTACATTAGAAGAAATTAGTTCTTTTAGCGTCAAGTTTAAAAAACGTTCTACAAAATAAGTAATGTGTTTAAAACCTCTAGCGCTTTAATTTACTAAGGTTTTGAAAACTCCACAAGCCTAATAAGTAAAGAAACATTTTTTAAGTATCCGTTCTGCAACCGATATGTCACGCATAACGTTTTTCGTTACAAAAATATTTTAATAATTAAATCCATTATTTAAAATAATTTTATACATGTGCAATATAATAAATACCAAACTAAAAAAATCTCTTAACCGGGTTATAACATCTCACTAAATTAAAATTTAATCTCATCAAATATTTGATATGAAAATCTTATAATATAGGGATATACTAAAAATTAGTATCCGATTTAAAAAAAGAACTATATTATTTATAATTAAGAAATAATTTTATAATAAAGAAATATAAGCAGGTCATAGGTCTCACAAACCCAAATAGCTTTTTAAACCGGGTTATTACATCTTATTTTATTTGTGAAAATCTTTCATCATTAAATCATAAGTATATTATTAAATTTTGTACAATAAATAAAATTAAAATACAAAAAAAATATATAACCAATTTTGCATCATCAGATTCAGAAGTATGGTCGGTTCGCTATTCCCTCTCTCGTCATAAGAGAATTATATCGACTCTAAGGGCAATACAAACACACATATGCTGTTTAAAATTAGTTGATTTAAAGAAATGTCAAGAATTATTTAAAAAATGAGATAATATCAAATCATTTCACATCCTACATAGAACAAAACAATAATCTTCAAAATTACTACAATCTATTAACTTGCTGACAAAGAAACCTAAAACTAAACTACTTGATACTAAAAATCTCAATTTTTTGGTTAATGCATAGTGTTTCTAGTCAATTATGAACCCCGTGTTGAACATCTGAAACATGTACTGAACACTTTCTGAACCGCTACTAAACTTTGCGAAACCCATTGCTGAACTTGTTAAACCCCTCTAAATTTTTGTAAACTCCCTCGTTAATAATTAGCTTTTTATGTAATTATTTTTGACCCCATTGAGTCACTTTACAAAGCTTCTTTTAACTATTTATTCTTAACTTTTAAACTTTAAACATTTATTTACAAGAATTTGAAACATTGTTATATTAATTATACCTTTTTAAGACGTCACTTTAAATGTGTCTCACCATAGTTAAATAAAATAAGATTTTATAATTTAGAAAATGAATATGCCATAATGCAATTTAATTATAAACGATACCAATGAATTAAAAACAGGGCCTTCTTTGACACTAACACCGCTCGGGCAACGCTTAGGGTATGATCTCGATAAGAACAAAATAAATAAATAAATAGAGCAGGTGTGTGTATGTATGTATGTATGTATGTATGCATGCATGCATGCATGCGTGTATGTATGTACGTACGTACATACGTACGTACTTGCATGTATATGCATATGAGTGTATGTATGTATAAATTAAACCTTATGTAGTGAGAGTTGGATCAATAAATTGCTTCAAAATATTCTAGGAGTGTAACACCCACAAAATTTTGGTTCAAATTTGACAAGTTTATAAAGATAAAGGACCAAAAATATTTATGGGATAGTAATGGGAAAAGTAAGATAAAGAAAAGAAAGAATTTTTATGTCAATGAAATAAGTAAGGAAACTTCATCCAACATGAAAAGTGGGAAAGAAATGGAAACACTTTATAAGGAATGAGTTTTCAATTGTAATGTTCTTGTATGGCTAACCACTCTCACTAGTCCTAGCAGAGGGTGCGAAGCACCCGACACGCACGTGCACGGACACGGACACGGACATGGACTCGGGCGATGGGCGTAATGTGGCGTTTTGATGGCACACTTGGCACTTCGCACGCTCGCATCGCCGCGAGCCGCATAAGGGCCGCTTTAGTACTTTTGAACTTTGGAAGATAGACCAAGAAGTGACAAGATACTAAAGTTCAAGGACTAAAAATAAAAATTCTGACCCATCGCGCTACGCAACGGGTATACAGATTAGATCATCGCGCTACGCGATGCAGCTTCCCATAAGTTTAGAAAAAGGGGCGTCGCGCTACGCGATGGTCAAGAAGGAAGGGGGTATCGCGCTACGCGATGACCTGGTTAAGTAACCGGATCAACCACGTGTCAACACATGGCAAGATCTTGTGAATTGCGGTGTCGCGCTACGCGATGGCCTATGAAGAGGCCCATCGCGCTACGCGACGGTAGACAAAACTTTGCCTCTAAAAGGGGGCTACGGGTTTGATGCATTTTCATCCCAAATTCACACTCACTTTCACACACATAACCTTGGGAGGCGTGCCCCACCATTATGAGATTCTGAGGCTCTGATTTCTCGTAATTCGTGCGAGAACTGGAGTTTTAACGATCTGTAAATGTGTTAGGCGAGCTGGAAGCGAGGTCCTGATGATTTAAGTTTCAATAAGTGATAAGGGAGTAGAAGTGCTGCCCATGCAAAGCTTAGGCAATTAAAATACCCGTCCAACCTTTTTATATGTTTTTGACGTGAATACGTCTATGTACTGTTTTAAAGATTTACTATGGAGGGTTATCCATAGATAAAGAGTAAAAAAAAAAGATTTGTATGAGGATTGGTACGAATCCTCTATGTTTATGAAATGTTTACTCTTATAAACTATGGACTGTTATCCATATGTAAAGATTTATGAAAGTATTTGCATGAGGATTGGTTCAAATCCTCTAAAAACGTTTTGATACAAGGTAGAACTAAACACTTAGGCTAAAATACATGTGTCTGGATCCTTACATATCTGTAGTGGGCACACTACAGACATGACCATGTGGCAAGTGACTGTCTCTAGGGCGAGTGAAGTCCAATTATGTGGTCTTTAGTTCCGATGAGATGGGATTGAGACCCACTGAGTCGTTGAACAATATTGGTGTTGTATCATAATGAAGATGATTTGTATATGATTATGTATGATGAATTATGAAAACCTTTTTGTTGTGTCAGCGTTATTCACCAGCACATAGTTGACGTATTTTCCCCACATTTCAGGGAAACAGTAAAGGTTAGAATAGACAAGCAAGACAGATAAGAAGATTGAGGACATAATCCTTAGAGGTGATCTGATGGCTTAGATATTTTATTTAAAATACTGCGAAGAATCTTATTTTAAAATGACAGGTATTTTAAAACGGGTATTAAATTCCCGAGATTTCAATATAATGATATCTTATTCAAAAGACTTCCGCTAAAAGAACATAACTCTGATATATTTACAAAATAGGTACCAACTATTGGTCATACACCTAGGCCCTAGGGCGGGGTGTGACAGGTTGGTATCAGAGTCATCGATCTTAGTGAATTAGGTATTTTATTATACCTAGGCTTTGATCAGGAATATGTTTATGATGAAATCATTAGATATTCAATTGAGAATATCAAAAGAGATAATCATGGAGTGATTAAAAATGCTATGGATAAGATTCAGTCTTATTATTTGCATATATTGGTACTAGTAAAATAGGTACTTGATAAAAAGTATCTAAAATGCAATTATTAAATTGCTACGGATAAGATATAACAATACAAAGAACGGATAAGATAGGAACGTACACCTATCCTTAATATAACTTCACACGGATGCCCTATAGTCAATCTAAGTCGAGGATTATTTCAACCTTTCGTCAAGATAGAAGGAAAACGATGTATGGAGAACAGTTCTACTTCAATCCCCATATCTAAAAGATAAAAATGCAGATAAAAATGGAGGAAGAATCATATTCCTTCGATCCTAATATCTCATTAGTTGAGGTTTAAAAGATGCATAGAGAAAGATCAAATAGATCCAAGAAAAACAATGATGTTAATGACCTATCCGGAAGAAAATCCTCAGGGACAGGAAAATTTTAAATTTCCGGTAATGGACAAGAAAATTTTGTTTGTACTCAAGACAAACGTCCGAACATAGATTATAATTCCTTAAAAGGAATATATAACTTCGAAGTGATTATGAAACCAAAGTAGTGTTTAACAAAGAAACAAAGATAAAAGAAAGGAAAAAGAAAAGGAAAGGAAAAATGAGAATACTAAGAAGGATGGTAAAAAAAATTAGGAAGTTGATTATTCATTGGATGTAACGCCCTTTAATTTCGGTTACAAGAGTTGGAACTTGTAAAATATGTATTATTCTCGGGATTTAACCGATGTTTCTCGGAAGCCTTTGCGTCATCTCGGTGCGTTAAACCATCTAACTTTTCTTCCATAATGTCTTATACTTCAAATTGGAGGGGCTTGGATGTAACTTCTTTAATTATAATTATAAAACAAAACAATCATAACTCTAAATCTATGCGCAGCCGATCGGCCTCAAGACCCCCCCCCCTGCTCGAAAATCTTCTGTCCAGCTGTGTTTCAACCGTAAAAACTTCAATTCAAGGTCGGTTTTATGATTCCCAATGTCTTTTACACCTTAATTGATCATATTAACGCGCTTATTGGTCGTTAAGGTTGAGTTTTGATGATAACAGTTTGCTAACAGATTCATATATGTTTATTGTAGGGTCTGTAACGCGATGATAATCCATTGTTTTTGATCGATTCTTGTTTCAATGAAGTTCTACTTTGAGTCTAGTTTCCAGAAAGATATAATATGTAATTTTTGGACGAAATTTGAATGGTTTTTATGATTTTATAAGATCGAGTGTCAAAGCTGATGCGGGATGACAGATTCTGGTCTGTCTTCCCGACGTCATAACCCTTTTTCGACAAGTCCAAATTGGTTGGTTTGTTTAATTTGAGTTAGGAACCAAACCCAATTGGAATCGTTTAATTTGGTTTGGTAATGAATTTTATAAAAATAAAACCATTTTGTTGCGCACTGAAATAGCTGCACGTACCTTGCTGTGTTGTAGGAATTTTTATAATTTTTGTGTCCACTAGAAAAATATAATAAAAATAGTTTTATATACCTAAGGCATTCGTTAAAGTCTGGTAAAAATTTAAAAAATTATTTCAAAGGTTATCCTATGTAATTAAATGCATCTTCGCATGCTAAAATCTGAACGTTTTACTTGTTATTGATCGATAGGTTCGTTTTAGCTTAACCGGTGGATGTTCAATTGTGTTCTTGTCGAGGCTGTTTGAAGTGGGTTTTTGGACCGTAATCTTCCTAGGTATGTCTAGTATAACATACTTAAGTATCGTGTTCATTGGTGTTTGTTAGATTGGTCAACTAGTTGTAGCTTGATTGTTAGTGTTCGGTTGGCAAGAATTGTAGTTTGGTGCGTTTAACGCGAGAGTTGAAGTGATTAACGACCAATTTAGCTCGGGGACACTTGGTTTGTTGTACGGGTTGTTCAAAATTCATTTTTATAAGTTATGGGGCTGAATTGGTTGTCGGTTACTCCAACGGGTCGGTACAACGCGCAATTGTGTTTATTGAATAGCTGGTGCGTTGTACTTGCGGGTTACGACCCATTTGACTCGTGTGGCATCGTGTGGACTTGTTGGCTGTAATTTTATCATAATGGGTCCACACGGGGCTGATTTGGATGTTAACTGATGTGTGTCTAATAACCCTATAATAATGACCCTCACAACTAAGCTTTAATATTAAAACGAAAACCCTAAAACCACACACAACCGGCAAGTGTACCGATCGCAAGTAGTATAGACCTAGGAAGTCCGAGTATCGAACACGTGGACATGTAAGACGCTAACGATTACTAACCCTAGACAAGACCTACCTTAGAATAATAATATATTGATTTTTGATTTTTTACTTACTTAACTGAACTAACTAGACTGACAGACAAAACTTACCAAAAATAGAAAACTTGACGACAAACTAACTGAGTTGACTTCGGATGGAGAAAAACGTCTGCCTAGGTCTGAATCAAATTGTAGGCCTATCAAGCTAATGGATTGGATGATATCTAGACACCGGTCCCTAAAGATGATACGACTAAGGATCGCTCGAGCTCACTGGATCACCTCTCGGTCTCACTCAACAAGCCTAAACTACTCAAAATCGCCTAAAACGACCAAACCGGGAAACAATTGCTAACGTGTTCTAATGAAGGATCACCTCTCGGTCTCACCAACACTCGACCCTAATGGAAATGAATACTACACAACCAAGGATAGAGGAACAATTCAACTTAAACCAAAATAGATCAACTAGTTGCTTAAACACCTAAACCTGACAAGAAACGAACTCGCTCTCGCGCAATCCTTATTCTAGCATGCAAAGGCAATGAGACAACCCTAACCTCCTATCACCTCTCGGTCTCAAAGAAGGTGTTTTACCGCTGTACTTAATCCAAATAATCATGCAACAAAACCCTACGGTGGTACCTACCGCAAACAAACCCTAAACACCAAGTCTAGAATCAAACAATGCACCGATCAATCAATACAGAACTAATCAATCAACACACGGGGTTTATGCAATGAATCACCAAAATTTCCAGCCCTTAAACACAACCTATTTCATGTCTAAATCAAACTTTACAATAACAATTCAAGTCTATCAATCAAACAATCCATAAAACCTATCAAACACTAACAATAATCATCATTCCTTGGTAGAACAAGCGAGATTAGCCAATGATCATATTTTGACAGCAGCATATATTCAATAAAAACACCATAAAACTCATACCAACCATCTTAACAATTGTCCAACAATCAATTCTAATCATAAACAATTCAATCTCTCAAGTAATTGCAAAACAATTCATCAATTAAGCAAGAAACTAAAAGTGTATGAACAATGAAAAAGAGGCGAAAGGATATGGCAGTTCCTGGGCTGCTCTTGCTGTAAAAAACGATGGGGATTCAATCCCGAGGCTTGGTTCTTGTGTCTTCTTCCTTCCCTAGCCGCCACAACCTTCAAACCCTAGCCGAAAAAAGATTTCTTCTTGGTTCCTTCCCTCCTGTCTGCTGCTGCGATCGCTGCTGTTCCAGCCCCTCTAGGGTTTTTTTATTTTTTATATATTATAATATAATGTAAGATTTGGGCCTCCATGATGCATACGGGCCGGGCCTTGAGTTGTTTACTTGAAAACGTATGCGTAAAAGGCTCGTAAACCACTCCAAAAGCTCAGTTTCTTTCTTTCTTTCACCCAAAACCTACAACATGAATAAAATTATGTAAAAGCTATCTAAAACGAGTTAAAACATATAAAATATAATATAATACGTAGATAAAACATGCGGAAAATACGTGTGCTTTACAACACATCATTAACGGCCTAGATGACTCCTAAACGCGCGTGTTAGTGTCACCTAGTGCTCCCGGGGGCAAACTGCGAATTCTTTATTCCCGGGAGTACCTGAGGGTTGTTTTGGTGAATGTGAGACCTCGGGGGCTGTTGTGATTAAGTTTGATGAGGTCGAGGGTTTAGGTAACTCGAACCTAGTTAGAACGTCTCGTAGGATAAACGAGTCATCTTGATGTCATTAGTATTGATTAAATGTAAACCGACAGGTGTTTGAGTTTTGGGATTTCTTAGGGATTCTCTAGCTCGTGATGAATCCGCGTCTTGTGTTAGGTGAGTTCATGATGCCCCTTTTCATTCTTTTCAAGTTTTGGGCTCTCATGCACACCTAAGTGTTTTTCTAACTTGATGAACTGTTTTAAACGATTAGATAGAGGCTTGCTAGTATATGGTAGGCCTTGGGATGTTAAAATATATGTACATATATATACATATATACATTATTGTTTGGTCTCTATTTGGCGGAGTTGTCGTTTCGACTACGGATGTTGCGTATGCCTACTTTGTGTTTGCATGCGTTGAATGTTACGTGTTTGGGTTGTACGTTTGCTCGACCCTAAATGTTATACGTGGATGTTATATATATATATATTGTTATATATATAGGAATGTACTGTTGGGTTTTATACAAGGTTATCAAAGTTTCAAGTTAACCATTTTAACATGAAAACGCAACGGAAGCTTAGATTTTAAAACTTGTTATGAACATACCATTATGTTAAAACTAAAACCCAAAGAACAAGGATCAATATTACAAGAACAAGATGCTCACAAAAGTAAATTGTACCTTCTTATACCTTATGAGAAGATGTAGGTGGATGAAGAAGATAATGTCTTCAAATGGCAAGGTTGCAAAGGAGAAACCCTCAAGCTTTTGATACCCCAAGCTTTTAAACAACAACACCAACTTGTTGCTAGGATTAGAACACTTGAATCAAGCTCACAAAACACCCCCTTTCTTTGGCCAAAGTGGCCGTGAGTTTTGGAGAGGAAGAGAGAGATATTTTTGCACTTGAAATTCAAAATGGACAAGACACACATGCATGTGAGTTGAATGGAGGATCAAAAAGAGAGCCCTTGTTAATATGCAAAGAGCATCTAAATTTTGATTGGGTAAAACCACCACCCCCACATGGGTGGCCGGTTTTGTTTGTTTTTCTTTTTTTTTTTTTTTTTTTTTTTTTGTATTTTGTTTTAACCATTTAAAACATCTCCATTCATTTTATAAAACTCATTTTTATAAAATGTACATACATTTATATAATTATTTAACCAATTAAATAATTAATTTATATAAACAAATTATCCAGATAATTTATTTAAATCCTCAAGTGTGTTTGTTTAGAAAACCAATTTTCTAAATACTTAGTGTTCGGTATTCGTTTAAATGATCAAATCATTAAAAGAATACATTTGGTGTCGTCTAGCTTGTTATTGGGTATGACCCGACTTGGATCAAACACAGTTAGCCACATTAGTATAAGTATGTGTCTCGGGCATACGTAATTCCAACAATCTCCCACTTGCACGAGATACATAGAAAATTAATGCAAGTGGTGAATACCGCCTAACAACAGTTCACCACCCCTAATGTGTTTGACGAAGTGCCATTCAATAACATCATCCCTTCAAGTCCCTTACTTGATATGATTTAGGTGAATCTATCATTATATCCCTTTGTTACTAGATGTCATGTTGGATCTAAGAGACATAGGCGATCATTCTCTTTACAATTCAACTTTATCAGGCCTTAGACATCTAAACTCTCAACACATAAGAGGAACAAATTCCATCTTGACTGTATACGCCTCTCACTATCACTTTATACTCCACCTGAGCTCATCCTTATGTACCATCTTTTACGAATAGCGAAGGGGAGAGTCAAAGTGTAATACTTGGTGAAAATCAAGACCCAGTATACATCTCAGGTCTAAGGATAATATGAAATTCTCCTTTACTCAAAATTACTAATGATCAGGTCCATTGACTCCATGTAGTAATATTGAGAGCGGGTCAGTCCAATATTCGTATCCCACAAATATCTATGAACCTTGGCAGCAAACCTATGCTCCATATTCATTCCTTATGAATATCCACCAATCCTAGTTCATAATAGTCTTGCTTCATATTTGTTCCCACAAATGTGATCGACTACGGACTTTTAGAATAAGATAACTTATTCATGGATTAAACATGCAAAATTAGAATTTAACTCAAGATTCCATAATCATATAAAAGAGTTAAATTACAAAAGTCTTTTAAACGTAAATACAAAATAGATCAAATCCAATTACTAGAATATCGGAGTCCTAAGCCACTCGCATGACGCTCATGTTTCGGTCTTTCTAGGAGCTTCGTGAATGGATCCGCAAGATTTTGATCAGTTCCAACTTTGCGAATACATATCTTTCCTTTTTCAACTTCATCCCTTATGTAGTTGAATCTCCGCTCTATGTGCCTTGTCTTTTGGTGCGAACGAGGTTCCTTGATTTGTGCAATCGCACCCTCGTTGTCACAAAAGATTTCTAGGGGGTCTTGAATGGAAGAGACCACCCCTAGATCAGTAATGAATTTCTTCAACCATGCAGCTTCCTGAGCTGCCAATGAAGCGGCGATGTATTCTGATTCTGTAGTGGACAATGCTACCACTTCCTGTTTTGAGCTCTTCCAAGAGACAGCTCCTCCATTAAGAGTGAACACATACCCAGACTGTGATCGAGAATCATCTCGATCAGTTTGGAAGCTCGCATCCGTGTAACCTTTTATAGCGAGTTCCTCCTCACCAAATCCATATATCAGAAACATATCCTTAGTTCTCCTAAGGTATTTCAATATGTTCTTAACAGCCATCCAATGACTGTTTCCTGGATTCTGTTGGTATCTGCTTGTCATGCTCAAAGCGCATGACACATCCGGTCTAGTACATATCATCGCATACATAATGGATCCTATAGCAGAAGCATATGGGATTTGTTTCATCATCTCTTGCTCATCCTTTGAGCTTGGACATTGAGCTAAACTCAATATGGTCCCTCTTTGAATAGGTACAAAACCTTTCTTGGAGTTTTCCATCTTGAACCTTTTCAAGATCTTATCAATGTATGTACTTTGGTTAAAACCTATCAAGCGCCTTGACCTATCCCTATAGATCTTTATTCCCAAAATATAGGCAGCTTCACCAAGATCCTTGATGGAAAATCTACTTCCAAGCCAAGCCTTAACGCTTTCCATGGTTGGAATGTCATTTCCAAATAGTAGAATGTCATCGACATACAATACTAAGAAGGTAATTATACTCCCACTAGCTTTCTTATACACACAAGCCTCATCAGCATTCTTGATGAATCCAAAATTTTTGATTTCTTCTTCAAAACGATGATTCCAAGTTCTAGATGCTTGTTTCAATCCATAGATTGATTTCTTTAACTTGCATACTTTATTAGGATGTTTCGGATCGACAAAACCTTCAGGCTGAACCATATAGACATCTTCCTCAAGATATCCATTTAGGAAAGCGGTCTTGACATCCATTTGCCAAATTTCATAATCATAATGTGCAGCTATGGCAAATAATATCCTAATAGACTTTAGCATTGCCACAGGCGAAAAAGTTTCATCATAATCAACCCCTTGAGTTTGAGTGAAACCCTTAGCTACAAGTCTTGCTTTATAAGTATCCAAGTTTCCATGCATATCAGTTTTTCTTTTGAAAACCCACTTACTTCCAACAGCTTTGGAGTTGAGTGGTGGTTCAACCAATTCCCAAACTTGGTTGTCATACATGGATTGCATCTCAACGTTCATGGCTTCAAGCCATTTGTCACAATCATTCTTGGACATTGCATCACGGTATGTGGTTGGTTCATCCGAATCTACCACGTAGCAACCTTCTACAAAAAATCCATATCTTTCAGGTGGATTGCTAACTCTACCAGATCTGCGAACGTTTTGTGTGTTTTGATCAACCACTTGATCACTTTCAACAATCTCTTGTTGAGTGCTAGTATCAACCAATTGTGTATCATCTTGTGATTCTTGATCCTCATCAAATTTCACTGTTCTACTATTAGTTCCTTCCTTAAGGAACTTAGTTTCCAAGAACTTACCCTTTCGAGCAATAATAACATTTTGCTCACTAGGATCGTAAAAGTAATATCCTAAATCATCTTTAGGATAACCTATAAAGATACACTTAGTGGATCGGACTTCTAATTTGTTTGGGGTGTATTGCTTTACATAAGCTTCACAACCCCAAACTCTTAAGAATGATAGCGATGGAGCCTTTCCATGCCATACTTCAAAAGGTGTCTTCTCCACTTTCTTGGTTGGAGCCATATTCAATATGCGAACAGCGGAAAGTAAAGCATAGCCCCAAAATGATAGAGGTAAAGTGCTTCTAGCCATCATCGATCGAACCATATCTAATAGGGTACGATTTCTCCTTTCAGACACACCATTATGTTGTGGTGTTCCAGGTGGAGTAAGTTGTGAGATAATTCCACAACTCTTAAGATGATCTTGAAAAACACCACTTAGGTATTCACCTCCTCTATCACTACGAAGTACTTTGATTGTGGTCTTGAGTTGTCTTTCTACTTCAGTTTTGAAGTCTTTGAACATTTCAAAAGCTTCATCTTTGTGTTTCATTAAGTACACATAACCATATCGACTATAATCGTCAATAAAGGTAATGAAGTATCTTTCACCATTCCTAGTCATTGGTCTAAAAGGACCACATACATCCGAATGTATGATACCCAATAATTCTTTTGACCTTTCAAAAGTTTTATTAAAGGGTTGCTTTGTCATTTTGCCTTGTAAACAAGATTCACATACATCAAATGAATCATACTCATTTGTTTCTAGAATACCACTCTTGCGAAGAGTTTGCATGCGATTCTTGCTTATATGTCCAAGGCGACAATGCCAAAGATAGGAATCACCCAAGTCCTTCTTGAGTTTCTTGGTGTTGACATTGTACATTGAACTACTATGTGACGCACCAATTTGATCTATTTCATATATACCATTTATGGGTATAGCTTTAAAATAAAATATGCCATTCATCAAAACATGAATATCATAATCAATAAACTTAAGATCAAAGCCACATTGTTTTAAAAGAGACACGGAAATAATGTTTCTCCTTAACTTAGGAGCATACAAAACATTCTTCAAAATTACTTCCAAACCACTTGGAAGCTTTAACAAGTAGTCTCCTTGGGCTTGGACTTCAACTCTTGCTCCATTGCCCATAAAGAGACTAATGTCCCCTTTGTTGAGTTGTTTACTTCTTTTGAACCCCTGCAACAAATTGCAAATGTGAGTTCCACATCCGGTATCAAGTACCCATGTATTTGAAGAAATAACATTTAGTTCAATATGTATAGTAAAGATAATACCTGAGGTATGCCCCGCATCCCTCTTATCTTTTAACGCATTGAGATAGGTCGGACAATTTCTTTTCCAACGACCTATCTCTCCACACTCAAAGCATGGATCTTGCGCCGCAACCTTTTGCTTCTTTTCCTTCGGTTTGGTGGGCGTGATGGCTTTCCTCTTTCCCTTTCCTTGGACGTGGCCCTTGCCCTTAGCAACACTTGCTTTGGGGTTGGAGTTATGTCCCCTTTTTCCTTCATTGATTGTTAGAACGGGTAAAACCCTTTTACCCATTCCCGCTTCGGCCGTTCTTAGCATTGCGTGAAGCTCACCAATGCTTTTGTCCCACCCATTCATGTTATAATTCATGACAAAGGTTTCAAACCTTTTGGTCAAAGAGTTGAGGATCAAATCCGTAGCCAACTCATTAGACACGGGACAATTCAACCTACGAAGCTTTTCGATGTAGCTTTTCATCTTTAGGACATAAGATGAGACGCTTTGGGTTTCCTCCATACGACATGCATGAAACGCTCGAACCGTTTCGAAACGTTCCGCTCTAGCTTGTTGAAGGAACATTTCCTTCAATTGAGTTATCATGTCGTATGCCCCATGATGCTCGAAATCCTTTTGGATTTCGGGAATCATAGTCCCTAACATGAGGCAAGAGGCTTGCACCGAATCTTTGGTGTACTTGACCCAATCGTTATAAGCCTCCTCATTTTCCACGTCAGGCTCGTCGGGAATGGGATCGTCTAAGACATATGATATCTCTTCTTGCTTGAGAACTATTCTCAAGTTGCGATACCAATCCATAAAGTTATTATGGTTTAAACGATCCTTTTCAAGGATGGTTCTTAAGGATAGGTTACGGGTGTTATGGGTAGAGGTGTTTGCATTGTTAGCGGCCATCTACAAAATTTAACAAAGTTCTATTTAGTATTATAATTAATTTAATTATTAATACCCTTTTATTCCAGATTTTAAAATAATAATTAAATTCTAGAATCCAACGATAAATCAAATTTCGGTTAGGTGACCTTTATCCCGTTATTTGATTTAACAAGGTAGTCAACCTTGACAATTGCAACCCTTTGCAACTTCTAGAGGTATGGGACCATTTGAAATCCTTATTTCGTGTTGGCATGTTTATCCCATCAACACCATTGGATCCCATGCTTAGGTGACCTTTATCACATGGTTTCCAATTCAAGTCGTCCTACTTGTATAAACATGTAAGATTAACATACAAGTGGTTAGGTGACCTTTATCCCACAAATATGTTAATATTACCCTAAGTATATTAGTTTGCTCAAAATGGTTAGGTGACCTTTATCCCATTTAAAGTTCCCTAATACGTTAAGTGTCATACAAAAGGATGGTGTTAGACTTGTTTCTTTGGTAATTATGAAAAAAGGGATTTTAAATTTTCAAATATTCTAGTTGAAAAACATTATGCCATATCCTAACATGCATTTAGTAATATGGCGATTTTGAAAACCAATTTTCAAGGTTCTAGTTATAATAAAACCAATTTTATTATAAGTGAGTGATCGCTTAGTTTTAATAAACCCATTTAATTAAACTAATTGACGCGATATTACCAAATATATATTAGAACCCGTTTTATGCTTGTTGTCGTTTCTATGTGACGGTTTGGATATCCTAATATCTATCAACCACACATTACATAAGTAAAACAAACAACCAAGCATACACATGCAAAATATAGTCATAACCGAAAACCGCTAAATTTGACCATACTTGTTAGCCGAAACAAGTATAGGTCATAAGTCACACCTAAGGGACAAAACATGACACAAGGATGGAATGTTGACTCCCACTTGACCTTGCATCCAAATGCTTCAAGTATCCTCTCCAAGTTGTTGTGTTCTTGTTGGGCTTGTTAATGGGCTCCAAACTTCCAAAAGTCTTCTTGGGCCCAAGAGTGAAATTTATGGGCCTAATGGGCTTGAATCCCATGATGGGCCGGTGAGGCCCAACAAGCCCAAAATTTCGGTCCAAGGCCCAAATCCACCAATTCTTGCATCTTCAATTTTTACAAAATGTATCCTAATACATATTTTTCTAAAAAAAAAGGAAAATGCAACTAATCTATTTATTACATACCAATTTATGAATAAATAAATTACACAAGCCTAAGATTATGAATTATTACAACCATATTGAATAATAAACATAATCAACATACACAAAACAACAATCAACACATCCAAGGTCTAGGTTTCGGTTATGACACATCCAAACATACCAAATGTTCTATGCATGCAACCTAAGCAACCAATGCCCAAACATCACCAAAAAAGCGGCCCCCCCCCCCAAGAGGCTACAGCTCCTCCCCCCAAAATTTTACAATTTTGATATTTCAACATCCAAATGTTAAATGGTTTCCTAAGATCTTTCCATGCATGTCAAGATCTTACAAAACCATGAGGGGGTAAAATCCACTAAATTTTCGGACCTCCCTTTTCACCCATGAAAAATCCGAAATTTATGAACACAAAAGAAGCATAAGTCCTTGTAACCGGCTCTTGATGCCATTGTTGGGTTTTATACAAGGTTATCAAAGTTTCAAGTTAACCATTTTAACATGAAAACGCAACGGAAGCTTAGATTTTAAAACTTGTTATGAACATACCATTATGTTAAAACTAAAACCCAAAGAACAAGGATCAATATTACAAGAACAAGATGCTCACAAAAGTAAATTGTACCTTCTTATACCTTATGAGAAGATGTAGGTGGATGAAGAAGATAATGTCTTCAAATGGCAAGGTTGCAAAGGAGAAACCCTCAAGCTTTTGATACCCCAAGCTTTTAAACAACAACACCAACTTGTTGCTAGGATTAGAACACTTGAATCAAGCTCACAAAACACCCCCTTTCTTTGGCCAAAGTGGCCGTGAGTTTTGGAGAGGAAGAGAGAGATATTTTTGCACTTGAAATTCAAAATGGACAAGACACACATGCATGTGAGTTGAATGGAGGATCAAAAAGAGAGCCCTTGTTAATATGCAAAGAGCATCTAAATTTTGATTGGGTAAAACCACCACCCCCACATGGGTGGCCGGTTTTGTTTGTTTTTCTTTTTTTTTTTTTTTTTTTTTTTGTATTTTGTTTTAACCATTTAAAACATCTCCATTCATTTTATAAAACTCATTTTTATAAAATGTACATACATTTATATAATTATTTAACCAATTAAATAATTAATTTATATAAACAAATTATCCAGATAATTTATTTAAATCCTCAAGTGTGTTTGTTTAGAAAACCAATTTTCTAAATACTTAGTGTTCGGTATTCGTTTAAATGATCAAATCATTAAAAGAATACATTTGGTGTCGTCTAGCTTGTTATTGGGTATGACCCGACTTGGATCAAACACAGTTAGCCACATTAGTATAAGTATGTGTCTCGGGCATACGTAATTCCAACATGTACTTGAAAGGATGTTTATATATATATCTTTATTATATGTATGTATGAGAATGTTTAGTCTTCGGTAACGATGACTTAATGGATGCACTCTTTTTACTTTAAAAACTTTGGTATGTCTACCATATTTGTTATTACTGATGTTATTTACTTAAAAACTTGAACTCACTCAGCTCAAACTGACTTTGTGTGCATGTTAGTGTGAGTTTCAGGTTAGGAAGGGGATGCCTTTTCGCTTGGACGTGCACGAAGCTACTTGGTGGAAGAATGTACTTTGAACAATTTGATTTTACCTAGTTTTATGAATTATATTTAAAAATTGGTTTTGGGCAAAATTCCCGGGTTTTAGGGAACTTATTTTACGATTTATGTTTTCCGCAGAATTTACACTCTGTGATGCTTATTTTAATGAAAAGAATTGTTTTTAAGTTTAGTTATTTTTATGAGTGTTTTGAATGATTACCAACACCCGGGGTTCGGGTCCTTACATTGGAAGAAATAAATAAGGAAACATAGTAGTGATGTTACGCACTCATGCAACTATAATGTTCCCCGAATACTGGAATTATTTTGTAAGTATAACAAGAAAAGAAAATCCTTCCAAGTTAGAAGAGCAAGGAAAACTTCTGCTCACTATAAGGAAAAGAGAATCAAGGAAGCTACGATTCTAGTTCTTGAAATAATCAAGGGCATTACTGCAAGTCAAAGCCAGTCAAAGAAAGACTGTTCGAAGCTTATGATAGTTTTACGTTTGATAATAATTTAGGAGACAAAACCTGCAAAAGGAATGCAGCTTTAACAAATATTCAGGCTTATAATCCTAGAGAATATCATGTATAGTCACTCTAAGATGATTAGAAGAACAATAAGGAATTGTCCTCATTAGTAAGTATATAAGTTAAGAAATTATCTAATATTCTTTACACGTCTAAAGGGAGAAGCTCTTGAATAATAGAATATCTTGATTCAAGATAAAGATAGAGAAACAATGTATAACGTAAACAAAGAAATGTTCAAAAAGCTTATTGAAAAGAAAATTTTGTCCATTCTACGAAATGGATTAGGTTGAAACCTAGAATTATAAGAATGCTAGTACAAATATCAAGAAATATAATATTAAATTCCTTGAATATTATTGACTGGTTCCACATTTAGTTAACCTAGACCATAATACAGTAACTTGTTATATATATATGAGTTACCAAGATAAATAAGGACTTGATAAAGATCTAGATTGTTGAATCGGCCATGGAAGTAGCTGGATATTTAATTAATAGTAAGACGAAAATTTAGGGGTAGAAAAGATGGAAGGAAAAGGAACCAAAGAAACCGAAAGATTTCAAAGAAAATAGTCAGCAAGAAAACTTGTGGCAGGAAATGTATCAGAAAGTGCCGATTAAAAGAAATAGATAAGTGTGTATATTGCAATAAAACAGGTCATTTTAAAGATTGCCCGAAAAGAAAGGATAATTAAGAATGAAATATGACAAGATATTAGTGACAAAAGAAACTAGAGATATCTGACAGCAACCAAGGCAAAAGAATAAACATGATCATATCAATGGAAAGTTATATAGATTAGTCAACTCCAGTGCGTAATTGTAACTCGTGGTTAAACGAGAAAATTTTAGCATACGGATTCTGTCAATACACGAGAATGCTCAAATCATTAAAAGAAAGATAATCGAGTATCTATATCTGACAAGATTTTCAGACACTAAGAGCAGATATCATGTTAGTGTAATTTATCATTTTGAAGGAAACGAGAAAGGAAAAGATAAATTTCATGTCATAAGATACGAAGATATATAAGGATAGTATTGAAAGAAATTTCTACCAAACCATAAGGTATGTAAGAAAATTTTGGAGTGTTTAACTTTTTCTTTTTGTTATGAATTTATTCGCAAGCTCGGTAAATCGAAAATAATGCAGAAATAAAATCTTTTTGAGTTTTGAAATATCTTTCAAATAACAAACAAAAATAAAGAGGTAAGACTAACTAATAAAGCAGTACATATTTTTGTGAGTCGAGCAGGGAATCATATTGACGAAAATATCACTAAGTAACACTTCAATTCGATGATTATTATACATGTAACTGAACGATAATTGCAGATATAATTGTCCTCTTAAACTTTTAACAGACTTTTCGGAGACTTTACGATATGCTTTAATTTTGTTCAATTAGGCACGAACCTTATGTGGACCCCATCTATCAGATACAACACTTGTATCTCTTATACAGTAAATTTCACATGTATGTTTTTCTTTGATTCTTCAAATTTTGATTAACTATGACTCATGCAAAAGTAGTAAAAAGAAAATAAAGCAGAACGTTAAAATTTTCCCTTAATATCGGTATTACTACACGCAGATAAGGTTCCATTTTAACAAAATAAAAAGATAAAAATAAGCAGAAGTTGTATAAAATCCTAACTCTCAATTTAGATAATCCCGTATTATCGCGCGGAGAAAGTCCAAGATTTTATACGAAACACTAAGAAAATAAAGCAAAATATTCAAATACTAACCCTCAGGTCGGATAATCTTATCGCGCAGGAGAGGATCCAATATTTGAATAAAAATAAAGAAAAAAATAAAGTTGAACTTGTTTGCAAAATAAAAGATAAAACAAAGCAGAATTTTCTTCAAAAATGAACGTATGCACACACAGTAATCATTTTGACTTTTGACTTTTCTTAAATCAGATATAGTATCAATCTTTCAAGAAGTTATACCACTAGGTTCGGCATTCATAATCTTTATATCTTATCAGTTGCTATATAGTCTGTCAAGTCTATCTTTGCATATCATATGTTGGCCTTACGCTAATTTTTAATCTAGTTTATTCATGTACTAAATCAATCCCGTCAATGTACTATCATTTTTCCTTTTTGCTTCAAAACTCATTTTGAGGAGCATTTTTCAATGTTTTTGATTTTTCAATATTTAAATGTTTTTGGAGTTTTTAATTTTCTCTGTACAAACTGAAAACACAATATTTTTGGATTTTATATTTTCTCCCCCTAAAAACAACAAAAAATTGAACTAAAACAAGAAATAAATTGATTTAACCAAGCTTTTGAATATCTTTTAAAGTTTTTAAACCATTTATACCCAGCAAATATTGAAAACGTGTTTTATCGAACGCTTTGTTATAAAGGTCAGCCTTTTGAAAATCCGTGTGAATTTTATCAATTGAAATTATTTCTTTTCAAAACAATCACTTATAAAGTGTTAACTGATTTCAATGTGTTTGGTTTTCGAATGGTGAATCGGATTTTTGGTGATTGATATAGCAGTAGAATTATCATTGTAAATGGGAGTAGTTAGAAAATTCAAACCGTAATCCCGCAAATGTTGCTGGATCCAGAGAACCTGTGAGCAGCAACTCGAGGCCGCTACATAATCCGCTTCGGCTGTTGAAGTTGAGACCGTTGTCTACTTCTTACACTGCCAGGAAACAAGCCGGTTACCTAAGAATTGACAACCTGCTATTGTAGACTTGAAGTTGATCTTGCATCCTCCATAGATCGAATCAGTAAAAGCGGTGAAATCAAACTTATCGTCCTTGGGGTACCACAACCCGATGTCGGTATTTCCCCTTAGATAATGTAAGATACGCTTTACTGCCGCCAGATGAGTCACTCGGGGACTAAATTGATACCTGGCACACAAACAAACAGCAAACATGATATCAGGTCGAGATGCAGTCAAATACATAAGAGATCCGATCATAGCTCGATATAGAGTTGGATCTACGGTATCCTCCAATTCATCCGGTGATAAATTGTGACCCACGGGAAGAGGTGTCGAAGGAATCTTGCCATCGGATATCTTGAATCGGCTCAAGACATCGTTCACATATTTGGTCTGATGGATAAAGATCCCGGAATCAGATAGGTGAGCTTGCAATCCTAAGAAGAAATTCATCTCTCCCATCGAACTAATCTCGAATTTGGTCTGCATCGTCTTCTTGAAATCTTTGCACAGGCTGTCGTTTATCGAACCGAAAATGATATCGTCCACATAGATTTGGACGAGGAGCAGATCATCACCAACGTTATTATAAAAGAAAGTACAATCAACAGTTCCCCTCTTGAATCCACTTTCTACCAAATGGTTAGCCAACGTGCTGTACTAGGCTCTCGGAGTCTGATGTAAACCATAAAGAGCCTTGTTTAATCGATAAACACGCTCTTGAAAGTCTGGATCCTCGAAACCGGGAGGCTGCTTCACGTATACTTCTTCATGAATAGCTCCGTTAAAGAACGCCGTTTTCACATCCATTTGATAAACCTTAAAATTTTTATAGGCTGTATAGGCAAGAAAAATATATATAGCCTCCAGTCGTGCCACAGGAGCATATACTTCAGTGTAATCTATGCCTTCTTGTTGATTGTAACCAAGAACGACCAATCGTGCCTTATTTCTCACGATTTCCCCACGGTCGTCCTTTTTGCACTTAAAACCCCATTTTGTCGGAATAGCCTTTTTCACATGGTCGGGTTTATCAATTAAGTCCCATACACCCAGTCGAATAAACTGTTGCAGCTCCTCCTGCATTGCCTCCAGCCAAGATGGTTCCGTGAGTGCCATCGTGACACTTGTCGGTTCAATCTGTGATAGAAAGCAAGTGTATTGTGCAATACTAAGAATACTCGAAGAGTGCAAATCCGCATAAGCACAAACTATCGAATCCTCAGTAGGAGATATGTTACAGTCAACTTGTTCATCACATATATTAGCTAATTGGGGTCTTGTACGAACTCCGTTGTTCACATCACCAATTATCTGTTCCTGCGAGTGATTAGAATGAATCCTTAAGGAAGGATTAGCAGGTACAAATACATTATCACCCAGATTGGTGATATTTTCCTCTGCCGTGTGTAAAGAGACAGTTGGTGAGGCATCATCAATTGGAATAGGCTCGTTTGTGTCTGTAGCTTCATCTAATGGCACTGACGATGAATCAACAAAATCATCTTCATCGGAAGACTCAGAAACCTCATTTGACGTTTCTGATACATTAGGAGAGTCATCAACATCAATTGAAGAAGACCTTGGAATAGGAAGACATTGTTCTTCCAAATAAGATCTAATGAAATCTTTAGGTACTTCCTCAACTACTGATGTAAACGAATTAAATAACCCGTCGTAATCGAACATCCAATCGGGACCCGTACCGGTTGGAGGAGTAGTATAACTTTGGCAATCAACGTGATACCATTCTTTCACACAACCAGAAGAGATATTGAAGATCCATTTCTTAGGAGAATTGTATCCCAAAAAATAACCCCCAAAGGCTTTTCATCAAACTTTCCAGCATCTCTATTCAAGATAGTACACGGACACCCGAACGGTTCCAAATACTTTAAGTTTGGTTTACGATTGTTTAGAAGCTCATAACTTGTTTTCTTGAACTTCTTCACAGTTAATACGCGATTCAGTGTGTAGCACGCTGTATTCACAGCTTCGTTCCATAATTGAATGGGTAGCTTAGAATCAGCAAGCATCGTTCTCGCAGCTTCAATCAACGTACGATTCTTTCTTTCAGACACACTATTTTGTTGAGGAACATAAGGCACACTAAATTTCTGATGAATTCCTTTCTGAATGCAGAAGAATTCTAATACATTATTCTTAAATTCAGTTCCATTATCACTTCGTATTCGTCTCACTTTCAGTTTGTAAAGTGATTCAATCTTCGTGATAAGGTTCTGAATTAAGATAGGCGTCTGATCTTTTGACCCCATAAATAGAACCCATGAGTATCGTGAGAAATCATCAGTAACCACCAAGCAGTATAGATCACCAGCTATACTAGCACGATTCACTGGACCAAAGAGATCCATATGAAGTCGTTTTAGTGGTGTATCAATCCAGTTAAGTGATTTGTGTCACACCCGGCCCTGAACGGCGGAAACAGCCGGGCGCGCGCGAGTGGGGATTGATAATTAAGCACGGGCCATTGCAAACATTCAAAGTAAGATTTTCATTGCGCATGAAATATTTAATACAAATACATTACATTGTTTAAAAATTACATAAAAACATCCAAGTATAAAAACTGTTGAAGATTTCCACGCCATATCCCCTTGCGCGGCGGGAACAACCGCGCGCATCGAAGGGATAGAACTAAAATCTTCCAAAAAGCTAATTTTAGATGTTCAGCGTGAGGTGCTCTAAGTGTGACTCCATGCGCTACCTAGTTATCTCCTGAAAGACACGTAAAACATTTGAATCAGTATAAACTGAGTGAGTTCACAAGTTTTAGTAACTTGATAAATCGTATTGCATCATAGTCTTGATAAAAATCATATTGAAACACATTTCTGATTTCATGTCTAAACATATGCTTGATAAACCGTATGAAAACATAGATCTGACAACATATTTCTGATAGAACCGTTCCGCGGGTTACGCGCGAACGTTTCTGGAAAACGTGCTCGTCCATGCATAGTGGCGCTGCCACTACGAGCTAAAATAATGTAATACCGTCCCGCGGGTTACGCGTGGACATTTCTGAAAAACCGTGCTCGTCTATGCAAAGAGGCGTTGCCCCTACGAGCTAATCAATAATACCGTCCCGCGGGTTACGCGCGGACGTTGTGCCGGAAAACAAGGCGCTCGTCCATGCAAAGAGGTGCGACCCCTACGAGCAGGCTCAATCCCATAGTACTGCCCCATTCTAGGCACTCGTCCATGCAAAGAGGTGCGACCCCTACGAGTGGGTGGATCAAACCAGCAGTCCCTACCCTTAGAGTTCCACTGGTAAAGTGATCACTTACTCGAATTCTGGCGCACTTACATCGTAAACCATAGATAGCCGTTTGCATTGCTCATCATGAAACATAATTTAAACACAATCGTTTGCATAACTTGTAAGTATACCATGATAAATCGTAATTTAAGTACGTGTCCCTCGCCCCGAAAACAGTTTAAAAACAGTGAAAATAGTGAAAATAGGGGCTGTGAGACTCACCTGTGGTTTTTGTTAAGGGATTAATCGAGATTCGGGTTTTCTTGGTGTTGGCCTCGGAATTGAAGGTCTAGAATACGATTAAATAACAAGAAGTATATATATTAAGATCAAGAAATAGGAGAATATAAGGGTTGGAAAGTAGATCTCAAGGTTATAATCTCGGCTTACCTAGTAACAGGATCGGAAATGAAAACAACGGATGCTTGGGAGATGATTAGTGCAAGTTTGCAGTTCTTAAGAGAGAAGTTTGAAGTGTGTTTGGGTGATAATTTGGGTTACATATTTATAGGCAAGATTTAGGGAACACAATCCCTTACTTTAGGGGATTGTAATCTTTTCATATCTAGGTGTAATGATGATAAAGTATGGAAATTATTATTATTTATTTAAAAGTGGAGGTGATTGGTCCTAGGGAGTGGATAAAAGATTCTGATTTGATTTGGACAGGACATGCAGGTCTGTGGTTGGTGGGAGTAGGGTGGCTGACAGTTGACTTTTCATGTTACAGTGTGCTTTTTCAGGTGCTTTTGTCAGTTGTACAGTAAAAAGTGGAAATCTCTGAAACACGCTACTGTTTCCTTTTGGGCGGGAATAATCCTCCTTAAATCTGGAGATTAGGCTAAGTGTTCTGCGCGTATAACTTTGTGCGCATAGCTTTCTGTGTGAAGGACATTTCTTTGCTGCGGGTAGGTGCGTAACCTTTTCGCAGTCAGGGACAATGAGTTTCATTTGTAGATTCTCCAGGTGGTCTTGGTATTTCAACATAGTGATCAGTTATGTTGAAGTCAATTCCATCTTGGAGCTTCAGACAAACTAACTCTCAATGTTCCCGCCATGCGGGGAGGTTAGTTCCCCTTCCGCACGCGCATAAACGATTTGGGATGCACCCGCCTTAGCATCATGCGGGACGGTCAACCCATTAGACAACATAAAGTTAAGTTACATGAAAACATAAAGCCAAAACATTCGCGCATGGCGCATATAACATATGCCCACGCTGGTTCTTACATCGCGCGCTCGCGCAGGGCGCACATAACGTGCCCGCGCTGACTCTAACATAGCGCGCATAATATTCACAATCACCTAATTATTAGGTTGATTACTTAGTTTATAGGATTGGGAAATTACCGGGTGTCACATTTTCCCCCTGTTAAGAGAATTTCGTCCCGAAATTTAGGAGACGTCGCTGGCAGAAGCCATGTTCTGAAAGAGGTGTGGGTATTTCTTGCGTATTTGATCTTCTCTTTCCCAAGTGAATTCAGGCCCACGCCTTGAGTTCCATTGAACCTTTACTAACTTGATTCTGCTTCTGCGTAACTTTTGTTCTTTCCAATCGGTTACTGCTATAGGTTCTTCTACGAAGTGCAGTTGTTTGTCGATGTGAATCTCGTCCAACGGCAAAATCAACGTTTCGTCAGATAAGCACTTTTTGAGGTTGGATACATGGAACGTATCATGAACTCCACTGAGTTCGGCGGGTAGACGGAGTTTATAAGCAACCGGACCGATCCTCTCCAGGATCTCAAATGGTCCAATGTAGCGCGGATTCAACTTTCCTCGCTTGCCGAAACGGGGGACTCCTTTCCATGGAGAGACTTTCAAAAGTACTCTATCCCCTACTTGAAACTCCAACGGTTTCCTTCGCACATCTGCGTAGCTCTTCTGTCTGTCGCGCGCTGTCTTAAGGCGATCCCGTATCTGAAAAATCTTGTCTGTTGTTTCTTGGATCAATTCTGGACCAGTCATTTGCTTGTCACCCACTTCAGCCCAGCACAGTGGGGATCTACACTTGCGCCCATACAAAGCTTCAAACGGCGCAGCCTTGAGGCTTGTGTGATAACTGTTGTTGTAAGAAAATTCAACCAATGGGAGATGAGTATCCCAGCTACCTCCGAAATCGATTGCGCACGCGCGCAGCATATCTTCCAATGTCTGGATTGTTCGCTCGCTTTGCCCATCCGTTTGGGGATGATAAGCCGTACTCATGTCAAGACGAGTACCTAAAGCCCCTTGTAACGATCTCCAAAACCTTGAGGTGAATCGACTATCTCTATCAGAAATGATGGACACCGGGACTCCATGTTTTGAAACTACTTCTCGAATATACAATCGGGCTAACTTTTCCATCTTATCGGTTTCCTTGATCGGCAGGAAGTGTGCTGACTTAGTTAGCCGATCTACAATAACCCAGATCGTGTCGTAACACCCAGGTGTCCTTGGCAGTTTGGTGATGAAGTCCATAGAGATTTGTTCCCACTTCCACATGGGAATTTCTGGCTGCTGAAGTAACCCCGACGGCTTCTGGTATTCAGCCTTCACCTTTGAACACGTCAGGCACTTACTGACATACGTCGCGATGACGCCTTTAAGATTGGGCCACCAATACAGCGCTTTAACATCTTGGTACATCTTGTCTGCGCCAGGATGTACGGAATACCGCGTCTTGTGAGCTTCGTTTAATACTTGCTCGCGCAATCCTCCCTTGAGAGGGACCCATATGCGGTTAGCGAAATATAGATTGCCGTTCTCTTTAAGTTCCAAACTCTTAATCATACCCCCAAGGGATTCGTTTTTAACAAACTCTGGTTTCAAGGCTTCTTGCTGAGCGTCTCGGATGCGGGTAGAGAGATCTGCGCGAATGGTCAACCTTAGAGCCTTGACTCGTAGCATTTTTATTCGCTCCTTCCTACTTAGCGCGTCTGCTACCACATTCGCCTTTCCAGGGTGGTACTTAATTTCACAATCATAATCATTCAACAACTCCACCCATCTTCGTTGCCTCATGTTTAAATCCTTTTGATCGAATATATGTTGAAGGCTCTTGTGATCCGTAAAGATTATACACTTTGTACCATAGAGGTAATGGCGCCAAATCTTTAGAGCGAAGACAACCGCTCCAAGTTCCAGATCATGCGTTGTGTAGTTGTTTTCATTGGTCTTGAGTTGGCGCGAGGCATACGCTATGACTTTATCTCGCTGCATAAGGACACATCCGAGTCCCTGATGTGAAGCGTCGCAGTAAACGACGATGTCATCCGTCCCCTCGGGCAGAGACAAAATTGGCGCACTACATAACTTCTGTTTCCACATTTGAAACGCCGCTTCCTGATTTTCGCCCCAAACAAACTTCTTGTCTTTCTGAGTTAGCGCGGTCAGAGGTAGAGCTATCTTGGAGAAGTTCTCAATGAAGCGTCGATAGTAACCAGCTAGTCCTAGGAATTGCCTCACCTCAGTTGGGGTTTTTGGCGCTTCCTAGTTTTCGATGGCCTTGACTTTGGAAGGATCAACGTGTATTCCTTTCTCGTTTACAACGTGACCGAGAAAGTGAACTTCTCTAAGCCAAAACTCACACTTGGAAAACTTCGCATACAACTTTTCTTTCCTCAACAATTCCAAAATCAATTTCAGGTGTTGCTCATGCTCGGCCTTGGTCCGAGAGTAAATCAGAATATCATCTATAAATACAATTACAAATTTATCCAAGTATGGTTTGCACACGCGGTTCATCAGATCCATGAATACAGCCGGCGCATTAGTTAGCCCGAAAGGCATCACTAAGAACTCATAATGGCCGTATCTAGTTCGGAAGGCTGTTTTCGGCACATCTTCCTCATGGACCCTAAGTTGGTGGTATCCTGACCGTAGATCTATCTTCGAATAATAACTGGATCCCTGCAACTGGTCAAATAAGTCGTCAATCCTCGGTAAGGGGTACCGATTCTTGACTGTCAGCTTGTTCAGCTCCCTAAAGTCAATACACATTCTGAACGAACCATCCTTCTTCTTAACAAACAGTACTGGAGCTCCCCAAGGTGAAAAGCTTGGGCGTATGAAACCCTTATCCAATAGTTCCTGTAACTGATTGGATAGCTCTTGCATCTCAGATGGAGCTAGTCGATAAGGCGCTCGAGTTACTGGCGCAGCTCCTGGGACTAAATCAATACGAAATTCGACTTGTCGCGGCGGCGGTAATCCGGGCAAATCTTCAGGAAGGAAATTCGCGCACTACTGGTAAGTCTTCAATTCTTCGCTCATCTCCTTTCTTCTCTACTACATGCACCAGGAAGGCGTAGCACCCTTTCCTTAGGCACTTGCGCGCCTTTAGGCACGAAATCAGTTTCGTCGCAACTCCCCTTCTTTCCCCTTGAATCACCAAGATTTCTCCGTTCAACAGTGGGATCCGAAACCTGCTTCTCATGGCAAATAACCTCCGTGTGGTTCTCGACTAACCAATCCATACCTACCACAATGTCAAAACTTCCCAAGTCTATTGGCAACAAGTTATTATTGAACCCGTGACCTCCCATGACTATTACACATTGTTCAGTTCTTTCGTTCGCGCATAACTGCCTACCATTGGCTAGTTCTATAGTATAAGGTGTGTCTAGCCTACTGGTTGCTAGGCCTAGGGAGTCTTTAAACTCAGCGGATATAAAACTTAGGTCAGCTCCAGTATCAAATAAGACAGATGCAAAATGGCCGTTAAGTAAAAACGTACCGGTTACCACGTTCGGCTCTTCTTTTGCTTCGCCCGCCCCGATCACAAAAGCTCTCCCACGAGCTTGGTTTCCCTTTTGCGGGCAATCCCGACTAAAATGCCCTGGCTTCCCGCATGCGTAGCAGTTGTCGCTCGCTCCAGCTTCTCTGATACGGCAATTCATCGCCTTGTGCCCTGGTCTGCCACATTTGGCGCATTCGATTCTTGCGCATTCACCCTCGTGGTGATACTTGCATTTGCTGCACCATGGGCGAGGCCCGCTGTATCCTTTCCTTGATGGCTCCGCGGCTTGGATCGCGTAAACCCTTGCGCTCTCCTGCTTCTTGAACGGTGGCTGCTTGGAGTCGGACCCTCGGTGGTGAGAGTTCCATTTCCTCTTGGAGTCAGAGGTTCGCTGCTCGTTTTCGCGCGTAGTCAACATACCCGCACGGACCGTATCCCTTGTAAGGGTGATGGCCCGCGCTACCGCCTCATCAAAGGTTGGAGGTGCTGCGGCGTTGAGCGGAACCCTAACAACAGGAGGTAACCCAAAGATATACCTCTCGATCTTCTTTTCCTCCGTGTTTGCCATGTCTGGCACCAACTGGCAAAGCTCGTTGAACCGGTTGTTGTAGGCGTCGATATCCGTTCCTACCATGGTGTGGTTCCAGAATTCCTGTTGTAGACTCTGAATTTCTGCGCGAGAGCAGATCTTTCTCATCAACATTTCCTTCAGCTCCTCCCAGGTCTTGTGAAGAGCAACTTCTCGCCCCATAGTCTTCACTTGAAGCTTCCACCAAGACGAAGCTGCTTCTTGGAACATGCAGGTCGCGTAAAGGACCTTCTGGTTCTCACTACATCCGCTAATGGAGAGAACTGTCTCCATCTTGTCAATCCAGTTGTAGAGCCCAATGGCCCCTTCGGTACCCTTGAATGGCCAAGGCCTACAGGCCATAAATGTCTTATAGGAGCACCCTTTGTCCAAGGCTCCTGATTCGGGTTCTGGGGTCTCGTTCTCCTGACGACCCTGACTAGATTCGGCCTTGCTGGCCTCATGTGTCGCGATCGCCTGCGCGATTATTTCCGCGAGTTCCTCGGGTGTCATGGTAATTCCCTTGGCTCTAGTTGGAGGCATTCTCGCTTTAAAAGAGTGAAAATATATCAAACTTAGCGCATGTACTCTGAGCACATAATGTTCTTATCTTTATTCACTAGACACTGTGTGACCCGTGTTCCTAAGTGTGTGTATAGTTTCTTTTGAAAATATTTTCTTTGAAAAATATTTCATGCGATTCCCCAACAGTTATAGTCTAGGTTAAAACTTCTTTTCCTAGTTCGCTATAACCAGTGCTCTGATACCAATCTGTCACACCCGGCCCTGAACGGCGGAAACAGCCGGGCGCGCGCGAGTGGGGATTGATAATTAAGCACGGGCCATTGCAAACATTCAAAGTAAGATTTTCATTGCGCATGAAATGTTTAATACAAATACATTACATTGTTTAAAAATTACATAAAAACATCCAAGTATAAAAACTGTTGAAGATTTCCACGCCATATCCCCATGCGCGGCGGGAACAACCGCGCGCATCGAAGGGATAGAACTAAAATCTTCCAAAAAGCTAATTTTAGATGTTCAGCGTGAGGTGCTCTAAGTGTGACTCCATGCGCTACCTAGTTATCTCCTGAAAGACACGTAAAACATTTGAATCAGTATAAACTGAGTGAGTTCACAAGTTTTAGTAACTTGATAAATCGTATTGCATCATAGTCTTGATAAAAATCGTATTGCATCATAGTCTTGATAAAAATCGTATTGAAACACATTTATGATTTCATGTCTAAACATATGCTTGATAAACCGTATGAAAACATAGATCTGACAACATATTTCTGATAGAACCGTTCCGCGGGTTACGCGCGAACGTTTCTGGAAAACGTGCTCGTCCATGCAAAGTGGCGCTGCCACTACGAGCTAAAATAATGTAATACCGTCCCGCGGGTTACGCGTGGACATTTCTGAAAAACCGTGCTCGTCTATGCAAAGAGGCGTTGCCCCTACGAGCTAATCAATAATACCGTCCCGCGGGTTACGCGCGGACGTTGTGCCGGAAAACAAGGCGCTCGTCCATGCAAAGAGGTGCGACCCCTACGAGCGGGCTCAATCCCATAGTACTGCCCCATTCTAGGCACTCGTCCATGCAAAGAGGTGCGACCCCTACGAGTGGGTGGATCAAACCAGCAGTCCCTACCCTTAGAGTTCCACTGGTAAAGTGATCACTTACTCGAATTCTGGCGCACTTACATCGTAAACCATAGATAGCCGTTTGCATTGCTCATCATGAAACATAATTTAAACACAATCGTTTGCATAACTTGTAAGTATACCATGATAAATCGTAATTTAAGTACGTGTCCCTCGCCCCGAAAACAGTTTAAAAACAGTGAAAATAGTGAAAATAGGGGCTGTGAGACTCACCTGTGGTTTTTGTTAAGGGATTAATCGAGATTCGGGTTTTCTTGGTGTTGGCCTCGGAATTGAAGGTCTAGAATACGATTAAATAACAAGAAGTATATATATTAAGATCAAGAAATAGGAGAATATAAGGGTTGGAAAGTAGATCTCAAGGTTATAATCTCGGCTTACTTAGTAACAGGATCGGAAATGAAAACAACGGATGCTTGGGAGATGATTAGTGCAAGTTTGCAGTTCTTAAGAGAGAAGTTTGAAGTGTGTTTGGGTGATAATTTGGGTTACATATTTATAGGCAAGATTTAGGGAACACAATCCCTTGCTTTAGGGGATTGTAATCTTTTCATATCTAGGTGTAATGATGATAAAGTATGGAAATTATTATTATTTATTTAAAAGTGGAGGTGATTGGTCCTAGGGAGTGGATAAAAGATTCTGATTTGATTTGGACAGGACATGCAGGTCTGTGGTTGGTGGGAGTAGGGTGGCTGACAGTTGACTTTTCATGTTACAGTGTGCTTTTTCAGGTGCTTTTGTCAGTTGTACAGTAAAAAGTGGAAATCTCTGAAACACGCTACTGTTTCCTTTTGGGCGGGAATAATCCTCCTTAAATCTGGAGATTAGGCTAAGTGTTCTGCGCGTATAACTTTGTGCGCATAGCTTTCTGTGTGAAGGACATTTCTTTGCTGCGGGTAGGTGCGTAACCTTTTCGCAGTCAGGGACAATGAGTTTCATTTGTAGATTCTCCAGGTGGTCTTGGTATTTCAACATAGTGATCAATTATGTTGAAGTCAATTCCATCTTGGAGCTTCAGACAAACTAACTCTCAATGTTCCCGCCATGCGGGGAGGTTAGTTCCCCTTCCGCACGCGCATAAACGATTTGGGATGCACCCGCCTTAGCATCATGCGGGACGGTCAACCCATTAGACAACATAAAGTTAAGTTACATGAAAACATAAAGCCAAAACATTCGCGCATGGCGCATATAACATATGCCCACGCTGGTTCTTACATCGCGCGCTCGCGCAGGGCGCACATAACGTGCCCGCGCTGACTCTAACATAGCACGCATAATATTCACAATCACCTAATTATTAGGTTGATTACTTAGTTTATAGGATTGGGAAATTACCGGGTGTCACAATTTGCTTGGATGTGATTTCTTCTTTTGTTTACCCTTTTTGCATGCAACGCAACGATCATTGATCTTGAAGTTCTTAAGTGAAACACCATCCACCAATTCATTTGAAATGAGAAAATTCATCTTGCATATGTGAATATGTCCCATGCGTCGATGCCAAAGGATATAGTCATTTTTTGTTGCTTTTGACACGAAACATGTAGCCGAGGGTGAAACAGTTCGTTACTACTCATGTCAAGTACATAAATATCATTTGATAGAGGTGATCTCATGACAACCATGTCTTCAGGAATCGTGTATCCCGGTTGAAGGATAACGCATTCCTTATCTGTGAAAATTATGGTAAATTTCTTATCACATATCTGTGATACACTCAACAGATTATGATCCACCTTTTCACAATAATAAACTTTTTCAAACGTCACTTTCCCGTTCGAAACTTCTCCCTCCTTTGTAGTCATCCCACCGTTGTTACCAGCAAACGCCACATAACCCCCTTGAATATCTTTGACGTTATTTAGAAGGTCTAGGTTGCCAGTGATATGCCGAGAACATCCACTATCCAATATCCACTTGTGATTTGTCATGGATCTAGATGAACTCTGCATAACAAGGTAAAGATATTAGTTCAAAAAGGCAGCCTAAGCCTCAGTCTTGGGCTCTCCCTTTGATACTTTTGGAGAAAAAGATAAATTAACACTGGTATTCGGCACTTGCGAATAGGTGACCGGTTTCTTCTTTTTCTTCTTTAAATAACTGTCATGTATGATTCGCGAATCAGTGTTCTTACAAATTTGTTGAGCACGGTCAATAAATTTGTTTGATACATTAAACGTTTCAACCCGAACTACTTTCTTCGGATTAACATTTGAATACATTATCATACACTCATCAACTTGATTTTCTTTTAATTTTTGAAATAAAACAGCCTTTTGAGTTGTAGAATGTTTGGTATCTTCTATCTCTGCTTTACATCCTTTTGAAACATGACCAGGTTCACCACACTTGCAACAAAACCGAGAATCTAAAAATTTGAGTAGTGAACTACTTGTCTTGTTTGGTAGCAAAGATTGATTAATATCAACTTTGGGTTTCTCAAACGTTACCGACTTTGGAATATCATGTTTCAAACCTTTTTAATTTTATAAAATTCAAGATTTGTTGAATTCGAAAAATTTTCCAATCCTGAAGATTTGACAAATTTAATGTGTTCGAAAACATTACTTACAGATTTCACTTGAACATTAGCAGATTTTGAATGATAGAATTTTTGTTCAAGTTCGGTAACTTTTGAAGTGTCATCCTGATATACACTTTCCATCATTTCGGGTTTGAGAAGGTTCAACGGAACTTCCTTGTCCGAAAATACTTTGGATAAACCCTTTAATTTAAATACTTTCTCATTTGAAGAAACAGACTGAGGATTGACGAATTTCATCAACTCTTCATCAGTCACAGTTGGTTTATCTGACTTCTTTGGTTTAGGAATTACATTAGGAATTTTCACTGAATTACCCAAAGGATTTGAGCCATAAACGGCTTGCTCAAACTCTTCAGGTTCACACAGAATATGATTGTCAACAGGTATATTCTTATTTTTAACAATCTCATCTGGTTCAGACAACTCCTCAATAGAACCATCCAACTCATTTTTGGTAAATACAACTTTACTTTTGATATGAATCTGTTCTCGAGTAGTTTTGGTTGAATCAACACCCTCAAATTCAACAGTAGGCATTTCAGAACATTTTTCCACATCGGGAATGCTACTGTAATCTTCTTTAAAAGGAGGAGGAATCTCGACATATCCCAAACCTGCTTTTCCATTTTTGTTATAAGAATTGTTTACTTCAATGATCTCATTTAACAAAAACGAGGAGTCTCGAAATTTTCCAAGTTTGTTTTTAAGTTCCATAACTTCATTTTAAATATTTGAAATGCAGGTTCGGAGTCGTAGAATCTCCTTAAAAATGTTGATCAACCACAATTATCTTACATTGAATCTCAGCTTTGAGATCATGATTGCTTTTAGACAGATTTTGAATTTTTAGAGTAGATTGTTCTAGTAATTTGGATTTTTGTCTATAACATTCATTGATCATAAAGTGATCTTTTGTGAGAGTAGTGTTCTGATTTAATGTTGTTTCAAGTTTAGCTTTAAGATCAGCACATTCAGAACACCCAATCACAACAGCCGAGGGTTCAGATACATTAACTTGAGGAGTAGGACATACCTCTTCGATCTTAGGCATACAAGCATAAGATTCAACTTGATCAGGGATTTACTTATCAGATCCGATTTACGCAGATGAACTCTGATCAGAATCAGTTTCAGAGTCAGATAAGTCACTTTCTTCATATACATTGTCACTGCTTGCATCTTCAAACTTCTCAACTGGTTCAAAAACAACAAGGTTGGCCTGATTTCCCAACAACCATTGAGACCAGTCTAAACCATCATTTGCTACAAGAGCTTGAGTGTTGTTTAACTTATTCTTGTCAGCTTCTGATGAACTCCTTTTACTTTGGTCACTTCCCGATGAATTCTTACTTAGAGATCTTTCAGCATTTCGTGGACCTGAATTCTCTTTTCTTGGTTTATCACATTCTTTGGCAAAGTGGCCAAAGTCCTCGCAATTATAACACTTAACCTTTAGTTTATCAAAACCAACTCGCTTGTTAAAAGTAGGAAGATCTTCTCCGGTTCTTTGCATAAACCTTTTAACCTTTCTGACAATCATTGCCATATTCCATTTGAGATCCATCAGCTCAAGATCATCGGGATCAATCTGGTCGTAGTCTTCATCGGTCAATTCACTTGTTGCAATCTTGCTACCAACCAATTGTTCATATGAAGTCATGAATGCACACACAAAAGCAAATTGATGTTCAGCTTCTTGTAGATTTACTTTTGGCAAAGCACTTGATGCATTGGCAGTTGACTCAGACTTAGCACCCATTGCCATAAAGCATACATTAGGTGAGCTGTTTACATTAGAGGTCTCATTTTGAGCTTGAGCATATAAAGCATTAATTGGAATAGAACTTGAAGAATTGTTTGCTAGCATTGCTCCCCCATAAAGTGAAGGATTCTGGGTTTGATTATCCTTTAATGAGTTTTGGCACTTCAACTCAAATTCTCTTTCTTCAATTTTGTTAATGAATTGCACGGCAGTAAGCTCCGTGTTACGAAAGAAACCGTTCTCTTTTAACACAAACAGGAAAGTAAAATATGATGATGGCAATGCGTTCTTCAGTGTATCAATTTTAACAGGTTCAGTTGGCTCAAGATTTACACTTGCCATTTCTACAACAAGATGACTAAAATGATTAATCATCTCTTCTATAGTTTCATTCTTCAGTAAGATAAAGTTTCTAAACTGAAACTTTACCAGAGTTTTCTTACTCTCAAGTGTATTACCCAAGCTTCTTCTTTTCAGAGTATCAAAAAGAGATGCACAAATCTTTATAGTGCTGTATTAATGAAAGATCTGCTCAGGCAAAGCCATTATAAGAGTCGAATAAGCTTTTGTCTCATCCATAATGTTTAAATTCCTTTAGTGTCAAACCCATATTGTCACTACCAACAAGAGGTGCTGCATAAACAACATCGAGATACCGTACGCTGCTTGGATGCACCGATCCCAAATTAGCATGAAACCTCGGTTCCGAACGAGCAAAATCTGATAATTTCAGAAGTTTAGGACACTTGTTGTGACTACCAATCTCGTTGTCCATCGTTAGAATTTGTTGCATTAAAGCATTACGGGATGCTAATGCATAGAACGAAGCATTCTGAGAAGCCATGAGATAACACTTTTGAAACTTAGAGGACTAACTTGTCAACACTTAAAAATTATGGTTACTATTTAAATGAATGAGAGAACTGAAACGAATGTGAGGTGCAACAAGTAACGAATGAAAGATATTCGTTAAAGATTCAATTGAATGTGAATTATGAAGAATGGAACATAACGAATGAGAATACTGTTCAGACGAATGGTGAATGAGTTTAGCGAATATGTATCACGAATGGAGAAGGAATAGTGAATGGGATTAACGAATCAGATTTAAGCAAATGAGAATAACGAATATGTTTTAGCGAATGTGTTTCACGAATGACAAATGAATCACGAATGGAGTTAAGGAATGATCAGTTACTTGATTAACAAATCAGAATTCATCAGTAACAAATCAGAATTAATCAGTAATGAATAAGAATTCATATCTTCAAACATTCAAACTTCCAAACTTAAGCCAAATTTGTCCGAAATCAATAAAACTTAGATCAATCAACTCGTAATCAAAATCCGAACCTCCTATTACTAGTCCGCAATCAAAAACAACTACTAAACCAATCCAATTAACCAGTTCGTGTAACACAACTACGTATAACACTCAAGTCATGTCAATTCGAACTCAATCACGTTAATCCGAACTCAAATCCTCTATAACTAGTTACTATTACCTAATTCATGATCCAATTACACTTATAACAGTCCAATTGCTCTTAACCAGAACTCTCTGTTTCACCGGAACTATACGAAACACTTATTAGATCAAATCAAACTGAAATTGATTCAATCCTAGATGAAAGAATACAATTATACAACAAATAAACTCAAAGATCAGATCATCTCGCTCCGATACCACTAGAAAGAGCCTGCTAGGATCTAGATCTTATGATTACATCGACTGATTCGTCGTATATGTATACGATTAGGCTTGATTACGTTAGGTGTGTGTAGTGTGTGTGTTGAGAGGAAATTTGAGTAGAGTAACGACGCTTGAGAAGCAAATAATCAAAACTGTTACATTAGAAATAGTTACAGGGGTATATATAGGAGATGACCTCATTCCTTAAGAGGCCTTAACTAATGGGTCATTCGTTACATTAAAACTAACGAATGAGACAACTCATTCGTTAATACATTTATCATAGCGAATAGCCTTCATTCGTTATGTTCCATTCTTTAATCTTGGTTAACAAGTGGAGCTTACATTATACGAATGTGAAACATTCGTTACGGGGTAATGAATGTGCCTTACAATTAGGCGAATGAGCATATTTACATTAAACCCCCTATAAACTAAGACTAATTATATTAATAACCTAATAAACACCAAGACGTACAAAACATGTATTAACTACATTAATAACCTAATAAAGACCGTGACGTAGAGAACATGTATTAACAGTTCACATCAAAAGTAGAAGAATTTGGCTTCGGAAGGCATTGTTTCTCCAAATAAGATCGGACCAAATCTCAGATATTTTGTTACCAGCTAGTGAATTAAATAAAAAGTCATAATCAAACATCCAATCAGGACACTTCCTGGCTGGAGGTGTAGTGTAGCTTTGGCAATCACATGGTACCATTTTTCTACACACCCCGAAGATTGAAGATACGCTTCTTAGGAGAATTATACCCAAGAAATTAACCTTCAAATGCCTTTTCATCAAATTTCCCGGCATCTTTCTTCAATACCGTACATGGAACCCGAATGGTTCCAAATACTTTAGATTAGGCTACTTGTTATTCAGAAGTTCACAACTTCTCTTCTTGAACTTCTTAACCGTTAGGACACGATTCAGTGTATAACAAGCATTTTTCACAGCCTCGTTCCAGAATTGAACAAGAAGATTAGAATCTTCCAACATCGTCCTAGCCACTTCAATCAAGGTTCTATTCTTCCGTTTAGACACACCATTTTGTTGAGGAACATACGGTGCGCTGAATTCCCGACGTATTCCACGTTGAATACAAAAGAAATCCAACACATTGTTTTTGAATTCAGAACCGTTATCACTTTGAATTCGTCTCACTTTCAATTTGTAAAGTGATTCAATCTTAGTGATAAGATTATGAATTAAAACTAGTGTCTGATTGTAACATCCTAAAATTTTAATGATGAGTAAAGGAAGTTATGTTTAGTGATTTCGCGTAATTAATTAATATCGGGTAAGGAGCGGGTCTTGGACTTGGATTAATTGAGAGGGGTTAAATGAGAATGGGATTTCAGGGATATAAATACCCCCAAAATCCCAAAATATCTTCATTTTTCACCAAACTCCCTAACACTCCAAAAACACACACATACCACACTAACTTCGCCGCCGGACCGAAGGCAGATCCGGGCAGATCCGGCAGACCCGAGTGAGAGAGAGAGCGATTAGTGGTGATAAGCAAGTAAACGAGATCCAAACAAGCCCAAAAAGGTATGATTCTTGATCTTTGAAGTTTAAAGATCCAAGCTTTTTAGTGTATAAACGACCAAAAATGGTCGGGTAGCGTAGTGGGTGATATTGAACCATAGCAAGGGTGTTAAAATCGCTCGAAAGGCCGATCAGAAACTAAAACAGCGGCTGTCTGGGCAACTTCGCCTTCATCTGGGCAACTTCGCCTTCAAAGCGACGAACTTCGCCTGCAAGCTAAGTTCGCCTGATGAACTTCGCCTGCAAGCTAAGTTCGCCTGATGGCAACTTCGCTGTAAAGTTAAGTTCGCCTAACTGGTAACTTCGCCTGAGGCCAAGTTCGCCTGATGACAACTTCGCCTGACGCCAAGTTCGCCTGATGGCAACTTCGCTGTAAAGCTAAGTTCGCCTAGCTGGTAACTTCGCCTAAAGCTAAGTTCGTCTAAGGTTAACTTCGCCTAAAGTCAAGTTCGATTAGAAAATAAATTAAAAATCTAATGAAAAATGTGTTAAGGCAGCTCGACCCCAGCCAGGGGCTCTGCCCCTTGGACCCTGCTAGTGGCTGCCGCCCCTAGACCCCGCTGCCAGGGGCGCTGCCCCCGGACCCCCATTCGTTGTGGGTAGTAATTAAGACTATAACAATATTATAAGTAGTGATAGTTAAATTGATATGTATACTTGTTATACAGTCAGCCGTGCACAACTGAAGAAAGGGATTACGATCAATGGAGAACGTAACCGTGTTCAGGTGAGTTTCTAGCCCCATTTATGTGTTACGTTTTCGGGGCTGTGTGCATACTCAATATGTTTGTTAATACACTTATCCTAAGAGATAAGTGTATGCCTTATGTGGATAATGTGAAATGTATGAATGATTGCTTGATAGTACGTGAACGATCTTCGGATATTGCACGTACTGTCTGGTTGTAACGCTATGTATAAGGTAAGTATGTTATGTATGTTTATGTGTATGAACATGATAGAGATAATAGAAGAAAGAAATAATAATGTATGGTTACGAAAAGGGTACCGAGCCCTAATAATACTCGAGGTATGATGTATGGTTGTATGGTTACGAAAAGGGTACCGAGCCCTACTAATACTCGAGGTATGATGTATGGTTGTATGGTAACGAAGAGGGAATCGAACCCTTCTAATATTCGAAAACTAGGGACCAGACCCTTATAATATCTGTGATGATAGGGACCAGACCCTTATAATATCTGTGATGTTAGGGAATCGAACCCTTCTAATATTCGAAAACTAGGGACAAGACCCTTATAATATCTGTGATGATAGGGACCAGACCCTTATAATATCTGTGATGTTAGGGAATCGAACCCTTCTAATATTCGAAAACTAGGGACCAGACCCTTATAATATCTGTGATGATAGGGACCAGACCCTTATAATATCTGTGATGTTAGGGAATCGAACCCTTCTAATATTCGAAAACTAGGGACCAGACCCTTATAATATCTGTGAGGTTATAGGGCGAAAGGCTCTTTAAAAATATGATTTTGTATGTAAGGAAAGCATGAAGGTAAAAATGAACGTATGATTATGAATGTAAAGAAAGTATGAAAGTAAAAATGAAAGTAAAAGCACTTAGGTGTATATGAAAGAAAGTTAAGAGATTAAGTATGAAGCGTAAGAATGTATTGTATGATTATGTGATTAACTAGAACTCACTCAGCGTAGCTGACTTTTAGTATGCACGCAGGTGAGTAGGATGAGGCAGCTCGCTTGAGGAGACACATGGCACTGAACAAGAATCTGGCATCTGAAGACTTATGATGTTTTAATTTTAATGCTTTAATGTTGAAAGACAAAGGATGTTTTGAGACAAGTTATGAATTATGTAAAGTTTTATGAAAGTTTTATATTCCGCGTAAATGGTTTAATTAACTCTGATATTTAGAACTGTGTTTATGAGTAAATCCAACACGAAAGTAGGGCTACCGGTAACGGGGCCTTACAAGTTGGTATCAGAGCAAATTTCGAGAGATTTAAGCATCCTACATGCTTAGACTCGAACAGAGTATGGGATATAAGTAAGAAAGGAAAGAAGATGCCAGTTCAAGAATGCCATGTGTCGCTCAAGCAAGATCAGTAAAGGTAAAGTGTATAATTAAATGATATATGTTAATGAGAAAGAAAAGATACGTGAACGGCAGGGATAGGAATAATTGATTGTTGATTTGGCTAACTGCTTAAGTAGAACCAGCACAAATAGACTCATAAAGGGAAGTGTATAGGACACGGAAAGCAACGTGATCAGCTAGTCACAACTGGCCACTGTTATTACCTGTTAGCCTTGCTATCCTTGTACTAGATAGTTCCTTGAGTGATGATGTTTGTGTTTTCCCTTTTAGAATACGATGGCTGGAGCTGGAGACATTGTTGGAGCTGGAGGTCGCACTGGACGACGCGGCAGGCCTCGTCGTGTCCAGCAACCTTCGGTTGAGACAGCTTCCAACACCGAAGCTGAAGGAAGCGCAGCGGGAAGAAACCCGGAAAACATTGAAGGAGTTCAACTGGATCCCGTAATTCAAGCAGCTATTGTTCAAGCTGTAGCCACTGCTGTGAAAAATATTACCCCGGGAAGGTCTGCTGGAAGCCGTGAAAGAACTGTTGAAGGGGCAGATGGTAATGGTAGGAAGGATGACGAGAGGGAAAGAGGTGACTCGAGTGAGGTAAGGTCTGTGAAAGATGATGATAGGAAGAGGGGCCGAGGTGGTTGCAACTATAAGTCCTTCAGAGGTTGTGACCCGCCTAAGCTGACTGGTCTAGGAGACGCAATCGCTACTCTTCAGTGGATAACCGCCATGGATAAGGTTATCCGCATTAGCGAGTGCCGTCCCGATCAAGCGGTAGGTTATGCTACTCAATCATTTGAAGATGAGGCTATGTATTGGTGGGAGAGTGTGGAGCAGAGGAAGACCAGAGAAGAGATCAAAGAGATGAAGTGGGACGATATGAAGGAGTTAGTAATGAAGAAGTTCTGTGCTGACGCCGAGGTTGAAAGGGCGGAGATGAAGTTCCTAAACTTGAAAGCTGGGACGATGACACATCGTGAGTACACTACAGAATTCAACCGAATGTCTAGGTTGGTACCCGATATGGTCAGCACTGAGGCTAAGAGAATCAAGTGTTATGTGAGGGGATTACCACAGAGAATCCGCATGTTAGTCAGGACAAGTAAACCTGCTACTTTCGATTCTGCTGTTGAACTCGCAGAAATGGTCTATGCAGACCTGGCTGCGGATGATGTAGTGGTGGGAGATGAGAAAAAAGAGAAGAAATGGGTCGCTTCTGCTAAACGACCCGGTACTCAGTCGTGGAACCCCAAGGATAAGAAGCAGAGAGTGTAGGAGAAGAGATCGTGTAAGACCTGCGGAAAGATGCATGGGGGTGAGTGCAAGTGGGGTAAAAGTTCTGGTGTTTGTCTCAAATGTGGAAAGGCTCATGGTGGCGAATGCAGAATGGGGTTGAATGTCTGTTATAAGTGCGGAAAGGTAGGGCACTATGCTAATGAGTGCGGAGCAAAGCCAGCATGTTACAAATGTGGCAAGCCAGGCCATATGGCAAGGGAGTGCACTGAAGGTGAGGCTGGAGGTAGTGGGATGAAAGGTGCTGAACAAGCAAGGCCGAGGACTAGGGCCTACATGTTGACCCAAGAGCAAGCTAGACAGATTCCTGATGTTGTGACCGGTACGTTCTTAGTAAACGGCATTTCTGCTGCCGTATTATTTGATTCTGGTGCGAATAGAAGTTTTGTTGCTACAACATTTAGTAAACTAGCTAAAATGAAATGTTGCCGAGTGTCTGAGACTCTTATAGTAGAAACCGCTAGTGACACTTCGGTTAAAATAATGAAAATGGTTAAGGACTGTAGGATAGAACTGGAGGGACATGAGTTCCCGGTTACCTTGTATGTTATGACCTTGGGAGGGTTCGATGTGGTTTTGGGTATGGATTGGTTGTCTGAGTTTGAGGCTCAGATAGTATGTAAAAGTAGGATGATAAAGTTAAAGTCATTGGATGGTAGTGCGGTGACGGTTTATGGTGATAAGGAAAGTTCTGGGCTTAATGTCATTTCGATGATGAAAGCCGAGGGTTTGCTAAGGCGAGGGTGTTGTGCCTACCTGGCGTATGTCGTCAAGGCTACGGCCGAGACGAAAGAGATGAAAGATGTTCCTATTGTGCGCGACTACCCAGAAGTATTCTCTGAGGATCTTTCGGGGTTGCCACCGGAGCGAGAGATAGAATTTCAGATAGATTTAATACTAGGAGCCCAACCTGTCGCAAAGGCGCCTTACCGTCTAGCACCGTCTGAGATGAAGGAGTTGATGTCCCAACTGCAAGAACTCCTCGACAAGGGTTTCATAAGACCGAGTGTTTCCCCGTGGGGCGCACCAGTATTGTTCGTAAAAAAGAAGGATGGAAGTATGAGGATGTGCATAGACTATCGTGAGTTGAATAAGCTTACGGTAAAGAATAGATATCCGTTGCCAAGGATTGATGATCTGTTTGACCAACTGCAAGGTTCAAGTTGGTTCTCACGAATAGATCTCAGATCAGGCTACCATCGGCTGAAGGTGAAAGAGGCAGACATCCCTAAGACAGCGTTCCGAATGCGGTATGGACACTACGAGTTCCTCGTAATGTCATTCGGTCTAACAAATGCTCCTGCAGCATTTATGGACATGATGAATAGGGTGTGTCGGCCGATGTTGGATAAGTCGGTTATCGTCTTCATTGACGATATATTGATTTATTCAAAGAGTGAGTCTGACCATGCCGAGCATCTGAGAAAGGTATTGGAAGTTCTGAAGAAAGAGAAGTTGTACGCCAAGTTTTCGAAGTGCGCGTTCTGGTTAAGAGAAGTGCAATTTTTAGGTCATGTGGTTAATCCGGAGGGGATTACCGTAGACCCAGCTAAGATTGAAGCGATAACGAATTGGAAGACTCCGCATAATCCGACTGATATACGAAGCTTCCTAGGGTTAGCTGGCTACTATAGGAGATTCATCGAAGGTTTCTCCAAGATAGCCGCACCGCTGACCGATATGACCCGAAAGTCGATAGTATTCAGTTGGGGAAAGTTTCAGGAGGAAGCCTTTGAAGAATTGAAGAAGAGACTCACGCAAGCTCCAATCCTTACTTTACCCGATGGTGATGAGGATTTTGTTGTTTGTGCTGATGCCTCGCATCAAGGGTTAGGTTGCGTGTTGATGCAACGAGGGAAGGTGATAGCCTACGCGTCTAGACAGTTTAAGGTCCATGAGAGTACTTATCCGACGCATGATTTGGAGTTAGCAGCTGTAGTGCATGCTCTTAAGATATGGAGGCATTATCTGTACGGCACTAAGTGTACTATCTATACCGATCATAAGAGTTTAAAGTACTTCTTCGAGCAGAAAGAATTGAACATGAGGCAGAGAAGATGGTTAGAATTGATAAAGGATTACGACTGTGAAATTAAGTATTACCCCGGTAAAGCTAACGTGGTCGCTGATGCGTAAGTCGTAAGAATGAGGAAGTCCTTGCAACAGTGAAGTCATACAAGTTGATCATGAACCCGAGTCTTTTTGAAGAAATCATCAAGGTGCAGTCAGAAGTGTTAGTAGATGAAGGGTTAGTAAAGAAAGAAAGGATTTATGGTCAGCAAGATGAGTTGATGGAAAACACTCATGGAGTTAAGACTAGGTTCGACCGTATGTGGATCCCACGCCATGGTGATCTTAGAAGTCGAATCTTAGATGAAGCTCATAAGTCAAGGTACTCAATCCATCCAGGAGCTACAAAGATGTACCAAGACTTTAAAAGAGATTACTGGTGGCCAGGAATGAAGAACGATGTAGTGGATTATGTTGGTAAGTGCTTAACTTGCTTACAAGTCAAAGCCGAACACCAAAAGCCTTATGGGAAGATGCAACCGCTAGAGATACCTGAGTGGAAATGGGAACACATCACCATGGATTTCATAACTAAGCTACCTTGAACGGCTAAGCAACATGATACCATCTGGGTGATTGTGGACCGTTTGACCAAGAGTGCTCACTTTCTGCCCATACGAGAGGCCATCTCGTCAGAAACGTTAGCAAGCTTGTTCATCAAGGAAGTTGTAACCAAGCATGGAGTACCGTTATCGATCGTGTCCGATAGAGATACACGGTTTACTTCGAGGTTCTGGAAAAAATTCCATGAAGCTATGGGGACGAGGTTGAACATCGGTACGGCGTATCATCCTCAAACTGATGTACAGTCTGAAAGGACGATCCAAACCCTTGAGGATATGCTACGTGCTTGTGTTTTAGATTTTGGTGGAAGTTGGGATGATCATCTGCATCTGGCAGAGTTCTCCTATAACAACAGTTACCATTCAAGTATTGGTATGCCACCATTTGAGATGCTTTACAGTAGACGATGTAGAACCCCGGTGTGTTGGGGCGAGATTGGTCAGAAAGAAATGGGAAGCCTAGAAGTGGTTCAAGAAACGTCTTCAAAGCTCGATCAGATCAAAGCAAGATTGAAAGCCGCGCAAGACAGACAAAAGTCTTATGCAGATAAGCGGCGACGACCAATTGAGTTTAACGTTGGTGACTATGTGATGCTTAAGGTCTCGCCTTGGAGGGGGATTATCCGTTTTAGGAAAATGGGAAAGTTGAGTCCGAGGTACATTGGACCGTTCAAGATTGTAGGTCGTGTGGGTGAAGTAGCTTATAAACTAGATTTACCCGATGAGTTAGAAGGAATTCATTCAACCTTCCATGTTTCTCATCTGAGGAAGTGTCTAGCTGATGACACGTCTCACGTGCCATTAATGGACATTGAGGTTGATGAACAATTGAACTACATCGAGCAACCGATAGAGATCGTTGATCGCAAGGAGAAGCAGCTTCGTCACAAGATTATACCCTTGGTAAAAGTGATATGGAAACACCGCAAGGGATCAGAAGCTACTTGGGAAGCCGAGGATGAGATGCACAAGTTTTACCCAAGTTTGTTTATGTAATAGTTAGGTTTCGGGGACGAAACCTCTTTAAGGAGGGGAGACTTGTAACATCCTAAAATTTTAATGATGAGTAAAGGAAGTTATGTTTAGTGATTTCGCGTAATTAATTAACATCGGGTAAGGAGCGGGTCTTGGACTTGGATTAATTGAGAGGGGTTAAATGAGAATGGGATTTCAGGGATATAAATACCCCCAAAATCCCAAAATATCTTCATTTTTCACCAAACTCCCTAACACTCCAAAAACACACACATACCACACTAACTTCGCCGCCGGACCGAAGGCAGATCCGGGCAGATCCGGCAGACCCGAGTGAGAGAGAGAGCGATTAGTGGTGATAAGCAAGTAAACGAGATCCAAACAAGCCCAAAAAGGTATGATTCTTGATCTTTGAAGTTTAAAGATCCAAGCTTTTTAGTGTATAAACGACCAAAAATGGTCGGGTAGCGTAGTGGGTGATATTGAACCATAGCAAGGGTGCTAAAATCGCTCGAAAGGCCGATCAGAAACTAAAACAGCGGCTGTCTGGGCAACTTCGCCTTCATCTGGGCAACTTCGCCTTCAAAGCGACGAACTTCGCCTGCAAGCTAAGTTCGCCTGATGAACTTCGCCTGCAAGCTAAGTTCGCCTGATGGCAACTTCGCTGTAAAGTTAAGTTCGCCTAACTGGTAACTTCGCCTGAGGCCAAGTTCGCCTGATGACAACTTCGCCTGATGGCAACTTCGCTGTAAAGCTAAGTTCGCCTAGCTGGTAACTTCGCCTAAAGCTAAGTTCGCCTAAGGTTAACTTCGCCTAAAGTCAAGTTCGATTAGAAAATAAATTAAAAATCTAATGAAAAATGTGTTAAGGCAGCTCGACCCCAGCCAGGGGCTCTGCCCCTTGGACCCTGCTAGGGGCTGCCGCCCCTAGACCCCGCTGCCAGGGGCGCTGCCCCCGGACCCCCGTTCGTTGTGGGTAGTAATTAAGACTAGAACAATGTTATAAGTAGTGATAGTTAAATTGATATGTATACTTGTTATACAGTCAGCCGTGCACAACTGAAGAAAGGGATTACGATCAACGGAGAACGTAACCGTGTTCAGGTGAGTTTCTAGCCCCATTTATGTGTTACGTTTTCGGGGCTGTGTGCATACTTAATATGTTTGTTAATACACTTATCCTAAGAGATAAGTGTATGCCTTATGTGGATAATGTGAAATGTATGAATGATTGCTTGATAGTACGTGAACGATCTTCGGATATTGCACGTACTATCAGGTTGTAACGCTATGTATAAGGTAAGTATGTTATGTATGTTTATGTGTATGAACATGATAGAGATAATAAAAGAAAGAAATGATAATGTATGGTTACGAAAAGGGTACCGAGCCCTAATAATACTCGAGGTATGATGTATGGTTGTATGGTTACGAAAAGGGTACCGAGCCCTACTAATACTCGAGGTATGATGTATGGTTGTATGGTAATGAAGAGGGAATCGAACCCTTCTAATATTCGAAAACTAGGGACCAGACCCTTATAATATCTGTGATGATAGGGACCAGACCCTTATAATATCTGTGATGTTAGGGAATCGAACCCTTCTAATATTCGAAAACTAGGGAGAAGACCCTTATAATATCTGTGATGATAGGGACCAGACCCTTATAATATCTGTGATGTTAGGGAATCGAACCCTTCTAATATTCGAAAACTAGGGACTAGACCCTTATAATATCTGTGATGATAGGGACCAGACCCTTATAATATCTGTGATGTTAGGGAATCGAACCCTTCTAATATTCGAAAACTAGGGACCAGACCCTTATAATATCTGTGAGGTTATAGGGCGAAAGGCTCTTTAAAAAGTATGATTTTGTATGTAAGGAAAGCATGAAGGTAAAAATGAACGTATGATTATGAATGTAAAGAAAGTATGAAAGTAAAAATGAAAGTAAAAGCACTTAGGTGTATATGAAAGAAAGTTAAGAGATTAAGTATGAAGCGTAAGAATGTATTGTATGATTATGTGATTAACTAGAACTCACTCAGCGTAGCTGACTTTTAGTATGCACGCAGGTGAGTAGGATGAGGCAGCTCGCTTGAGGAGACACATGGCACTGAACAAGAATCTGGCATCTGAAGACTTATGATGTTTTAATTTTAATGCTTTAATGTTGAAAGACAAAGGATGTTTTGAGACAAGTTATGAATTATGTAAAGTTTTATGAAAGTTTTATATTCCGCGTAAATGGTTTAATTAACTCTGATATTTAGAACTGTGTTTATGAGTAAATCCAACATGAAAGTAGGGCTACCGGTAACGGGGCCTTACACTGATCTTCATAACCCATAAATAATACCCAAGAGTACGGAGAGAAGTCGCCGCTCTCCACTAGACAATATGAATCACCCGCAATACTAGCACGATTCACTAGACCGACTAAATCTATGTGAATTCTTTATTGTAGAGTCATAATCGAGTTAATCGATTTACTCGGGTGTGACTTCTTCTTCTGTTTCCACTTCTTGCACGCAAAGCAATAATCGTTTAGCTTAAAATTCTTGAGAGACACACCATCCACCAAATCATTCGCAATTAGATGATTCATTTTCTGAACGTGGATGTGTCCCATGCGTTGATGCCACATAATCGAGTCTTTCTCCGTTGCCTTGGAGACAAAACACGTTTTAGAAGGTGAAACGTTTAAATTAGTACTCATGTCGAGGTTATAAATATCATGTGATCGATTTACTCGGGTGTGACTTCTTCTTCTGTTTCCACTTCTTGCACGCAAAGCAATAATCGTTTAGCTTAAAATTCTTGAGAGACACACCATCCACCAAATCATTCGCAATTAGATGATTCATTTTCTGAATGTGGATGTGTCCCATGCGTTGATGCCACATAATCGAGTCTTTCTCCGTTGCCTTGGCGACAAAACACGTTTTAGAAGGTGAAACGTTTAAATTAGTACTCATGTCGAGGTTATAAATATCATGTGATCGGTGAGATCGCATGACAACCATATCTTTAGGAATAGTGCATCCCGACCGAAGGATAACACATTCTTTGTCTGTGAAGATGGTAATGTACTTTTTGTCACGAATATGTGAAGCACTCAACAATTATGGTATACTTTCTCACAATAATTAACCCGTTCGAATGTAATTCTACCATTCGATACCTCTCCTTCTTTCGTAATCATTAACCCGTTATTACCCGCAAACATCCGCTGTCTAATATCCAACTGTCGCCTAATATAGACTTGGACGAACTCTGCACTCAAAGTAAAATGACTAGTTCAAAAATTTATCCCTAGCCACACTCTTGGGCTCTCCTTTTGAGATTTTCGGAGACAAATTTAATTCTACACTCGAATTCGGCACTTGAGAATAAGTGACTAGTTTCGTTTTTCTTCTTTAAGTAACCATCATGAATTACTCCCGAGTCCGTATTCTTGCAAATTGTTTGAGCAATATCAACGAATTTTTTATATACTTTAGGAGTATCAACCCGAACAACTTTCCTCGGGTTGATGTTCGAATACATTATAAACAAATCATCAACTTGAGATTCCTTAGATTGACAGTTCATGTCAACAACTGGAATATTCTTTTTAGTTGTTGGTTTAGTGTTTTCAACTTTAGCTTTGCATTTCTTTGCTACATGACCGGTTTCACCATATTTAAAACACAAACGTGTGTCTAAAATTTTTTATGGTGAAACACAAGTCTTGTTTTCAGGCTTCGGTTGATGAGCATTGTAACTCCCGTAAATTTCGTTAATCGGCTTGATCGTTTAAAAATGTTTGTTTAAAAGTCGGGGTTTCATCTTTTTATTATAATACGTTTTAAAGTCTGTTTATCCATCCTTTTCCCAAAACATCGCATCTTATAACTTAAAGTGTTATATTAGTATGTAGCAACTGACATTTTCGATTAACGGCATGCACGTTGTAGAGTTTGTATATTTATCGGGTTTGATCCGGCATTGCTCGGGGACCTCCTTGTCATTCTTGTAAGTTAAATTATTTAACCTTTCATCCAATTTATCACGTTTTACAAGTGGAAGGACCTAGATGTAAAATTTTTATAACATAAACCCTAACTTGCTTCCATCCTCCTAATTTCCGATCGGCAGGGGGGTCTCCTCCTTGATTTTCGTGCAGGTTCCAGCCATTCTCCGGCCTCCCGAGTCTAATTCAAGGTTGGTCCTACCTTAATATAATTCTTTTTCACCATTAAACCCTTGTTGAACATGTTAGGGTTGAGTTTGATTATAACAGTTTCTGATAGATTCGTACTCGTTTATTGTTCGGTCTGTAACTTGATGAAAGTTTCTAGTTGCTTATTGATTCTTGTTTCCATGATGTTCTAATTTGAGTCTAGTTTCCTGAAAGGTATAATTTGTAATTTTTGGACGAGATTTCAATGGTTTTTATGATTCTATAAAAACATGTATCAAAGCTAATGCGGGGTGACGGATTCTGGTATGTCTTCCCGACATCATAACTTTTTTTTGACAAGTCCAAATTCGTTGATTTCACTTCTGAAAGTTCATATTTTGATTTATTATTACAACCCAATTGGAATCATTTAATTTGGTTTGGTAATAATTTTTAAACAAATAAAACACTTTTGCTACGCACTGAAATAGCTGCACGTACCCTTCTGTGTTGGAGGAATGTTTATGATTTTTGTGTCCCACTAGAAAAATATAATAAAAAAATTTTAATAAACGTAAGACATTTATGCAATTCTGGTTAAAATGTCATAATTTAATTCTATGGTTTTCCTATATAATAAAATACATCTTTGCATGCATAAATCCGTATGTTATACTCGTTATTGATCGATACGTTCGTTTTAGGCTTAACCGGTGGCTGTCCAATTTTGTTCATGTCGGGGCTGTTTAAGTGAAGTTTTTGCTCCATCTTCTTCCTAGGTATGTCATGTATGTCATACTTTAATATCGTGGGCTATGGTTTTCGTTTGATTGGTCAATTAGTGATAGATTGAAAGTTAGTATTCGGTTGTCTAGAATAGTGAATTGTTGCTTTTAACGCGAGGATTGAAGTAATTAAAGATCAATTCAGTTCGGGTAGCTTCGGTTTGATTTACGGGCTGTTGGAAAATTATTTGTTTAAATATTGGGGCTGAATTTGTCGTCGGTTACTCAAACGGGTCGGTACAACGCGAATTCGCGTTTATTTGATAGTTGGTGCGTTGTGTTTGCGAGTTGCCAACCCATCCAACTCGTGTAGTGTCGTGTCAACTTGTTGGCTGTGATTTTATTAAATTTGGTGCACACGGGGCTGATTTAGATGTTAAGTGTCTAAACAACTCTTAAACGTGCATATTCGCCTCACCTAGCACTTCCGTGGGTAATTTGGGAATTCTCTACTCTCGGGATTTCCTAAGGGTGGTTTTGGTTAATTCAAGGTCCCGGGGGCTGTTTTTAAATGAATTTTGGCGAGGTCGAGGCGTTAGGTAGATCAAACCATGTTAGAACCCTACATAGGATAAACGAGTCGATTCGGTACCGTTAGTAATTATTGTTCGTAATCCGACAGGCTTTTGAGTTGTGGGAGTACCAAAGGGTCCTCTAGCCTGTTTTGATTGTGTGCCTCGTGTTAGGTGAGTTCATGATGCCCCTTCTTATATTTTTACGTTTCAGGCTAGCATACACACCATATTACAACTTTACCCGAATTTACTCGTTTAAACTAATTGGATGGTATTACATGGCCTTACTTGAGTTTGTGGGTTCAAGAAAATATGTGTGAATTATATTCTATGCCTTTGGATATTTGAGACTCGTTTATGGTCATATATCCCTGAAGGTTATATATATAACTTATGGCCTAGGCTCAAGGATATACACTTACTTGTATCATAGCATGCATTGAGATGATATTTATATATGTATACACATGTGTTACTTTATGACCATAGGCTTACTTTCATTATGATATATTTTGGAATGATATATATATATACACACACAAGTATGTTTATACATGCGTTACTTTATGGCCATTAATTAGCAATGTTAATTAGTTGTTATCGACTAAGGATGTTTGCGTGTGCCTACTTTGTGTCTGCATATGGATGGATGGTGATCTTGGTCGGGCCAAACTATATTACTCAGGCTTAAAATCCTATGGTGGGCCCTAGAAAGCCCATAAGGGGGGAGGCTCGTGTGGCATGATCACCATCTGATGGAATGTTACGTGTTTGGGTTGTACGTGTGCTCGACCCTGATGCTATTACTTGGATATTACGTGGTTGGGTTGTACGTGTGCTCGAACCTAATGTTATTACTTGGATCTTAAGCATAGGGGGTATAATTATATAGATATATAAGTATGACCAATTATTGTTTATTATGGCTTAACTGTCCAAATCCTATTTTTATATTTAAACTCTTGGAATGATTTATTTAAATGTCAATTATTAAAACTTGAACTCACTCAGCTCAAGCTGATTTTTGTGTATGTTAGTGTGAGTTTCAGGTTTAGTGGAGGATGCTTACCGCTTGGACGTGCTCGAGACTACTTGGATGGTTAAAGGAACATATAGTCGGGAATTTCAATAGTGAACACTGTTTCTTTTTAACTATTACTAGATATAACTAAAGTTTGCTTTGGGCATCATTACCGGCATTGGGGAACTTATTTTAGTACTTGTGATTTTCCGCTGATTATAAACTCTGAACAGGTTTTAAAATAAAATGAATTGCTTTGGGTTTAAAATCACATTCTCCGGGTTTTGGAAATTTTGATATTCCTTAATCCACTGTTTAGTACTCTGAAACGATTTTAATAAGATGAATTTATTTGGCTTTAAATTTTTAAGACTTTTTGGATATGATGACCAACTGTAGGATTCCTGGGATTCGGGGTCTTACAAGTTGGTATCAGAGCCATGGTTTGAGGGATCCAAGCATTCTTAAATGTTTGGACTCGAACTGTAAAAGTAGGGAGTAGAAATGTCAACCGCGAGTAGCTGCACGCTAAGAGGTAATTTTTATTTTTTAATCATCCCTATAAGTTTTAGGGTTCCATTATGTGCATAATTGTTTAAGTGCTAGATGGGATGCTAATATGGTTAGCGGCAGGGGGTGCTTAGGATGGGCGGGTAAAGTAAACAATTAATAACACTTCAACTTTATTAACATTTTACTCTTACCTTCCATTTTCTAAATACCACTTACGCTTGACTATGTTAGGGTGCTGTCTATGTAGGGATAGGATATGGCTAATGTTCGCGTCGTTAGCATTAAAGTTCCTCTCGTTCCTAAAATTCTCCTGTTCATTTCTCATCCTCACGAACGCTTTACACATAATTGTTTAACTGAGGTGTAGCATGTTATCACACTATGTCTCCTTTTTACTTGTCGCGCTACAGGCTTCGGTCCTGTTTGACTCAGGTACCAGTAGGAGTTTTGCCTCCATCGTCCTCTTGTGTGATTAGATGATTAGGTTTCAGTATCTGTCCGCTTCCGTTCTTATTACAACGGGATTCGGGGACGAATCCCATTGTAAGGAGGGTGGACTTGAAACGCCCATAAATTTTGTTAATCGGCTTAATCTTTTATAAATGTTCATTTAAAAGGCAGGGTTTCATTTTTCTAATTTAGAGTATTGTAATACGTTTTAAAAGTCCGTTTATCCATACTTTTCCCAAAACATCGCATCTTATAACTTAAAGTGTTATATTAGTATGTAGCACCCGATAGTTTTGATTAACGGCATGCACGTTGTAGAGTTTGTATATTTATCCGGTTTGATCCGGCATTCCTCAGGGACCTCCTTGTCATTCTTGTAAGTTAACTTATTTAACCTTTCATCCAAGTTATCACGTTTTACAAGTGGAAGGGCCTAGATGTAAAATTTTTATAACATAAACCCTAACTTGCTTCCATCCTCCTAATTTCCGATCGGCAGCATAGGGGGGTCTCCTCCTCGATTTTCGTGCAGGTTCCAGCCATTCTCCAGCCTCCTGACTCTAATTCAATGTTGGTCCTACCTTAATATAATTATTTTTCATTATTAAACTTGATGAAAGTTTGTAGTTGTTGATTGATTCTTGTTTCCATGATGTTCTACTTTGAGTCTAGTTTCCAGAAAGGTATAATTTGTAATTTTTGGACGAGGTTTGAATGGATTTTATGATTTTATAAAAACGTGTGTCAAAGCTGATGTGGGGTGACGGATTCTGGTCTGTCTTCCCGACATCATAACTTTTTTTTTACAAGTCCAAATTGGTTAATTTCACTTCTGAAAGTTCATATTTTGATTTAATATTACAACCCAATCGGAATCGTTTAATTTGGTTTGTTAATGATTTTTAAATAAATAAAACACTTTTTGCTGCGCACTGAAATAGCTGCACGTACCCTTCTGTGTTGGAGGAATGTTTAAGATTTTTGTGTCCCACTAGAAAAATATAATAAAAATATTTTTATAAACCTAAGACATTTATGCAATTCTGGTTAAAATGTCATAATTTAATTCTCTGGTTTTCCTGTATAATAAAATACATCTTTGCATGCTAAAACCCGCATGTTATACTCGTTATTGATCGATACGTTCGTTTTAGGCTTAACCTGTGGCTGTCCAATTGTGTTTTTGTCGGGGCTGTTTAAGTGAAGTTTTTGCTCCATCTTTTTCCTAGGTATGTCATGTATGTCATACTTTAATATCGTGGGCTATGGTTTTCGTTTGATTGGTCAATAGTGATAGATTGAAAGTTAGTATTCGGTTGTCTAGAATAGTGAATTGTTGCTTTTAACGCGAGGGTTGAAGTAATTAACGATCAATTCAGTTCGGGTAGCTCGGTTTGATTTACGGGCTGTTGGAAAATTATTTGTTTAAATATTGGGGCAGAATTGGTTGTCGGTTACTCAAACGGGTCGGTACAACGCGAATTCGCATTTATTTGATAGTTGGTGCGTTGTGTTTGCCAGTTGCCGACCCATCCAACTCGTGTAGTGTCGTGTGAACTTGTTGGCTGTGATTTTATTAAATTTGGTGCACACGGGGCTGATTTGGATGTTAAGTGCCTAAATAACTCTTAAACGAGCATATTCGCCTCACCTAACACTTCCGGGGGTAATTTGGGAATTGTCTACTTTCGGGTTTTTCTTTGGGTGGTTTTGGTTAATTCAAGGCCCCTAGGGTTGTTTTAAATGAAGGCGTGGTCGAGGCGTTAGGTAGATCAAACCATGTTAGAACGCTTCGTAGGATAAACGAGTCGATTCGGTAACTTTAGTAATTATTGTTCATAATCTGACAGGCTTTTGAGTTGTGGGATACTTAAGGGTCCTCTAGCCCGTTGTGATTGCATGCCTCATGTCAGGTGAGTTCATGATGCCCCTTCTTACATTTTGACGTTTTGTGCTAGCATACACACCTTATTACAACTTTACCAGATTTTACTCGTTTAAACTAATTGGATGGTATTACATGGCCTTACTTGTGTTTGTGGGTTGAAGAAAGTATGTGTGAATTATATTCTATGCCTTAGGATATTTGAGACTCGCTTATGGTCATATATTCCTTAAGGTTATATATATTACTTATGGCCTAGGCTCAAGGATATACACTTACTTGTATCATAGCATGCATTGAGATGATATTTATATATGTATACACATGTGTTACTTTATGACCATAGGCTTACTTTTATTATGATATATTTTGGAATGATATATATATATATAAACACACACACACACACACACACACGTATGTTTATACATGCGTTACTTTATGTCCAATAATTGGCGACGTTAATTAGTCGTTATTGACTAAGGATGTTTGCGTATGCCTACTTTGTGTTTGCATACGGATGGATGGTGATCTTGGCCGGGCAAACTATACTACTTAGGTTCTAAAATCCTGTGGTGGGCCCTGGAAAGCCCGTAAGGGGGGAGGCTCGTGTGGCATGATCACCATCGGATGGAATGTTACGTGTTTAGGTTGTACGTGTGCTCGACCCTGATGTTATTACTTGGATGTTAAGCATAGGGGTATAATTATATAGATATATAAGTATGACCACTTATTGTTTATTATGGCCTAACTGTCCAGATCCCGTTTTTATATTTCAACTCTTGGAATGATTTATTTAAATGTCCATTGTTAAAACTTGAGCTCACTCAGCTCAAGCTAATTTTGTGTGTATGTTAGTGTGAGTTTCTGGCTTAGAGGATGATGCTTACTGCTTGGACGTGCTCGAGACTACTTGGGCGATTGAAGGCATATCTAGTCGGGAATTTCAATAATGAAGACTGTTTCTTTTTAACTATTACTAGATATATCTAAAGTTTGTTTTGGTCATCATTCCCGGCTTTGTGGAACTTGTTTTAGTACTTGTGATTTTCCGCTGATTATGTTCTCTGAACAGGTTTTAAAATAAAATGAATTGATTTGGGTTTAAAATCACATTTTCCCGGTTTTGGAAATTTTGATTTTCCTTATTCCGCTGTTTATTACTCTGAAACGATTTTCTTAAGATGAATTTGTTTGTCTCTAAATTTTTGAGAATTTTTGGATATGATGACCAACTGTAGGATTCCTGGGATTCAGGGTCTTACAAACATCAATCTTTTGATTCTCAATAGTTACCAAATTTGAAACCTTATCTGTTAATACCTTTTTGTTTTTATAAAATTCAAGATTGGTAATATTCGATGAATTCTCCAATCTCGATGATTTTACATATTTTATTGGTTTAAAATTATTTACAGTTGGTTTCACGCGAACATTAGATGATTTAGATTTCAGAAATTCTTGTTCAAGTTTGGTAACTTTTGATGTGTCATCATTGAAGACACTCTCGATCATTTCGGGTTTTAAGAAGATTCAAGGGAACTTCTTTATCTGAAAATACTTTCGATAAACCCTTTAATTTAAAAACTTTGCCTTTGATTGACTCACTTTGAAGATTAATGAATCTCATCAAATCCTCATCAGACACTTGAGGTTTGTCTAATTTCTTTACTTTAAATGAGACTTTTGGTTTATTCAAGGAATTACCCGAGGATTTAGAACCATAAACGGCTTGTTCTAATTCCTCGGTTCACACAGAATGTGATTGTCAGAAGGAATATGCTTATTTTTCACAATCACTTCTGGTTCGTTTAATTCCTCAATAGAACCATCAAGTTCATTCTCAGTAAAGACTGAGTTGCTTTTAATATGCAAAGGTTCTTGAGTCTTCGGTTTTATTGTTTCAACACTTTTAGAATTCATTGGATTAACAACGGGCTTTTCCGAAGTCGTAGATTGCTCAACAACATCAGGAATGCTTGTGTAGTCACCTTTGAAATTAGGAGGGACCTACACATATCCCAAACCAGCTTTACCATTCTTTTTATGTGAATAATTAACCTCAATTATTTCATTTAGGAGAAATGATGAGTCTCTAAATTTACCAAGTTTATTTTTAAAATCTAAGGCCTTGTTCTCTAATTTTGTGATACTGGTTCGGAGTTTGAGAATCTCCTGAAAGTGTTGCTCAATAATCACGAGTTTGCAACTAACTTGTACATTCAAATCATGATTGCTTTCAGACAGATTCTTGATTTTAAGAGTAGATTGATCCAACAGTTTGGATTTTCAACTAAAGTAATCATTTATCATGGAAAGCTTGTTTACGAGTAGAGTATTTTGTTGTAAAGCAGACTCAAGTTTACACTTAAGTTCACCACAACTCTCGCACTCGGTAACGACTTGGGTTGTTATCGTCTCGTGTGACTCATTCATGGATAATTTAAAATAAGAGTTAGTACAAACCTCCTCGATCTTTGCCATGCAGGCGAAAGATTCAGTTTGTTCAGCCAATGAGTTATCAGAATCCGTCTCTGATTCTGAACTGTCACTTTCTTTAGTTAAGTTATCGCCACATACATCTTCCAAATGCTCCATGTGTTCAACCACGCCGAGATTTTCCTAGTTCCCTAATAATCGTTGTGACCAATCAAGCCCCTTTACCACCAGGTCTTGTGAGCTAGCCGCCTTAACATGATCCCCCTCTGACGGTTTCTTCTTCTCAGGTACTTTCGAAATTTTCCCAGAAGATCTATCAGTATTACGAGGACCCGAATACTCTTTCTTCGGCTTGTCACATTCTTTGGCGAAGTGTCCAAAATCACCACCATTGTAACACTTGACCTTTAATTTATCGAATCCAACTCTCTTGATTAATGAAGGTAGATCCGTGCCGGTTCTTTGCATAAACCGCTTTGCTTTATGCACGATCATTGCCATGTTCCATTTCAGGTCCATGAGTTCTAGGTCATCCGGATCAATCTAGTCATAATCTTCATATGTTAGTTCGCTTGTAGCAATTTTACTCCCAACTAATTGTTCATAGGAAGTCATGAATGCGTATAAGAACGCGAACTGCTACTCTGCTTCCTTCAAATTCACATTAGGCAAAGAGCTTGATTGACTCGATTTTAAACCCGTATTGGCACCTGACGCCATGACGCATAGGTTGGGAGTTATAATACAATTAGGAGACCCATCTTGAGAATTCTGAGTGTAGAATGCTGTAATAGGAATCAAACCCGAAGTGGTGCTTGCAGGTAAAGACCCTCCATAGAGAGTTGGATTTTGGTTATCCTTAAGAGAATTTTGACATTTCATATTGTACTCTCTTTCTTCCAACTTGTTAATGAACTCATCAGCGGTAAGGTCATCATTTTGGAAATAACCGTTTTCCTTAAGCACAAGCAAGAATGTTGAATACGATGGTGGAAATGCATTCTTTAACGTGTCAATCTTGTCCACTTCAGCTGGCTCTAATTTAACTATAGCCATTTCAGCCATAAGATGACAAAAATAGCTAATCATCTCTTCCACTATCTCATTCTTGTGAAACGAAAAATTTCTGAATTGAAATTACACTAAGGCCTTTTTGCTCTCAAGTGTATTCCCTAAGATTCTTGTCTTCAAGGAAGCAAATAATGAAGCACACATCTTGATATAGCTAAATGGATGGAATATATTCTCGGGAGGAGCAATAGTCAAAGTCGAATATGCTTTTGTCTCGTTTTCAGCATCCTTTATTTCGTTTGCCTCATACATATGAAACAACTTACCTGTGAACCCAAGTGACTCACTTCCCACTTGCGGTTTCTTATACACGACATCAAGATGTCTCACACTGCTCGGATGAACTGACCCAAGGTGAGCTCGGAATCTTGGTTCCCAACGTGCAAATTCTGATAACTTGAGTAGTTTGGGACATTTGTTATGAGATCCAATCTCATTGACCATTGTAAGAATTTGTTGCATCAGTACGTTGTGAGAAGCGAGTGCATAATACGATGCTTGATTTGATGAACCCGCGATTTGTCAAAAGCAGAAAGTCAATGGACTTAAATTGCCAAAGTTTGAAACTTGTAACACACGAATGTCAACTATTCGCATGAATGAAAAATATTGTTTAAACAAATGAGGTTTCACGAATGGACTTTAATGAATGGTGTAGAGGTAACAAATGAGCAGTTTTGACGAATGTGTTCTGGTTAACGAATGGTGTTATGATAACGAATGTCAACAGTGTTTTAACGAATGGTGGTTAGCGAATCAGGTTTTAATGAATGAGCATGTATAAAGAATGATTCGTTAATTTTTACACGAATGTAATGTCAAATTACTTACAAATAAGGATTCAAACTAACGAATCAGTCATCATCCTTTACGAATCAGTCTTCAACAGTTCAACAATGCCTGTAATTCAAACTCAGTTCAAACCCGTCCGAAACAACCTAAAACCTATCTCAAAACACTTAAAAAATGTAACGCCTGTTAATTTCGGCTCAATGATTTAAAAGCATGTAAAGTATGTACATCTCTTGGGGTTTATCTGGCCTTTCTCGGGGACACTGTCGTCATCCCGTTACGTTAAAATAACATACTTTTCATCCAAGATTTCTGCATCCTTTCAACTCAAGGGGCTAGAGTGTAACTTTTATAATATGTTAACAAAACCCTAGCCTTCCTCTTTATTCCGGCCGATCGCAACTAGGGCAGCAGCTCAAGGCCACGATTTTCTTTTTTGCAGCCAAGTTTAGGGCGTAAAACTTCAGTTGAAGGTTAGTCCCATGTTCCCTCAAGTCTTTTACACTTTAATTGGTCATATTAACTCGCTTATTGATCGTTAAATCACTTATTGTAGTTTTACCGGGTGGCTGTCCATTCAAGCATTTCCAGGACTGTTTTGGTTAAGCTTTTTGCTCTATAATCTTCCTAGGTGTGTCCAATGTAACATACTTTAATATCGTGCACATTGGTGTTCGTTTGATTTGTCAACTAGTTGTAGATTGAAAGTTGATATTCGGTTCTCTAGAATAGCGAATGGTTGCGTTTAACGCGAGTATTGGAGTAATTAACGACGAATTCAGTTTGGGTGACCTCGTTTCGGTTTATGGGCTGTTGAAAAATTACTTTTATAAGTATTGGGGCTGAATTGGTTGTCACTTACTCAAACGGGTCGGTACAACGCGCCTTCACGTTTATTGAATAGTTGGTGCGTTGTGCTTGGGAGTTACCGACCCATTCGACTCGTGTAGTGTCGTGTGGACTTGTTGGCTGTGAATTTAGCATATTGGGTCCATACGGGGCTGAGTTGGATGTTAATTGCCTAAACAACTCTTAAACGCGCGTATTAGTCTCACCTAGTGCTTTCGAGGGTAAATTGGGAATTCTATGTTCTCGGGAGTAACTATGGGATGATTTGGTAAATATAAGGCCCCGGGGGCTGTTTCAATCGAACGTTGTGAGGTCAAGGCTTTAGGTAACTTGAACCATGTTTGAACGCCTCGTAGGAAAAACGAGTCCATTCGGTGTCGTTAGTAATGACTGTATGTATACCGACATGCGTTTGATTTTATGGGGATACTTAGGGGTTCTCTAGCTCGTGGTGATTTTGTGCCTTGTGTCAGGTGAGTTCATGATGCCCCTTTTAACTCTTTCAAGTTTTAGGCTAGCATACACATCTACCAGATTTTGCTTGATGAACCGTTTAAATTATTTTGCATGGGCTTATTTGTATAGAATATGCCTTGGGATGATATTTATGTATGTTCGTAAGTATGATTATACATGTATTATTTTATGGCTAATAATTGGCGATGTTATTTAGTCGTTATCGATTAAGGATGTTTGTGTATGCCTACTTTATGTTTGCATACGTTGGATGGAATGTTACGTGTTGGGTTACACGTGTGCTCGACCCTGATGTTATTACTTGGATGGAATGTTACGTGTTTGGGTTGTACGTGTGCTCGACCCTGATCTTATTACTCGGATGTTATGTATATGGAAATAATTATATAGATATATAAGCATGATGACCTATTGTTTATTACGGCCAAACCATTCATATCCCGTTTTATATTTTAATCTCTTGGAATGATTTATATAGATGTCAATTATTAAAACTTGAACTCACTCAGCTCAAGCTGACTTTGTGTGTATGTTACTGTCAGTTTCAGGTTAGGAGGAGGATGCTTACCGCTTGGACGTGCTCGAGGCTACTTGGACGGTTGAAGGCATATCTAGTCGGAAAGTTTCAATAATGAACAATGTTCTTTTTAATTTTTACTAAATACATTTAAACTTGGTTTTGGGCCTAATTCCCGGGTTGGGGAATTTGTTTTAGTACTTATAATTTTTCGGTGATTTTATACTCTGAACTGGTTTTCAAATAAAATTTATTGCTTTGGGTTAAACTTTTGTTAAGTTTTGGGAATCTTGATACTTATTATTTTGTTGTTATTTACTCTGAACTTGTGTTAAACAAAATGAATTTTCTTGGTTTTAAATTTTTATGAATTTTGGATATGATTACCAACTGTAGGATTCCCGGGATTAGGGGTGTTACAAGTTGGTATTAGAGCCATGGTTCGAGGGATCCGAGCATTCCTGAATGCTTGGACTCGAACTGTAGAAGAAGGGACTAGAAATGCCAACCGCGAGTAGCTGCACGCCAAGAGGTAAATATTAATTATTTAGTCATTCTTAGAAGTTTAAGATGCCATTTTGTGAATAATTTCTTAAGTGTAAGATGGATGCTGATATGGTTAGGGGCAGAGGGCGCTTAGGATGGGCGGGTAAAGTAAATAATTAATAACACTTGATCAACGTTATTAGTAGTTTATCGTTACCTTCAATGTTCTCAATACTACTTGTGTCTAACTATATTAGGGTTCCGTCTTCGTAGGGATAGGATATGGCTAACTCTCGTGTCGTTAGCGTTAAAGTTAATCTCATTCCTTAAATTCTCCTGTTCATTTCCCACCATCTCTAACGCTTTGTGCGTAATTGTTTAGCTGAGGCGTGGCATGCTGTCACTCTGGGTTCCTTTATACTTGACCGCTTAAATTCCTCGCTCCTTTAAGAATGTATGTTTAACTTTTTAGCTAAGTAGGAGTGTAATGTTATCCCAGATACCTTTTTACTTGATGAATTAAAGGCTTCGGTCTTAGTTGATTCGGTGCAAGTAGAAGTTTTGTGTCTACCGCTTTCTGTTCCACGTTGAATAAATTACCGGAGTGTGTAGTCGATGTGTTGAGGTTGAGGTCGCCGTAGGGAAGTCCGTTTCCCTGTCTAGGGCTATTCAGGTTTGTTCCATCGAGTTGTTGGGATATAGATTTCCGGTGCAGCTGTATTTGATGCCGCTTGGCTGTTTCGATGTGGTGCTTGGGATGGACTGGCTCGCGAATGTTGATGCTCAGATTATTTGTGGTCAGAAACTTGTACGTCTAAGGGCCCCGGATGGGACCCAAATTACGGTCTTCGGTGATCGTAATGGTGCGACACCACATATCATATCCTTTCTTAAGGTGGGAAAACTGATGTAGCGAGGGTACGGGGCGTATCTGGCGTATGATTTAAACGTGAAAACCGAGGTGGCTACCGTCGGTGATGTTCCTATTTTTCAGAATTTCCGAGATGTGTTTCCAGATGATTTGTTAGATGTGCCACCGGATCGCGAGGTCGAGTTCAAGATAGACCTCGTGCCGAATGCAAAACCCGTTGCTCGAGCCCCTTACAGTCTAGCACCAATTGAAATAAAAGAACTTATGGCTCCATTGGAAGACTTTCTCGACAAGGGCTTCATTCGACTGAACATCACCTTGGGGTGCCCCGATCCTATTCATCAAGAAGAAGGACAGTAGCATGCGGATGTGCATTGACTACCGTAAATTGAATAAACTCACTATGAAAAATCGGTACCCTCTACCAAGGATCGACGACTTATTTGATCAGCTCCAAGGAGCTAGTTGGCTCTCGAAGATTGACCTTAGGTTCGAGTACCATCACTTGAAAATTCGTGAGGAAGATATCCCTAAGACTGCCTTCCGCACTCGTTATGGGCATTATGAATTCCTCCTAATGTCTTTCGGTTTGAACAACGCACCGGCTTCATTCATGAATCTTATGAACCGGGTGTGTAGGCCGACGCTTGATCATTCTCTTATTTTGTTCATCGACGACATTCTTGTGTATTCCAAAAGCGAATCCGATCACGCCAGTCATCTCACCGAAGTTTTGGAAGCTCTGCAAAAGAACAAGTTGTACGCGAAGTTTTCTAAGTGTTCTTTTTTGTTATGCGAGGTTCAGTTCTTGGGTCATGTTATTAACCCGAGTGGAATTTTGGTTGACCGTGCAAAGGTGGAAGCTGTAAACGAATGGGAATCTCCTAAGTATCCGTCTGAAATTCGTAGTTTTCTGGGCTTTGTGGGGTATTACCGCTGCTTTATTCCCGACTTTTCGAAAAGCGCTTCGTCGTTGACCAAGTTGACTAAGAAGAGTGTTAAGTTTGTGTGGGGTTCTGAGCAGGAGGAGGCTTTCCTCGAATTAAAGAACCAGTTGACGCATGCTCTGATTTTAGCTTTACCCGATGGCACTAACGATCTGGTTATTTATTCTGATGCCTCTTATCAGGGGCTTGGGTGTGTTCTGATGCAGCAAGGCCGAGTCATAGCTTATGCCTCGCGGCAGTTGAAGCCTCAGAGGCGAATTATCCTACTCATGATTTGGAGATGGCGGCGATTGTTTTTGCGCTTAAGTTTTGGAGGCATTATTTGTACGGTGTCCCTTGTGTTATCTATACCGATCATAAGAGCCTAAAGTATTTCTTCGAACAAAAGGAACTGAATATGCGTCAGCGTCGGTGGATGGAATTGATTAAGGATTATGATTTGGATATTATGTACCATCCCGGTAAGGCTAATGTGGTAGCCGACGTGTTGAGCCAGAAGGAGAGACCGAAACCTATTCGTGTGAAATCTTACCAACTTATTCTCAAACCTGATATTTTGAAACAGATAGCCAAAGTTCAGAATGAAGCTTTACAAGTGGAATGGATTATGTCATAACGTATTTGGGGTTAGGAAAAGTTTTTGGAAGACGTCGGTGACGGGGTGAAGTATAGGGACGGTCGTTTATGGGTACCCAGGTATGGGGGAGTCAGGAGTAAGATATTGGATGAAGCACACAAGTCGCGCTATTCCATTCATCCGGGCGCGACCAAGATGTACCAAGACCTAAAGAAGAATTATTGGTGGCATGCGATGAAATATGAGGTGGCTAAGTACATGAGTAAGTGTTTGATGTGTCTACAAGTTAAGGCTGAGCACCAGAAGCCTTTTGGGAAACGTCAACCCCTGGAAATACCTGAGTGGAAGTGGGAACATCTTACGATGGATTTTGTGACTAAGTTGCCTCGAACTCCTAAGGGTAGCTATGACACCATTTGGGTAATCATGGATAGATTGACTAAGAGCTCTCACCTCTTGCCGATTAGAGAAAGTTATAATTCCGAACAATTGGCCGATGTATTTATTCATGAGATCGTTTCTAGGCATGGGGTGCCGGTATCTATTGTTTCGGATAGGGATACACGTTTTACCTCCAGGTTTTGGAAGAAGTTTCATGAGGAGATGGGTACCAAAATCCTCATTAGTACCGCTTATCACTAGCAGACGGATGGTCAATCCGAGAGGACCATACAGACCCTCGAGGATATGTTGCGGGCTTGTATTATCGATTATGGTGGTAGTCGGGATCGTCATTTACCGTTGGTCGAATTTTCTTATAATAACAGTTACCACGCCACTATTGGGATGCCGCCGTTTGAGATGTTAAATGGGCATAGGTATAGGACTCCAGTCTGTTGGTGCTCCTTTGGTCATAAACAGTTGGGTAGTTTGGAGGTGGTTGAGGCTACGACGGAGAAGCTTGATAAGGTTAAGGCCTTCATGAAGGCCGCTCAGGATCGTCAAAAGTCCTATGCGGATAAACGAAGAAGACCGATTGTGTTTGAGGCTGGTGATCGGGTTATGTTAAAAGTTTCTCCTTGGAAGGGTATTATTCATTTACGTAAGAAGGGGAAGCTTAGTCCGAGGATAATTGGTCCGTTCCGTATCTTGACACGAGTTGGTGCGGTAGCGTATAGACTGGATTTGCCCGATGAGCTCGCTTGGGTTCATCCTACTTTCCACATGACTCATTTGAGGAAAAGTTTGGTAGACGAGGAGGCCCATGTGCCTCTGGGTGATATTGAGCTTGATAGTAAGCTGAACTACGTTAAAGAACATATCGCTATTCTTGATCGTCAGGAAAGGCGTTTGTGGAATAAGGTGGTTGGGCAGGTAAAGGTGCAGTGGAAGCACCGTAGGGGTCCCGAGGCTACTTAGGAGTCCGAGGACGATATGATGAAGCTCTACCCGCAATTGTTCCTGTCGCATCAGGATTCGGGGAGGAATCCCTTTGTAAGGGGGGCGGACTTGTAACGCCTGTTAATTTCGGTTCAATGATTTAAAAGTATGTAAAGTATGTACATCTATCGGGGTTTATCTGGCCTTTCTCGGGGACACTCTCGTCATCCCGGTATGTTAAAATAACTTGCTTTTCATCCAAAATTGCTGCATCCTTTCAACTCAAGGGGCTAGAGTGTAAATTTTATAATATGTTAACAAAACCCTAGCCTCCCTCTTTATTCCAACCGATCGCAACCAGGGCAGCAGCTCAAGGCCACGATTTTCTTTTTTCAGCCAAGTTTAGGGCGTAAAACTTCAATTGAAGGCTAGTCCCATGTTCCCTCATGTTTTTTACACCTTAATTGGTCATATTAACTTGCTTATTTACCGGGTGGCTGTCCATTCAAGCATTTCTGGGACTGTTTTGGTTAAGGTTTGTAAGGCCCCGAATCCCAGGAACCCCACAGTTGGTAATCATTCACAACACTCGTAAAAGTAAATAAACTTAAAAATCGATTCTTCCATTAAAATAAACGTATCAGAGTATCAACTTTGCGGAAAACATGAAAAATGAAATAAGTTCCCGAAACCCGGGAATTTTGCCCAAAATCCAAAGTAAGTATAACTTTTATAGGTTTCCTTGAAATAAAATGTTCATAACAATTCTTCCATCCAGTATGCCCTTCACCATCCAAGTAGCTCCGTGCACGACCAAGCGATAAGGCATCCTCTTCCAAATCCTGAAACTTACACTAACATGCACACAAAGTCAACTTGAGCTGAGTGAGTTCAAGTTTTAAGTAAAAGATATCAGTAGTAAAATCATGAGAGCCATACCAAAGGTTTTCTAAAGGTAAAAGGGTACATCCATCTAATTATCATTATCGAACTTAAACATCCTCATACATACATATACAAATGTATATGTAAACATCCATTCAATAACATCCCTATATACACAACAGTATATATATATATATAACATCCACGTATAACATCAGGGTCGAGCAAACGTACAACCCAAACACATAACATCAGTGCATGCAAACACGAAGTAGGCATACACAACATCAGTAGTCGAAACGACTACAACATCGCCAAATAGAGGCCAAGAAATAATGTATATACATATATATATGTATATTTAACATCCCAAGGCTTACCATATACTAGCAAGCCTATATAAAACCATTTTAAAACATTTCATCAAGTAAGAAAACATTTAGGTGCGCATGCTAGCCCAAAAGATAAAAGAGTTGAAAAGGGGCAACATGAACTCACCTGAGATCGATCGAATACCTGCAACGAGCTAGGAAGTTCCTAAGGGCACAATCACAAGCAAGGGCCTGTAAATTATACATAACGCGTTACTAAACTAGACTGTAGGAACACTCTAGCCTAATGGGCCGTACAAGCCCAACACTTTGGCCCAAGGCCCAACAACTGGCCCAAGGCCCAACACCTGGCCCAAGGCCCAACAACTTGGCCCAAGGCCCAAAGATAGTCAGATCGGGTCGAATGCGCGTGAAATAAACCTTAAAACCATTTGTTAACCGAATCAGCCCCGAATGGACCAAATTCCATCTTAAATCTTTTCATTCATCATAATTATGTCAGCCGAGTTGATAGGGTTGACGGTTCCTTTTTGCAACACTTACTTTAACATTTAAACGAAAATTCGCGCACCGCCGACTCGATTGACGAAGGACTAACCCCGACAGCCCCGAGCACCAAAAAAATAATTTTTCCACAGCCCTTAAACTCCCCTAGGGCAGCAAGAATAGAATCGGTGGGTCACCCGATCAACTAACGCATCAAACTCAACAATTTGCAATTCTATACCCGAAAAACCCTAGTTTTCGAACTAAAATCGATTGACCGACCTAAACACCTCCAATGACCATGAAATTTTAATATGATGTAAATGCCATACCTGGGGATCTTTCTACACCAGAAACTCTAATTTTTATCCACGGGAAGTGGGTCAATTTCACTCTAGCCGAAATCTGCCCAACGAAAAGTTTCGGCAAAATTGAGCATCAAAACGATTAGGGGTGAGCAAAAAGAGTGTAGGGGATTGTAGTACATAACTTGAACTACCTCTAGGAACTTGGAATCGCTCAAAAAGTCAAAGAAATGAAGGGGGGGGCTGGAGTTGGCCGATCGGCAGCTGCAAAATGGTTTAGGGTTTTATTTATTTATTTTTTTATGTTATAAAATCAAACATTTTCATTCTAGCCCCCTGAATTTAATATTGATGCAACGTGGAAGAAAAGTTAAGCGATTAGGCGTACAAAGATGACGTAAAGGCTTCGGAGAAACGTCGGATAAATCTCGAGAATTATACATACTCAACAATCTTTAATTCTTGAAATCGGAGTCAACGGGCGTTACAAGTCCACCCCCTTACAATGGGATTCGTCCTCGAATCTCGATATGACAGGAATAACTGCGGATAAAGCCTCATCATTTCGTCTTCGGACTCCCAAGTGGCCTCGGAACCCCTACGGTTCTTCCACTGCACCTTCACCTGCCTTATTTCTCTAGCGCCTTTCCTGACGGTCAAGGATAGCAATTGGTTGCTCGACGTAGTTCAGCTTACCATCGAGCTCATTATCGTCAAGAGGCACATGGGCCTCCTCATCGCTAAGCATTTCCTCAGGTGAGACACGTGAAAAGTAGGATGAATTTCCGCGAGCTCCTCGGGTAAATCCAGTCTATAAGCTACCTCGCCAACTCGGGCCAAAATACGGAACGGGCCAATAAACCTCGGACTGAGCTTCCCCCTCTTACGAAAACCAATAATGCCCTTCCAGGAAGAAACCATTAACATAACCCGATCCCCAACCTCAAACACGATAGGCCTTCGCCTTTTATCGGCATAAGATTTCTGACGATCCTACGCGGCCTTCATAAATGCTTTAATCTTGTCGAGTTTCTCAGTCGTAGCCTCGACCACCTCTAAACTACCTAACTGCTTTTGAGCAATGGAACCCCAACAGACAAGAGTCCTACACCTCCTACCATACAACATCTCAAACGGTGGCATCCCAATCGTGGCCTGATAACTGTTATTATACAAAAACTCCACCAACGGTAAGTGACGGTCCCAACTACCACCAAAGTCGATAAAACAAGCCCGCAACATATCCTCGAGAGTCTGAATGGTCCTCTCGGACTGACCATCCGTCTGCGGGTGATAGGCAGTACTGATGAGGAGTTTGGTGCCCATCTCCTCGTGAAACTTTTTCCAAAACCTGGAGGTGAAACGTGTATCCCTATCCGAAACAATAGACACCGGCACCCCTTGCCGAGAGACGATCTCACAAATAAACACATCGGCCAGCTGCTCTGAGTTAAAAGTCTCTCGAATCAGCAAGAAATGAGCGCTCTTGGTCAATCTATCCACAATTACCCAAATGGTGTCATAATTGCCCCTAAGAGTACGAGGCAGTTTAGTCATGAAATCCATGGTAAGATGTTCCCATTTCCACTCAGGTATTTCCAACGGCTGAAGTTTCCCAAATGGCTTCTGATGCTCGGCCTTAACCTGTAGACACGTCAAACACTTACTCACATACTGAGCCACCTCAAATTTCATTGCAGGCCACCAATAATTTTTCTTCAAGTCTTGGTATATCTTGGTCGCGCCCGGGTGAATAGAATAGCGCGACTTGTGTGCCTCATCAAAAATTTTATCTTTGAATCCTCCATACCTCGGTACCCATAAAAGACCATCGTTATATTTCACCCCATCACCTCTATCTTCAAACAACTTTTCCTAACCCCAAATACGCTCTGACATAATCCATTCCACCTACAACGCTTCATTCTGTACGTTGGCTAATTGTTTCAAAATGTCGGGTTTGAGAATAAGCTGGTAGGATTTCACACGAATGGTTTTGGTCTCTCCTTCCGGCTTAACACGTCGGCCACCACGTTAGCCTTACCCGGATGGTACATGATCTCCAGGTCGTAGTCCTTAATCAACTCCAACCATCGACGCTGCCGCATATTCAGTTCCTTTTGCTCTTAGAAATACTTTAAGCTCTTATGATCGGTATAAATAACGCATGGAACACCGTACAAATAGTGCCACCACAACTTAAGCGCAAATACAACCGCTGCCAGTTCTATGTCGTGGGTAGGGTAATTCGCCTCGTGAGGCTTCAACTGTCGTGAGGCATAAGCAATGACTCGACCTCGCTGCATCAAAACACACCCAAGCCCCTGATAAGAGGCATCAGAATACACCACCAAATCTTCGGTGCCATCAGGTAATGCTAAGATCGGGGCATGCGTCAATCTGTTCTCCAACTCGAGAAAAGCCTCCTCCTGTTCCGTACCCCAAAAAAACTTAAGACTTTTCTTACAGCTTGGTTAGTGAAGAAGCAATTTTCGAAAAATCGGGAATAAAGCGACGGTAATACCCCGCCAAACCCAGAAAACTACGGATTTCGGTTGGAGACTTAGGAGACTCCCATTCATTCATGGCTTACACCTTTGCAGGGTCAACCAGAATACCACTCGGGTTAATAACATGGCCCAAGAATTGAACCTCACGTAACCAGAAGGAACACTTAGAAAATTTCGCATACAATTTGTGTTTCCGCAGAGCCTCCAACACTTCCTTGAGATGACCGGCGTGATCAGATTCACTTTTAGAGTACACAAGAATGTCATCGATGAACACAATAACCGAACGATCGAGCATCGGTCTATACACCCAGTTCATGAGATCCATGAACGCAGCCGGTGCGTTGGTCAAACCAAAAGACATCACCAGAAATTCGTAATGTTCATAACGAGTGCGGAAGGCAGTCTTAGGAATATCTTCCTCCTGAATCTTCTACTGATGATACCCGGACCTAAGGTCGATCTTCGAGAACCAACTAGCTCCTTTGAGCTGATCAAATAAGTCGTCGATCCTCGGGAGCGGTTACCGATTTTTAATGGTGAGCTTATTCAACTCACGGTAGTCAATGCACATCCGCATGCTACCGTCCTTCTTCTTAACGAACAAGACCGGGGCACCCCAAGGTGAGATGCTTGGTCGAATGAAGCCCTTGTCGAGCAAGTCTTCCAACTGGGCCGTAAGTTCTTTCATCTCATTCGGCGCTAGGCGGTAGGGAGCTCGGGCAACGGGTTTGGCGCCCGGTACAAGGTCTATCTGGAACTCGACCTCGCGACCCGGCGGCACATTTGACAGATCATCTGGAAATACATCCGGGAAATCTCGAACAATAGGAACATCACCGACGGTAGCCACCTCGGTATTCACATTCATAGCATACGCCAGATACGCCCCGCACCCCCGCCGCATCAACTTCCCCGCCTTAATCATGGATATAATATGTGGCGTCGCAATATTCCGATCACCGAAGACCGTAATTCGAGTCCCATCCGGGGCCCTTAGGCGGACGAGTTTCTGACCACAAATTATCTGAGCATCAACATTCGCGAGCCAATCCATCCCGAGCACCACATCGAAACAACCAAGCGGCATCAAGTACAGTCGCACCGGAAACCTATAACCAGACAACTCAATGGAACAACCCTGAATAGCCCTAGACACGGACACGGATTTTCCTACGGCAACCTCAACCTCAAACCCATCGACCATGCGCTTGGGTGATTTATTCAATAAGGAACAGAAAGTGGTAGCCACAAAACTCCTACTAGCACCCGAATCAAATAAAACTGACGCCTGTAATTCATCAAGTAGAAAGGTACCTAGGACAATATTATACTACTGCTTAGCTACACCGTCAACACATACAAATTCAAAGGAATGAGAAATTATAACGGTGGAATGAAAGCTAAATAAGGAAAAAGTACCTGAAACGACATCCGCGTTCTCTTTCGCTTCCTTCTTGGAGATGTTGAAGTCCCTCGCCCTGGCCTTCGGCTACTTATCTATTTTCCCCCTCGAGGAAGTCCCCTGCCCGGACCCCCCCCCCCCCCCCCCGCCTTAATGGAAGGACAGTTTGATGCCAAGTGACCCGAACCCTTACAGCTGAAACAGGTCAATGTCATAAACTCGAAATGGGGGTGTCCCACCTTATCACAATGAAAACAAGTGCCAGACCCCATCCTACACTCCCCCTTATACGGCTTCCCGCACTTCTTGCAATTACCAGACGCTGCATCCCTTCTAAACTCAAAAGTCTCAGTCTTCACCCTTTTCCCGGACGAGTTAAAATTTTTCCCCCCAGGCCACTTACCGTACGAATTTGAGTTCCATGCCCTCCTATTCTCGGTAGGCGGTAATTTCTCCCTCTGATCATAAAGCGTACCTGCTAGAGTGACCACCGAGTGAAAAGAGTTCATGTCGGTAGTCAACATACCTCTACGAATATCCACCGGAAGTCCCTTCACGTACTTCTTAATCCTCTTGGCTTCGGGAGTAACCAAGTCGGGACATAAGCGAGCCATCTTGTTAAACTTGGTGGTATACTCCCGATGCGACATAGAACCAGCCTCCAAGGTCAAGAATTCCTGTTCTATTTTGTCTAATTCATGCGGAGGACAAAACTGATCAAGAACCGATTTCTTCAACTCATCCCACGTCATCCTCATAACAGCACGATCCCCCATGGCTTGCGCCAAGTTATCCCACCAACATAGTGCCTCGGAACGGAACGAGGCAGTAGCATAAGTCACCATGTCATCCCCCTTGCACTTACTGACCCTCAGTACGACCTCCATCTCTCTTACCCACTGATGTGAAGCCAAGGCATCTTTAGTACCATTGAAAGAACGGGGGTCGCACTTCTTAAAGTCACCATACGAGCAACCCCGGGACGATACACTAACGGTCCGCACCTCATCATCATTCCCACTCGGCACATACACTTCCTCTTCCTCTTCGACCTGTACCTCCTTACTCTTCCTTCCCCTATCCGAACCCTTACCAGCTAGTGATTCTTCCATGACCCTGACGGACTCAGCAACGATCTCTGGAATGGCGCTACGGAGCCCCTGGTAAACCTCATCCGCGATAGCCGCGCGTAAAGCAGGATCTAAGGCTGGGTTACCCCCTTCCTCATGAATCGGAGTTTCCTACTGGGGAGTAGGAATCTCATTCTCGGTTTCGGCACGTGGTCTATGACCACGACCACGACCGCTAGAACCACCTCTCCTGGTTGTTCGAGTATTAACCATGACTTATCCCTACAAAGACAGAGTTTTAATATGATTAAGTACAAGTGGCATTTAGAACCTGTAAGGTAAGGGTAAACTTCTAATGACGTTGATCAAGTGTGATTTGTCGTTTACTTTACCCGCCCATCCTATTCACCCTCGGCCCCCAACAATATTAGCACTCTATCTAACACTTAACAGTTAATCACATAAGGGAAATCTTAAATGTAAAGGAATGACTAAATAATTTAAAGTTACCTCTTGGTGTGCAGCTACTCGCGGCGGGCATACTGGTCTCTTTTCTTACAGTTCAAGTCCAAGCATTCGGGGATGCTCGGATCACTCGAACCAAGGCTCTGATACCAACTTGTAAGGCCCCGACCCCAGGAACCCCACAGTTGGTAATCATTCACAACACTCGTAAAATTAAATAAACTTAAAAACCGTTTCTTCCATTAAAACAAACGTATCAGAGTATTAACTTTGCGAAAAACATGAAAAATGAAATAAGTTCCCGAAACCCGGGAATTTTGCCCAAAATCCAAAGTAAGTATAACTTTTATAAGTTTCCTTGAAATAAAATGTTCATAACAATTCTTCCTTCCAGTATACCCTTCACCATCCAAGTAGCTCCGTGCACGACCAAGCGATAAGGCATCCTCTTCCAAATCCTGAAACTTACACTAACATGCACACAAAGTCAGCTTGAGCTGAGTGAGTTTAAGTTTTAAGTAAAAGATATCAGTAGTAAAATCATGATAGCCATACCAAAGGTTTTCTAAAAGTAAAAGGGTACATCCATCTAATCATCATTATCGAACTTAAACATCCTCATACATACATATACAAATATATATGTAAACATCCATTCAATAACATCCCTATATACATAACAGTATATATATATAACATCCACGTATAACATCAGGGTCGAGCAAATGTACAACCCAAACACGTAACATCAGTGCATGCAAACACGAAGTAGGCACACACAACATCAGTAGTCGAAACGACTATAACATCGCCAAATAGAGGCCAAGAAATAATATATATACATATATATATTTAACATCCCAAGGCTTAACATATACTAGCAAACCTATATAAAACCATTTTATAACATTTCATCAAGTAAGAAAACATTTAGGTGCGCATGCTAGCCCAAAAGTTAAAAGAGTTGAAAAGGGGCATCATGAACTCATCTGAGATCGATCGAATACTTGCAACGAGCTAGGAAGTTCCTAAGGGCACAATCACAAGCAAGGGCCTGTAAATTATACATAACGCGTTACTAAACTAAACTGTAGAAACACTCTAGCCTAATGGGCCGTACAAGCCCAACACTTTGGCCCAAGGCCCAACAACTTGGCCCAAGGCAAAACACATGGCCCAAGGCCCAACAACTTGGCCCATGGCCCAACACCTGGCCCAAGGCCCAACAACTTGGTCCAAGGCCGAAAGATAGTCAAATCAGGTCAAATGCGCGTGAAATAATCCTTAAAACCATTTGTTAACCGAATCAGCCCCGAATGGAACAAATTCCGTCTTAAATCTTTTCATTCATCATAATTATGTCACCCGAGTTGATAGGGTTGACGGTTCCTTTTTGCAACACTTACTTTAACATTTAAACGAAAATTCGCGACACCGCCAACTCGATTGACGAAGCACTAACCCCGACAGCCCCGAGCACCAAAAAAATAATTTTTCCACAGCCCTTAAACCCCCCTAGGGCTGCACGAACAGAATCGGTGGGTCACCCGATCAACTAACGCATCAAACTCAACAATTTGCAATTCTACACCCGATAAACCATAGTTTTCGAACTAAAATCGATTGACCGACCTAAACACCTCCAATGACCACGAAATTTTAATATGATGTAAATGCCATACCTGGGGATCTTTCTACACCAGAAACTCTAATTTTTATCCACGGGAAGTGGGTCAATTGCACTCTAGCCGAAATCTGCTCAACGAAAAGTTTCGGCAAAATTGAGCATCAAAACGATTAGGGGTGAGCAAAAAGAGTGTAGGGGATTGTAGTACATACCTTGAACTACCTCTAGGAACTTGGAATCGCTCAAAAAGTCAAAGCAATGAAGGGGGGGGCTGGAGTTGGCCCATCGGCAGTTGCAAAATGGTTTAGGGTTTTATTTATTTTTTTTATGTTATAAAATCAAACATTTTCATTCTAGCCCCCTGAATTTAATAATGATGCAACTTGAAAGAAAATTTAAGCGATTAGGCGTACCGGGATGACGTAAAGGCTTCGGAGAAACGTCGGATAAATCCCGAGAATTATACATACTCAACAATCTTTAATTCTTGAAATCGGGATCAACTGGCGTTACAAGGTTTTCGCTCTATAATCTTCCTAGGTATGTCCAATGTAACATACTTTAATATCGTGTACATTGGTGTTCGTTTTATTGGTCAACTAGTTGTAGATTGAAAGCTGATATTCGGTTGTCTAGAATAGCGAATTGTTGCGTTTAACGCGAGTGGAGTTATTAACGACCGATTCAGTTTGGGCGACCTCGTTTCGGGTTACGGGCTGCTGAAAATTATTTTTATAAGTATTGGGGCTGAATTGGTTGTCGCTTACTCAAACGGGACGTTATAACGCGCATTCGTGTTTATTGAATAGTTGGTACGTTGTGCTTGCGAGTTACCGACCTATTCGACTCGTGTAGCATCGTGTGGACTTGTTGGATGTGAATTTAGCATATTGGGTCCACACGGGGCTAAGTTGGATGTTAATTGCCTAAACAACTCTTAAACGCGCGTATTAGTCTCACCTAGTGCTTCCGAGGGTAAATTGGTAATTCTTTGTTCTCGGGAGTGACTATAGGAAGTTTTGATAAATATAAGGCCCCGGGGGCTGTTTCACTCGAACTTGGTGAGGTCAAGGCTTTAGGTAACTTGAACCATGTTAGAACGCCTCATAGGAAAAACGAGTCCATTCGGTGTCGTTAGTAATGATTGTATGTAAACCGACAGGCATTTGATTTTGTGGGGATACTTAGGGGTTCTCTCTTTTCACTCTTTTGTGCCTTGTGTCAGGTGAGTTCATGATGCCCTTTTTCACTCTTTTAAGTTTAGGGCTAGCATACACACTAAACTGATTTTGCTTGATGAACCGTTTAAATTATTTTGCCTGGGCTTATTTGTATAGAATATGCCTTGGGATGATATTTATGTATGTTTGTACGTATGATTATACATGTATTATTTAATGGCCAATAATTGGCGATGTTATTTAGTCGTTATCGACTACGGATGTTTGCGTATGCCTAGTTTCTGTACGCATACGTTGGATGGAATGTTACGTGTTTGGGTTGTACGTATGCTCGACCCTGATGTTATTACTTGGATGGAATATTACGTGTTTGGGTTGTACGTGTGCTTGACCCTGATGTTATTACTTGGATGTTATGTATAGGGATATAATTATATAGATATATAAGCATGATGACTTATCGTTTATTATGGCCAAACCGTTCTTATCCCGTTTTATATTTTAAACTCTTGGAACGATTTATATAGATGTCAATTATTAAAACTTGAACTCACTCAGATCAAGCTGACTTTGTTTGTATGTTAGTGTGAGTTTCAGGTTAGGAGGAGGATGCTTATCGCTTGGATGTGCCCGAGGCTACTTGGTCGGTTGAAGGCATATCTAGTCGGAAAGTTTCAATGATGACCAACATTCTTTTTAATTTTTACTAAATACTTTTAAACTTGGTTTTGGGCCTAATTCCCTGGTTGGGGAATTTGTTTTAGTACTTATGATTTTCCGTTGATTTTATACTCTGAACTGGTGTTCAAATAAAATGTATTGCTTTGGGTTAAACTTTTGTTAAGTTTTGGGAATCATGATATTTATTATTCCGCTGTTATTTACTCTAAACTTGTTTTAAACAAACGAATTTTCTTGGTTTTAAATTTCTATGAATTTTGGATATAATTACCAACTGTAGGATTCCCGGGATTCGGGGTCTTACAGAAAACAATTCTGAACCACTACGAACACAATCCGAACTTCAATCCACACTAACCAAATTCAATTAATCCAATTCAAATTTCACCGTTAATTGCCATTAACGTAAAATTCAAATCAATCCTTAATTCAGTCCAATCCAATACCAAATCTCACTCAACATCCATAACCAATCCAATTACCATTAACACTAACTCTAATAACCTTTAACTCGTTCAATTACACTTAATTGATATACTCTGTTTCGCCAGAAACTATTTAATCGATGAATCAATCATTTCATAGTGAATTAACTGATTATGTACTAAAATAATACGATTATGATGATGAACAAACACGAAGATCTGATCGACAGGCTCTGATACCACTTAAGAAAGACTGTGGAGCTTGATCAGGATCTAGATCTATGATGACATCGTGCTGTTCATTATTTAATACGATTAGAACGAGAGATTACTTTAGTGTGTGTTTGTGTGTGTTTTCTTAGAGCAAATGGACAGAGTAACAGTGCACAAACGATTCTCAAATAACTAGTTTACATTAACATAATACAGAGTATATATAGGAGATGACCCATTCGTTAAGTTAATACCATAACGAATGGAGTCATTCGTTACATTAACATCAAACGAATGTATAAACACATTTGTTATACATTATAATACGAATGGCCCCACATTCGTATGTCCCATTCGTTATACATTACGGGGAAACGAATGTGTCTCACAATGGAGCGAATGGGCTATATTTACCAAAATGCCCTTACATTAATAAAACATAATAGAATAATAGAATAAAGACAGAGACGCTCAAACCATGTATCAACAGGATCCAGCAGCATCTGTGGGATTACGGTTTGAAGTTTCTTACTACTCCTATCTTTATTGATAATTCTACCGCCATATCTACCACCAAAAACCCGGTTCTTCATTCAAAGACTAAACATATTGAAATCCGATATCTCTCTATCCGTGATTGTTATGAAAAGAAACTAATCGATATTGAAAAGATACACACGGATTTTTAAAACGCTGACCTTTATACCAAAGCCTTTAATAAAACAAGATTTCAATATTTGCTTGGTATAAACGGTATAAAAAGTTTAAAAGAAGTTCAACTACTCGGTTAAATTATTTTTATTTTCTTTTTCATGTTTTTATTTTCATTTGTATGTTTTTAGGGGGAGAAAATAGAAAATACAAAAATAATTGTGATTTTTGTTTGTACAGAGAAAATTAAAAATCCAAAAACATTCAAATATTAAAAATACAAAAACATCGAAAAATGCTCCTCAAAATGAGTTTTGAAGCATAAAGGGAAAATGATAGTACATTGATTAATTGATCCCTGAAAAGACCTGTGATCTTGATGTAGATTATAATTAGGACCTCTGAATGTTACAGCTTGAATCTCAAATTGCGGAATCCACTGAGATTGAACACACACAAGTAAACTTTAAGCTCACTTTCATATAAACATGAAAGATTACAAGATATGACACTTTGCACACTTTCTATCTCTACCCTCTATCATTCTCCTCTGTTCAGCATTTTCCTTCCTCGATCTTTCTTTTTCAATTACCAAACTGTCAATTCTAATCCCTTGCTCAGTGACAATTGCTTTTAACGAATCATGTTCTTTAAAGGTAGGAAAATCTCCAAAGCAGCTTGCATCTAGAGATGGTAAACTGAAGTCAGGAATCTTCTCAGCTGGTTTTGGTGAAACATGTGGAACATGAACCTATGGAGATGGTTCCACCACTAGTGTCTTTAAAACATTATCATCTATGCCTAAATCAACAACTTGTTCTTCTACTACAAATGCGGGATTGATGGGCGTTACAGTCACCTCTGGTTCTTCAGTCTCTGGCTCATCTATAATCTTCAACTTTGGAGATGTAGCCCTCTTTGGCATCTTCTTGATACGAAATTTCATCGGGTTAAGCTGTTTAATAGGCTTTTCCACAATCTCTTTTGGTACGTAAGTCTCGTTTTGATCATTAGTAGACTTACGTTTCTTTGAACTTTCAGCTTTTTTCTCAAACTTAGCCTTAGGATTGTTTAATCTCATCCTCCGGCCTTCTGAATCTGATTCAGTTTCCTTTGGATCTCTTTTAGAAGTACCTGAGTAAACTTCATCCTCAGTCATTGCTGTTACAACTTCTTTCTTCATAATCTTTCGCTTTATCTTTGGGGTGACAGATTCTCCTTCAGTATCAGACTCAATCTTAATAAAGCACTTGCCCACTGGTTTAAACTCCAAAATGAGTCTTTTTTCCTCAGCTCTATCAGAATCACTTCCATCATTCCTCTATTTGTTATCAGACGGTGCAACATAAGCTGGATTCTTGAGATGTCCAAATAACCCTCTAAACTTCGGAATATCGGCTTCTTTGATCTTCTTATAAGTAGCAAGCTTATTATTTCCAGTAACATGATCCAGAAAGATCTTTGGTCCCTCCTTATTGACATTAGGTAACACTTCTTCAATGAACATCTGAACAAATCTTGGATACTGCAACCACTGTTCATCTCCGAAATTCATCTTCATATTGTCTAAAATCATACAATAGAAATTGTACTTTAAATTCAAGCACAAAGCCGCCATCATACTTATCTGGTAATCCAAGATCTCCTCATAACCACCTTTTCGATGTCCAAGGCAATGTACCATAATATGAACTAGATACTTAAATGGCCTTGACATAGCAGTAACACTAATCTGTTCAATGTGTCTCTGTAACCCATTCTAAGAATACACCCTTTTACCATTCTTTCATCCAAATCAACAGGATCTGACTCTTCATCTTTGAATTCCAAGACCTTCCTTATTAGAGCTTCATTCACTACAATTTTCTGTCCTTGAACAATTGAATGAATATCTGTACCAAAAACCTTGGCAGTACTCCAGAACTCAGTCACAATATTATCATTCAGATCCACAGAATACGTAATTGCCTAGAAAATTATGGATCTTTTTAAGAATGGCATGATTACTTTAAACTTTGCCGCTCTGGGATCCTCTTCATTAAGATAAGCACAGATGTTATGCTTTGGATCAGTAATGTTAACTTTCTTGCCCATCTGTAAACACAAACACACAATTATGTTAACATGGATTCATCAGCGTATATGATTCTACCGTATAAGTCCAATACAGCGTATAAGTCCGATAATTTTGACTTTGGTCAATTCATCACATATACTCTGTATATGTATGAACATATACGACGTATATGTTTTGTTTTGACTCAAAATCAAAAATCAAACTGCAAAAACAATTTGGACTCAAACATTAATCACACACGCCTCGTATATGTTCGTTTATTATATTTTTTAAATCAATTTTATGACTTATGAATGATAAACTGGTCAAATATTTGTTTTAGTCAGCGTATATGTCAAAACTTTTCATATCTGACCCTAAAAACCCATGATAATCCAATCATGTACTATGATAACACTCGTAACAATTCTCTAAAGGTAAACGATAATAACTTATATCAAACAATGGATTAATTCTGATCAATTTGACTTATCCGTGAATAGGGTATTGTTCATCATTAGATGTATTTCAAAATCTCACCTTTATGATCTGAATTGGTGTGTGAATCACCAAAGCAATCAATAGTAATCAAAAATCAGCAGGATTTATGAAGAAACGGAATCAAGAGAGATAGCACTCAAACAGTCAAGCGTATAAGTGATATATACGTTTTATAACCTTTATTTAAACTCATAAACTTACGCGGCGTATATCTCTTGAACTTATGTGGCATTTAAGTCTCAATACTTATACATTGCAAAAGTATTGCCAATCAAACTCTGATTTTATGTTCTATTCACACCAATGTAATGTCACAAGTACAAATTAATGTCCTTGTACATTAGAAGAATAACTTAAATAAGCTCAATTTTGAAAAAATCACTATTTTACCAAGTCCAAGTTAATGACTTTGAGTAAAATAGATAGACTTTTGATCTTTTGTTTATGATTTGGTAAAAAAAAGATTTTGTTGTTTCATGAAAACACCTTGAGAGATATTTCACCCATACATCAAGAGTCGAAAAACTAAATCAGAAAGAAATATTTTTGGTTTTTCAATAGAAACAAAAATCAAATGAAACTTACCTAATCAATACAGATATCACATATTTTTGTGAGTTTGAACAGGGAATCATATTGACCAAATTGCTCTTCCATCACAGTTTTATTTTCAGCATTTATGACTGGTGTTAAGTTAGTCATTGGTATTGTTGTCCACCTAAACCTTTCAAAACAAATGATTCATGAATTTATGTGATACACTTAACTGATTCAATTAAGCACAAGATATCAGGTAATTATAAGTTCTAATCTTGATTCAAGCGTAATTTGATTTTTATTAAATCACCCCAACTTGACTTAAACCTTAGAATTATAAGATAAAAGATTTTTAAGTAAATCAGCAAATAATCCCCACTACAAGGCATACCCCTGTTATCAAGCAATACCCTAAGGTTCTTTACCGTCAATGAGTATGCACGATTTCATCTGTCGGCTTGCAAACGTTGTGAAGGTTCCCAGCCGGATCTACACGGAATATCTCGTTCTACGTAGGTGCGGAATCCCTACGTAAGACGATACGAGCGTAGAAGACGATACACGTTAAACACAATCAAACACACGTTACAATAAACAAAGAACACGTTGTATTGCAACTAGAAACACGTGATACACCGATCACTGATTACACGAATTCTAAAACAACTTCTTCAAACAAGCCGTAACCTATCTGTATTTTTCATACGACAACTTCGCCTAACATGTTTAGGCGAAGTTGTTACTAACTTCGCTTGTTCAACAAGTTCGCCCATATCAGGCGAACTTGTGAGACAACTTCGCTTAAATCCAAATACAAAACATACTAACTCGATTACAGACACTATATACTGAACTATTGACATCATGTACCAACACGTTGTGTCCCCTGTGGTCCGTTTCTTATTGGTAATAAGACGCAAGCACGGGGACAACGTGTGTCTAACAGCGGATTTTGATCAAGTCAGTAATGAATTTAGTACATAAGAAATTTTGCGATCAAGTTTAATGGCTTATAAAGAAGCTTTAATCTGCGGGTTTGCTTTTTACAGCTTGTTAAATATTTATTGAAATGAATACCCAGATGATAAACCGCATAAAGACCCAATGGATTCAGGAACCTTAAAGCATCCCATCAATACAGGATTTAAGGCCATAAACCCATACATCATTGAAGCGTTATAGCTATGTTTTAACAAATTTAAACAATCATTCTGATAAAAAGGCTTAGTATGACTAGCTATTACATTTCTGCCATCATTATCAAGACTTTTGTTAGAAACTAACACCCTATCAATTAGGCAATTTAAGTTTATATCACTTACTTATCCCTATTTGTTTGTTTTAAAGGTCTACCAATGCACCAATACAGTTAAGCACACAGCCTTTTATACCTACTTTTTACTGGATTTGGGATCAGATGATCAATGTATTATCATCTTCCCTTTTTGCTTCAAAAACTCATTTTCTATGAGAAGCAACAATTTTTTAATGCTTTTGACATTATTGAAATTTTATAATGTTTATGGCTTTTACAAATTTTTTAGTGTTTTTGGTTTTTCTTTGAAATAATCTCCCCCTAAAAACAAAAACTATTAACAAAAGAAAATTTGACTCTGATGTTCAGGATCACAAGGTATCCAAAACACCTGTAATCTCGGTAACACACTTATCAACACCGCCCAAAACTTTTAAACCATTAAGTTTTAATAAGTATTGAAATCATGACTTATCAAAAGCTTTAGTTAAAAGATCTGCTTTTTGTTCATTGGTGTGAATTTTGTCTAAGATAATCAACTTCTTTTCGTAACAATCACGAATGAAGTGATACCGTATTTCTATGTGTTTTGTTTTAGAGTGGTTTACCGGATTCTTAGTTATCGATATAGCTGCATTATTATCTACAAAGATAGGGGTAGTAAGAAAATTCAAACCGTAGTCCCGCATCCGTTGTTGTATCCAAAGAACCTGAGAGCAGCAACTGGAAGCAGCTTCATACTCAGCTTCACAGGTAGACAACCAAACTATGGTCTATTTTTTGCATTACCAGGTGACAAGTCTTTTGCCAAAGAATTAACACCCTGCCATTGTAGATTTGGCATTAAGCTTACAGCTTCTATAATCTGAATCAGAAAACACCCTTAACACAAACTCATCGTTTTTTGGATACCAGAGACTGACCCCCGGACATCCCTTGAGATAGCCTAGAATTCTTTTGATGATCATGAGATGTGAAACCTTCGGATTGGACTGATATCGGGCACACAAACAGGTAGCATACATGATGTCTGGCCAAGAAGCAGTCAAATACATCAATGAGCCTATCATGGATCGGTATAAAGTTTGGTCAATCTTCTCCCCGTTGGGATCAGGACCAATACCATGATTCAATGGTAGAGGAGTACTGATTGTCGATGCATTAGTCATGTTGAACTTAGTCAATACGTCATTGACATACTATGTCTGATGGATATAGATACCATCTAACAACTGTTCGACTTGAAGTCCAAGAAAGAACTTCATCTCCCCCATGGCACTCATTTCAAACTTCTTTTTCATGACTTCTTCAAACTGCTTGCACAGAACATCGTTTGTCGACCCAAAGATTATGTCGTCGACATATATCTGCACGATCAGCAGATGTCCATCAACAGATTTGGTGAAAAGTGTACAATCGACGGTTCCTCTGATAAACCCGTTGTCCAAAAGATACTGTGACAACGTCCCATACCAAGCTCTCGGGGCTTGATGGAGACCGTAAAGGGCTTTATCAAGGAGATACACTTTGTCTTTGTGGATCGGATTGACAAACCCCAGTGGCTGTCCCACGTAGATTTCTTCACTAATCTTCCCGTTAAGGAATGCTTCCTTCACATCCAACTGATAAACTTTAAAACATTTCCAAGAAGCAAATGCTAGAAATATCCGAATAGCCTCTAGCCTTGCAACTGGTGCATAAACGTCATTGTAATTGATAATTTCTCTCTGGTTAAATCCCAATATAACCAATCTTGCTTTGTTTCTAACTATGATCCCATTTTCATCCCTTTTGTACTTGAACACCCACTTGGTGTTAATCTGCTTTTCATCTTCAGGTAAATCCACCAATTTCCATACCCCGAGCTTCTCAAACTGCATAAGCTCCTCTTGCATAGCATTCACCCAGCTTTCTTCAGTTAGATCCTCTTTATACGTCTTTGGTTCAACCTGAGAAATAAAACATTTAAATGAGAATTGATTTTGTAAAGGAGAAACCTTATAATAGAAACACTAGAGATTCTGATCAATTTGATATCTTGTTTGCACCCTAGCATTCAAATCTCCTATGATAGTATCCTCGGGATGGTAGGATAGTGTTCTTGGCACCACCTCGGTAGGTACTATCACTTCCAATTGGAGATTGTTCTCACACACTTCATGATCAACGGTGGATGGAGAAATAGCTTCAGTAATCTCCTCATCTGAATCACTGTAGTCATAAAAACTGGAACCATTTCTTGAACATCATCGGATTGAACATGATCAGGAATGTTTGGAGGAACAGATGCATGTTCTTCAGGAACAGACGATTGGAGATTGTTCTCACACACTTCAGGATCAACATCTGAATCATCGTCGTCATAAAAAACTGGAACCGTTTCTTGAACATCATCGGATTGAACATGATCAGGAATGTTTGGAGGAACAGACACATGTTCTTCAGGCATAGTCATTTGATTTTCCGACAAATGTTGATTGTAAATCATCGTCAAAGTTTCTTCGGTTAAATCTTCCTCAGGGAGTTTGAAACTCTCCCAAAGACTTTCATAATCAAACTGCCTAGAATCTCCTGGTCGTTGCGTGGTAGGACTGTATCGTTGACAGTCGACATTATGCACTTGAATAATCTTGTGGAGGCTAGGGATGTAGACACGTCTGAGTGGACTACCATACCCCACAAAGAATCCTTCGATAGATTTAGGACCAAATATCCCACTTGGGTTAAGAACAGTACATGTTGATCCAAACGGTTCAAGCCACTTCAAATTTGGTTTTCGACGATTAAGTAGCTCAAAACACGTCTTGCCAAACTTCTTTACTGTAAACACCCGGTTCAATGTGTAACATGCTGCCACTACTGCTTCTGACCAAAAATTAACTGGTAACTTTGAATCAGAAAGCATAGTTCGAGCTGTTTCAATCAGGGTTCAATTCTTTCGTTCAGCCACCCCATTTTGTTGTGGAGTGTAAGGCGCACTGAATTCATGAAGAATCCCTCAATCATTACGTTACTCAAACATCCTGGTATTCTTGAACTCCGTCCTATTATCACTTCTTATTCGTCGGATCGGTAGATTATAAAGATTCTCCACATTCTTGAATAAGATCATGAGGGAATCATATGTCTCATCTTTTTATTCCAAAAACATTACCCACGAAAATCTTGAAAAATCATCAGTAACCACAAGACAATAAAGCTCTCCTGTGATACTTTTGACATTCACTGGACCAAATAAATCCATATGAAGACGTTCAAACAGTAGGTTAATGGAGTTGACAATTTTCCTTGGATGAGATTTCTTCGTTTGCTTTCCCTTCTTACAATCCAAGCATTCTTCACATCACTGAAAATTCCTCAAGTTAACTCCCTCTACCAGATTCTTGTGAAACAGATGGTTCATTTTCCTCTAACTTATATGTCCTATCCTCCGATGCCATAATACTGATTCCCGTTCAGATGCTCTTGAGATGAAACATTCACAGACGCTGATGACGTTGATGCAGTGCTCATGTTCATGACGTAAAGATCATTTACTCGTGGAGCACGCATAATGATCCACTCTTCTGGATTTTTGAAAATTGGTTTCAGAATCAAACACTCTTGGTCTGTGAAATGTGTAGAGAAATATTTATCACAAATTTGTGATATGATGAGCAAATTATTCTTCAACTCTGAAATGTAGTTTACATTCTCAAATGTGACCATTCCATTTGTTAATGTGCCCTCTCCAACTATCTGTCCTCCTTGGTTTCCAGCAAAACCGACATACCCTCCTCTTATTGATTTGACATCATTCAGCAAGTAGAGAGTACCTGTCATGTGCCTAGAGACTCCACTATCCATTATCCAACGAGAATCGTGGGATCTTGGAAGCCCCTGCACATATAATTAACAGTTTAGTGAAACAAGGAAACCCAAGCCTTCTTGGTCTTGGGATGTTTGAAATTCTTGTATAACAATCTAATATCATCAATATCTGAATCACACGAAAATGAATTTTCACTAGGTACATGTGACTCAGACTCAATCATTATCATTTCAACAACCTCCGGTGGTTTAACAATAGTTTTTACCACCCAATTTTGACCTACGGCTAGCCTTTTATTGTAAAACTGTGTTTGAATTGATTTTGAAATTTTTAGTTTTGAGACATCAGTCTTAATACTCTTTTCTACAACAATTTTAACAGGTTCATTCCGTTTTAAGATTTTCACATTTTCTGAAACACACATTGGTTTCTTCTCACTTACAAAACCTAATCCAGGTTTCTTGCTCACAGTCTTTTGAGGGGGAAGGTGATCATGTTTATATCTATTGGGACAAGCATAAATCACATGCCCAACCTCATTGCAATTAAAACAATATCTCCTATCAATGAACTTATTGATTTGAGATGTAGTTTCACTCGGATCACGTTCTGCTTTTAAAACGATAAAACTCATTATTTGATTGATTCCTAAAGACCGCTTCTTTTTCAGATTCAGAAGTTTTGCCATGTACAAACACAATTAGTTTAACTCGATTAGATTGCTTGTTATAAACTTGTTTTAGCGAATTTTTTGATTCAGCAACTTCTCTTTCTTTATTACCAAACCCCTTAGTAACTATTTCCTTAGTCAATACTGATTCTGCCATTTTTACACCTATCAACACATCACAACCTGAACTCTCATTCATTTCATGCTTATTATCAGCAAGCTTTGAATTATCATAATGTGGAGTGTTAATTTCCACATTCAGTGCCTTTTTTAAACCTTTTGGTTTCTTTGGAACATAAACATTCTAAATTGGTGGAGGCACAGCATGATAATTTTTGTTTATATTCTCAACCTCATTATCCTTTGTTTTTGAGATAATGTGATCAAGAACATATGATGATGAAGCATAGCTTACTAATTTCTAGTTCACTCTTTCTGTCTCAATCTTGAGTGTTTGAAGTTCAAGTTTCAGAGCAGCATTTTCATCTATGTGTCTGTTAATGGCTATTTGTTTGTCTTCAACCGTGTGTTTTAACATTGAAATTGTTTTCTGATCTTGTAAGATTCTTTCCTATAAATTCTCTTCACACGTTTTAAGTTTCAAATAAGCCTCATTAACCACATTTAAATCAAACAATGCTTTGTCATAATGTTTCTTCAACTCTTGAGTTTCAAGAGTTTTAAAGTTACATTCTTCTCAAGGCAATTCACATTTTTCACAAATATTCGAGTTAAGAATTACCTCATTTGCCATGAATGCTTGATCGGTTGGTTCATCACTTGAAATTTCTGAATCTTCATCAGTGATGTCCTTCGTCACACCTTCAACAGACTTTTCTTCAACAATAATTGATTCTTCTGCATTGGTTCTATGAAGGAGATTTCCAATGCAACCCGCAACCAAACACTCGTAAGATTCTAGAACATATCCCCAAAAGGCCATGTGTTCCTTGACAGTATCAGTGGTCATGCTTCCCGTATTCTTCAGGTTCACAGCAATGTTACATTGTATCACATCAGAATCTTGAGAACTTGAACCAGGTATTGTTCCTAAGTAACTACTGCTATACTGTGGAGTAGAAGTAGTAGATACACTTGTAACAAATGCTTGATTAGATTTCTCAGCACAAAATGCAGTAGGAATCTTGGGATTTAAAGAAATACTTGATTAAGAACCCTTTTTAGTACAATCCCACATCTTGTGATGTAGCTGTAGATTTCATTTTTTGTTTCTTTCTCAGCTCCAAGTCATGAGCTTCAAGTTTCTCGATAAAAATTGCAAGATTCAGTCGGGCATAAGCAATGGGGTTTGATTGTTGAATCATGATAAAAGTACCTCATTCTTCAGGTAATGCATCTGCAAGCTTATCAATATACTCATACTCTGGCTTGTCTATCTTCAGCCTCTTCATTTCATTCACAATATAACAATATTTCTCAATCAATTGTGAAAATGACTCACCCTTAACTTGAGTAAATATATCAAATTCTTTCTTTAGCAATGCTATTTCACTCTTTCTCATGTCAGGGTTTCCACGAACTTTGTTCAACAAAGCATGCCATATTGAATAACAAGAACCATTATGCTGCAGTAGTTAAAAGATCTCGGCTTTGATGGCTTGTTGAAAAAGGTTTAACATCTTCTTTTCTTTCAGAAACAAAGACTTTTCTGCATCAGCAATTTGAGATAATCGGTAATTTTTCCCATTCTCATTCTTATAAATTATGCACTCTTCCTCCATGGCAGTCCATGTTTTGTAGTTAAAAGCTCGAACGTACGTCTCAAATTTGTCAGCCCATGAAGGATAATCTTCCATTCTGAGTAGCTTAGGAGGTTTGTTGGCTATCCCCATTTCATTTTGCAAATTGATGTTTTGAAGTAAGATAGACGGTTGTGACACGAACGCAATTAGGTTTTCCATTTTGATTAATGTCAACGGATAACTCTTCTGGTTAACGTATATGTTTGAAATCAAGGAAAGTCAATGGATATGTTAAGAAAGTCAACGTATATGTAGCATGTCAACGTATATGTGTTCACCTTATAACATATGCGGCGTATAAATTATACGCCGTATATGTTATACGTGATCAACATATACGGTGATATGACATATACGGTAAACAACATGGTTTAGGTAATTTGATGATTTGAAGGTTCCAATGATGTAGGAATTGGATGAATTTTGGTAGGGTTTGTCACGGATAGTTAAGGAACAAGGTGTAAAAGATTAGAGAACTTTTGATGGTGGAATTTGAATGTAGAGACAAAAACATTGAAAACTTGAAGTGTTCAAGCTAGTAACGAGCCATTATGCTCTGATACCACTTGAAAAAACCTGTGATCTTGATGTAGATTACAATTACGACCTCTGAATGTTACAGCTTGAATCTCAAAGTGTGGAATTCATTGAGATTGAACACACACAAGTAAGAATTACCCTCTGAATGTTACAGCTTGAATCTCTCTCTACCCTCTGACTCTAACAATTACCAAAAGTCTACTTATCAACGCATAAGTCTCCTATTTATAGGAAAAATCAACAAGTACCCCAAGTCCGTATATGATATACGGCATATAACATATACGCCGCATAAGATATGCGTTGACTTTTAACTTATGCGTTGACTTCAATACTCAAACTTTACATTTGACAGTTTAAGCCCTATACAATCATATTTAATACATCTAAGACCCTAGCAATAGACATTATGCTCTCACAATCCCAAGTTCAGTAAAAAGTAAGTATAAAAGACTGCGTGCTTAATTGTATCGATGTGTTAGTAGATCTTTAAACAAACAAGTAGGGATTAGTATGTGATATAAACCTAAAATTTGCCGAATAGAAAGGAATGTTAGTTTCTAGCAAAGTCTTGATAATGATGACAGAAATGTAATAATCTGGTCATATTTAAGCCTTATAATCAGAATTGATCATACCTTTAAAATAAAAAAGCTTCTAGTAGGTGGTTAACGCTACAACGATGTGTGGTCTTATGGTCTTAAATCCTGTATTGATAGAATACTTTAGGGTTCTGGAAACCATTGGGTCTTTATGCGCTTTTGCATCTGGGCATTCATTTCGATGAATATTAAAAATTCTTGAAAAAGCGAACCCGCAGTGTATCTGCTTAAAGTCATTAAACTTGATCGCTAAAAGTACTTTCTAGTACTAAACAATTACAGACTTGATCAAACCAAGCTGTGAGTCATACATTGTCCCCTTGCTCGTGTCTTATTACCATTAAGAAACGGACCACAAGGGACACAATGTATGTAAGCCGACAGATGAAATCGTGCATACTCATCCATGGGAAACGACCTTGGGGTATTTCTTGATAATGGGGGTATATCTTGTAGTGGGGATTACATGCTAAGATTGCATATAAACAAATCATTTTCAATCAAACTGATTCTAAGGTTTAAGTCAAGTTGGGGTGATTTGGAGAAAATCAAATTAAGCCCGAATCAAGATTAGAACTGATAGCTTCTGATATTTTATGCTTAATCGAAACAATTAAATCATATCACAAAAATTCTGAAAAATTTGTTGGAAGGTTTAGGTGGACAACAATATCTATGACCAACTTAACACCAGTCAGAATAAACACTGAAAATAAAACTGTGACGGAAGGAAAAATTTGATCAATATGATTCCCTGCTCGAACTCACAAAAATAAGTACTAATTTAATATTCGTTACTAAGTAGTTTTACATTTTCGTATTTCATTTTTGTTTTTGATAAATTGAAAATTGCAAAAAGATATTAGTCTGTTTTAATATAAATTTCAAAAATCAAAAATATTTTATTTTTCTGCTTTATTTTCAATTTACCAAGTGAGCAAACTATTAAAAAACAAAAACAAAAGAGTTTCCCACATTTTAAGTTAAATGCTGCCTAATGTATTATTTTTTAACGTATATCCGCTTAATTTAATCAATTCCGATCAACGTTTGGTCGGGTTAATGTAAATAATATTATTTTATTCATATTTGAAACCCTAATAGGATTTAAATGATCATTTAATAACTTTGAATGAATTTGATTTATTCATTAACGGAGATGCCTATTCATTATAACAGTATTAACGAATGGAAGTTCATTCGTTAAATCTATAATGTATGAAGCTCATTCGTTATGGATGCACATTCGCTTCCGCTGACACATAACGAATGTAGTCATTTGTGTACTGTTATAACAAATGAAAGGTAAAGTATCTATTCGTTAAAAATCAATGAATGACAGGGTTATTCGTTAAAAGATTAACGAATGAAGGTCTTTCGTGTGTTTTTAGACGAATAATGTATTTCGGTTAACGAATGAAGGCCTATTTGTTAATTCAAATTAACAAATCGCCTAGGGTTTCGTGAAATTATTGATGGGGTTTATAATCCCAAGATGACGAATGGAACCCCATTAGTCTTCCACTATTACATAGTCAATACAAAGCAAAACTCTTGCAAAATTTTTTCAAAACCCTAAACATTGTTATTTCACAACCTAACTGATTGTTTCTTATTATACAGGTAAATGCGAGTTTATTGATACAAGAATCATAAGATTTGAGCGTAGAATTAGGAGTTAATTGATAATAAACCGAACTGCTATAAAATAGGATCATAAATCATCTAATCTGTGATCATTTAATTGTAGTTAAGATGTATTGATTCGTTATGGGTGTTGTCGACGATGTTTGTTAGGGTTAATTAAAGTTTAATTGATGATTTGATAAACATCTAAGATCGAATGTCGATTTTGACTATTATGGGTTTATTGGTCCTTTGACTTTGACCAGGATTGTCAAAATTATTTGTTGAAGTGTTATTCGTTAATTGAACGAATAACCTCATTCTCTAAGTTAACGAATGACCTGGTTATCCAATGATAACGAATAACATAGTGATTCGTATAACAAATAAATGGGTTATTCGTTAAGGTAACGAATTTGATAGTCATTCGTTTAGTCAACGAATGAACTTATAAAGTAACGAATTGCTTATTTGTTAGGATAACGAATAGGCTAGTGATTCATTAAATTAATAAGTAACTAATATACTTATTCATTCCAGATAATATTAACGAATGAGAGTTCATTCATTAATCAAAAATAATAATTTTGAATATTTTATTACTAACGTATTCGTTTTTAACAGTATGGCTGAGGAAAACGTTCCTAATCCCATTCCTGAGCAACAAACTGATGTGGAAGCTCTTATAGACGTTCAAGAGACTGAACCCAAAGAAGAACCAGTTCTTTTACCTTGGGGTAAGAACCACGACATCTGTGTCTTCTTACAAGACAATTTCTTCGGATCTGCAATGTTCGGTGATATTATCAGCTTCTTGAGACGGTCATGGATCTACAAAGCGATATCTATGACACGATAGTATACCAGAGCATCATACGGGCATTCTGGGATACCGCTCGTTATGTTGTGGGGGAGAACCAGATCGAGGCCACGATACAGGATAAACCAATTGTTATAGATGTTGGGGTTATTCGAGATATGTTTGGTTTTCGTGATACGGTTGATGATAGATGTGAGTTTAACCGTACGTTGATCAGGGGATTATTTAGGAGAATAAAGTGCAAGGGGGATTTAGACAGATCGATGTATAACAAGGCGAACTTGTGCGAGCAGTACAAGTATTTGCTACATTTCCTTATTCACTGCTTAGGGGGGAGGAAAGGATGGATATGACAAGTGTCGGGTGATGTTAAAGTCTGCTTTTGTTGCATTAGTTCTCAACAAACCATTTAAATCCTCAAAAATGTTTTTCTATCATCACAAGGAGAACTGTACTACTCATCTGCACAGATTATTGATGTGCCCTCGTTTCCTACAGTTGATTATTGATGATCTACAGCCTGAGTTATTTAAAGATCCGACAAACCGTGTTGACCTGATGGTTCTCGAACACATGAAACTTAATACTATGAGGCGTATCTATACTTATCGTAATCAGAGATTACAAGATCGTATTCTGTACAAGCGTTTGATTGGTCATCTCGCCGACATTGATTACGAGGCACCACCTAATGATCGCTGGGTGCGGGTGATGGAAAAATGGTGGTCAGGGACCAAGTGTTGGTTTGTCTTATGCGGAGAAGAGAAAGAGAAAAGGAAAGGAGCCTATGGTAGAGGGTTCAACGAGGTTCTAGGATTGAGCTTCCTAGTCAACCGGCTATGCGTACCGTCGACACCTTTTACTATTCCTGCTTCAGTTGCTCCTGTGATTCCACATTCTCTTACACCGGTTCAGATGCCTACTTTTCCTGTTCCTCCTACCATGACTATGATGACTACTTCAATGACTGATCCACGATTAGGTGACGTAATACAGACTGTATTAGCTACAATGCCGAGTCCACAACCACAAGCTGCTCCAGCTAGTCCTTTGATGTTGCAAAGACCTGAGTATTCGTATATGGCGTTTACCCGTCCTCAAGGTCCTATGCAACCAGTTCACCCTAATTTTTATCATCTCTCTCCTAATGCTCGAATGTTTCAGGAGTAGATGCGTATCGAGCAGCGGAATATGTATAGACATATTCAATTCATTCAGAAGGAGTACAAGGATTTGAATGTCGTTGTTGCTGCTCAGGGGGAGAGATTGGATAAACAAGACTAGATTATTCTATAGTTGACGTGTAAAGATGATGAGCTGAGAAAGTTAAAGAATGATCAAGATCCGGATGAAGGTGGAAATGGTGATCAGCAACCGGGCGGTGGTAATTCATTGTCGGTAGGTAATAAAGCTGGGACTAGTGGTGGTGGTGGTGACGGGAATAATTTGTAGATTATCCCATACAAGGATTATATAAGTGTAAAGCCGGTCGTTACGATAACGGCGAATTTGTGGGTATGGACGGTATTGTGGGTAGTATGGTTAATGCTGACGAGATCAAAGAGGGTTAGTTTGTTGACCACTCGTTGACAAAATAACAAATTGCTCTGCTTCAGGATCTAAACGAGGATGAGGTTGAAGAGTTAGGAAAGTCTGTGGATGTTGAGGTTTATTTTGAGGAAAAAACTAATACTGGCATTCCATGTGGGAATCTGCCAGATTATGATGAGGTGGAAGTTGAGGATGTAACTGCCGAGGAATACTCAAATATGTATACCATGAATAATTCTGATTCTGGTATTCCGTTCTTTACAACATAACATTTTAAAGTGGCAGAGGAACGTCTTAGGCAAGAACGTGAACGTTGGAACAAAGAAGCCGAAACAAGTCATTTATCGGTGAAAGAGAAGAAGCGTAAACGTGCTTTGTATGGTATGCTCAAGAACAAAATCGAGAAGATGAACAAGATGATCGAAATGCTTCACTACAATGAACAAGAAGATATCTAACAAGCGAAGATTCGAGCATCAGCATACCAGAGAAGAAGTACAAGAGCCCGAAGCCTGTTAAAGGTGATATTGTGGTTTGGCAATACGATTCTGATCTTAAGGTATACGTGGTGAAGTCGGAACACGGTTTATATTATTTTAAACATACACGTGATGTGACGTTGCCTCGCTGGGATATGAGAACTTTGGCCAACTGACCATTTGTGAATCGGGGAAAATGATCAATGGGCCACTTGGTTCTATGAGCATCTTTTAGACGAAGCTCGTTGTGGTTTCAAATTCTTTAAGCCGCAGGTGCCAACACATAAGTATATCGATGAAATCAATCCGCACACGGGCTGGAGGAAGATGATACTGCAAGTGAAATCGCCAAAGACTATAAAGAGGGTTACGATGAAAACATTCCCTCAGAGTCTTTTCACGTCGTTCAATCGATGGTACTATGAAAATCTAACGAGTGAAGCTGTGATTGTGTTAGGATCAAGAATGAATACATAATTCATTCGTGTTATCGATCCTATGTGGCTAGTTAACTTATCGGAGTCTGATAACGGCGCGTTATTTCATAATCAGATCCGATTCGCTAAGTTATACGAGTTTGCTACGTGTTCAAGACTCATAGCTGCAACAATGGGAAGACGAAGATGTTCCAAGGTTAAAGTATAAAGAGCTCGAGACAAGGGGGAGTTTGTTGATACATGATTCGAGCGTCTCGGTCTTTATCTTATTATTATGTTAAGGGCATTTTGGTAATTATGTATTTAGCCCATTAGCCTTAATTGTAAGGCTCATTTGTTACCTTGTAAAGAATAGTCACATTTTGCTTAATGTAAGTATCATTCGTTATCCCAGTATAACGAATGAGACAGCGAATGAAAGCACATTCGTGTAATGTAAGTATAGCGAATGACTCTAGGTCATTCGTCTAGTTTAATGTAGTGAATGACTCATTCGTTAAGGGTATGTCTTAACGAATGAGGTCATCGTATATAAATACTTATAAAGTATGTTGGGTTTTAACAAGATTATCAAAGTCATAAAATCCCAATATTATGAATAACGCAGCGGAAATTAGTTTTAAATCTTGTTAATTTGATATGTATAAAACCGTTTTACACATGCAAAACCCAATCCCGGATCCAAATACGAAATGCATACTATCAAACACATGCATGACACTATAAGTTCATGCATGTCAAGATACCTTTCAAGTAGACAAATCCGGGTGATGAAGAGGATGGTTGGAAGGCAAGAACTTCAAAGGGAAGGTCCTCAAGCTTGCATACCCCAAGCCTCCGACAATACACCTTGATTAGCCAGAATTTACACTTGAAATTACTCCTTCCTTTGCTCCTTCCTTTGGCAGAAAACCCAAGAGAAAGAGAGTATTTTTGTGTCTTGTGTAATAGTCTCTTGTGTTGTGAGAGAGCTAGGAGAGTTGTGAAAGGCACCACCCAAGGCAACCAATCATCACTCTTGCATGTACCCACTATCTTAAAATTAATAATAAAATAAGACAAGGGTGAGAGCGGGGGAGGGGGGGCTTTCTTTCGTTTCTTGTTTTTATTATTTGCAAGGTTTCCATTTATATACCTTGCATTGTGTCATACACAATGCTTTGTGTTATATAACTTGTAATGTGTCATATAGCTTGCATTGTGTCATGCACAACAATATTATGTTATACACAATGCCTTGTGTTATACATACTTATATTGTGTCATACACAATGCATTGTGTTGTTCACACTTTGTGTCATACACAACAATAACACATTATAGGTAACATGCTTAACATATTGTTACTTAACCATTTTAAATAACAATATGGAATGCTCTTTCTCTAAACATAAATCATCCATATGATTTGTTTATTTCACAAGTACATTTTATTTAGAAACCCCTTTCCAAATAACTCAAGTGTTAATATTCTTTTGTTATGATCATATCATATATAAACAAATATTATTAGTGTTTGGCTAGCTTCTTATTGGGTATGACCCGACTTGGATCATGACGTACTAGCCACATCAATAATAATATGTGTGTTGGGCATACCGAGTCCAACAATCACCCACTTGCACAAGATACATAGAAGATTGATGCAAGTAGCAAATACCGCCTAACTACGGTTTACTACCCCTAATACGCATGTCGAAGTGACATTCAATAACATCATCCCCTTCAAGTCCCTTACTTGAAATGATTTAGTTGAATCTATAATTTATCCTTTTGCCTCAGATTCATATCAAATCCAGAGACACAGAGTGATCATTCTCTGTTGATTTAACTTATCAGGCCTTAGACATCTTACTCTCAACGAATAAGAGGTACAAATCCCCTCTTGACTACATATGTCTCTCACAATCACCTTGTACTATACCTGATCTTAGCCTTATGTACTGTCATGTTTCAGAGTAGCGAAGAACTAAGTCAAAGTACAATATTCAGTGAATATCAAGACCCAATATGTATCTCAGGTCGGAGGATACTATGATATTCGCCTTTACTCAAATTTACTTATGATCAATCACAAGGAATCCATGTAGTAACATTTGAGAGCGGGTCAGTCCAATATTTATATCCCATAAATATCTATGAACCTTGGCAGCAACCCTTGCTCTATATTCATACCTTATGAATATCCACCAATCCAAGTTAATAATAGTCTTACCTTCATATTTGCTCCCACAAATATGAGCGACTACGGACATTTAGAATACGTAACTTATTCATGGATTTAAACATGCTAAAATGGAACATAACTCAAAAGGTCATAAACCATAATCATATGAATGAGTCAAAATACAAAATTCATTCATATCCAATCACTAGAATATCGAAGTCCTAAGGCACAAGTATGACTCTCATGCTTTGGCCTTTCAAAGAGCTTCGTGAGTGGATCCGCAATGTTTTGATAGGTGTGAACTTTGCGAATACATATCTTTCCCTTTTCAACTTCATCCCATATGTAGTTGAACCTCCGCTCAATGTGCCTCATCTTTAGATGTGCACCAGGGTCCTTGATTAGAGAAATCCCACACTCGTTGTTACAAAAGATCTCTAGAGGGTCCTGAATGGTACTGACCACCCTTTGGTCGGCAATGAATTTCCCAATCCACACAGCTTCTTGAGCTGCCAATGAGGCGGCGATGTATTCCAATTCTGTGGTGGACAATGCTACCACATCTTGTTTTGAGCTCTTCCAAGAGACTGCCCCACCATTCATAATGAAAACATATCCCTATTGCGATCGAGAATCATCTCGATCGATTTGGAAACTCGCATCTGTGTAACCATTTACAACGAGTTCCTCCTCACCCGAACCGTATATTAGAAACATGTCCTTAATCCTTCTAAGGTATTTCAATATACTCTTACCCGCCATCCAATGGCTACTTCCCGGATTATGTTGGAATCTACTTGTCATGCTTAAAGCGCATGACACATCCGATCTAGTGCATACCATTGCATACATGATGGATCCAATAGCCGATGCGTATGGGATTCCATTCATTCTATCTTGCTCTTCCTTCGAGCTTGGACATTGAGACGCACTCAATATTGTTCCTCTTTGAATAGGTACCAAACCTTTCTGAGAGTTCTCCATCTTGAACCTTTTCAAGATTTTGTCAATGTATGCACTTTGGTTTAAACCAATCAACCGCCTTGATCTATCCCTATAGATCTTTATTCCCAAAATATAGGCAGATTCACCAAGATCCTTGATTGAAAAACAACTTCCAAGCCATGCTTTTACACCCTCCATGGTTAGAATGTCATTCCCAAATAATAGTATGCCATCAACATACAATACTAAGAATGTACTGATGCTCCCACTAGCTTTCTTATATACACAAGCTTCATCACCATTCTTGATGAATCAAAATTTCTTAACTTCTTCATCAATACGGTGATTCCAACTTCTAGATGTTTGTTTCAATCCATAGATTGATTTCTTTAACTTGCATACTTTGTTAGGATGTTGTTGATCGACAAAACCTTCGGGTTGAACCATATAGACATCTTCCTCAAGATGCCCATTTAGAAAAGCGGTTTTGACATCCATTTGCCATATCTCATAGTCATGATGTGCGGCTATGGCAAACAATATCCTAATAGACTTTAGCATTGCTACGGGAGATAAACTTTCATCATAGTCAACCCCTTGAGTTTGAGTGAAACCTTTTGCTACAAGTCTTGCTTTATAAGTATCCAAGTTTCCATGCATATCGGTTTTCTTCTTGAAAACGCACTTACTTCCAACCGGTTTGGAATTAAGAGGTGGTACAACCAAATCCCATCTTTGGTTGTCATGCATGGATTACATCTCAACGTTCATGGCTTCAAGCCATTTGTCACAATTGGATTGTGACATTGCATCACGGTATGTGGTGGGTTCATCCGAATCTACCACATAGCACCCATCCATGAAAAATCCATATCTTTCGGGTGGATGACTAATTGTACCAGACTTGCGAACGTTTTGTGTGTCTTGATCAACCATTTGATCATTCTCAACAACCTCTTGTTGATTGCTAGTATCAACCAAACGTGTATCGGCTTGTGGTTCTCGATCCTCTTCGAGTTCCACCATTCTACTAGTACCTTCCATAAGGAACTTAGTTTCCAAGAACTCGACCTTTCGAGCAAAGAATACCTTTTGCTCGGCTGGGTTGTAGAAATAATATCCCATGGAGTCCTTAGGATATCCTACAAAGATACACTTAGTGGATGAACTTTCAAGTTTGTTTTGGGTGTTGTTCTTGACATAAGCCTCACAACCCCATACCTTTAAATATGATAACTATTGAGCGCTTCCATTCTATATTTCAAAAGGTGTTTTGTCCACTTTCTTGGTTGGGGCTATATTTAGAATACGAGCCGCGGAGAGCAAAGCGAAACCCCAAAATGATAGAGGCAATGTGTTTCTAGACATCATATATCGAACCATATCAAATAGAGTTTGATTCCTCCTTTCGGACACACCATTGTTTTGTGGTGTTCCGGGTGGAGTAAGTTGTGAGATGATCCCACAACTTCTAAGATGATCTTGGAAAGCATCACTTAGGTATTCACCTCCTCTATCCGAACGAAGTACTTTGATGGTTTTATCGAGTTGATTTTGTACTTCATTTTGGAAGACTTTGAACATTTCAAAGGCTTCATCTTTGTGTCTTAACAAGTACACATACCCATAACGACTATAATCGTCGATAAAAGTAATGAAGTATCTTTCACCATTCCTTGTCATTGCCTTAAAGGGACCACATACATCTGAATGTATGATACCCAATAAGTCTTTTGCCCCTTCATTTGTTCCACTAAAGGGATCCTCGGTCATCTTTCCAAGTAAACAAGACTCACACTTATCAAATGAATCGTCTTCACTTGATTCCAAATGACCATTCTTTTGAAATGTATGTATGCGATCTTTGTTTATATGACCAAGGCGACAATGCCAAAGATAAGTCTTACTCAAATCTATTTTAAGTCTCTTGGTGCTTGATTGGTACAACATGTTATCAAAGGATGTGTTATCATGAACTAATTCATAAATGCCATTAGACGGCATTGCTTTAAAATAAAAGACATCATTCATGAAAACACAAATACCATTGTCCACAAAAATTAAATCAAAACCACATTGTCTTAATAAAGAAACGGAGATAATGTTCCTATACAAACTAGGAGCATACAAAATGTCTTTCAAAATAACTTCCAAACCATTTGGAAGTTTCAATGTGTAGTCTCCTCGGGCTTCGACAACAACCTTTTCTCTGTTGCCTATAAAGAGACTAATATCTCCTTTCTTAAATCCTTTATTTCCTTTGAACCCCTGCAATAATTGCAAATATGAGTTCCACATCCAGTATCCAATACCCATGTGTTAGAGGAAATAATATTAAGATCAACATGAATCATGAAAGTTGTACCCGAGTTTTGCCCTGCATCCCTCTTAGCTTTCAACTCTTTGAGACGGGTTGGACAATTCCTTATCCAATGCCCAATCTCCCCACATCCAAAGCATGGATCCTCTAAGCTAACCTTCAGCTTCTTTGGTTTGGGGGGTTCCACTTTAGCCTTTCCTTTGAACTTACCCATGTGTTGTTCCTTGCCTTTGGCAACCTTTGCCTTGGGTTCCGGGTGATGCCTCTTCCTATTGCCTCCCTCATTGATCGTGAGAATGGGTAAAACCTTTTTACCCATTCCTGTCTTGGCTGTCTGGAGCATTGTGTGAAGCTCACTAATGCTCTTGTCCCACCCATTCATGTTATAATTCATAACAAATGTCTCAAATTTCTTGGTTAACCCATTTAGGATCAAATCCGTGGCTAACTCCTTTGAGACGAGACAATTAAGGCGCTCGAGACGGTAAATGTGGCTTTTCATCTTAAGTACATAAGATGAGACCGATTAGGTTTCTTCCATACGACATGCATGAAGAGCTCGAATCGTTTCGAAGCGTTCCACCCTAGCTTGTGTAAGGAACATTTCCTTAAGTTGGGTGATCATGTAGTATGCCCCATGAAGTTCAAAATCCTTTTGAATCTCGGAATCATAGTTCCCAACATGAGGCAAGAAACTTGCACCGAATCCTCATTGTGCTTAACCCAATCGTTATGGTCTTGGACATCGTCAACACTAGGTTCATCTATTACGTAGTATTTCTTTTCTTGCTTGAGAATGATTCCCAAGTTTCGATACCAATCCATAAAGTTGTTATAGTTTAGATGATCCTTGTCAAGAATAGATCTAAGTGATAGGTTGTTAACGGGTGGAATAATAATGTTAGGTGGGTTGTTGATTGCAGCCATCTACAAATATAACAAAGCTCAATTTTAGTATTTTCGATATCAATTAATTTTAATCGTTAATACCCTTTGTGTCTCCAAGACAATTAATGATTAAAATCTAGAACCCAAAGTTACATTCAAATAGTAGTTAGGTGACCTTTATCCTACTATTCAAATTAACAAGGCAGTCAACGTTTGATGATTGCAACCCTTTGCAACTTTAGTTTTATGGGATCAGTTAAACATCTTATGTTTAGTCGGCATGTTTAATCCCATCAACACCATTGTACGCCATGTTTCGGTGACCCTGTTCACATGGTTTCCAATTTAAGTCGTCCTACTTACACACACGTGTGACTTTACACATACATGTGGTTAGGTGACCTTTATCCCACAAATATGGGAAACCCACCTCAAACTCACAAGTTTCCTCTAATGCGGTTAGGTGACCTTTATCCCACATCGTGTTCCCAAGTGATTCAAGTGTCGTAAAAAAGGATGGTGTTCAACTTATTTTATAAAAGGGATTTTAGTTTTCTAAATTATAGATTGGAAAACCTTTTATGTACCTTTCATTTGCATGCATTCAAATGTATGGTACTTAGTTGAAAAACCCATTTTCAAAGTTCCTATTAATAAAACCCATTTCATTATGAAATCATTAGCCTTTAATAAAACCAATTTTTATTACCTACAATTTCTAAGGAACCAATTTTATGCTAGTTGTTGATTTTAAGTTGTTAGCAAACCAAATTGCAATAACATAAACAAAAAGTAAATCAACCATGCAAGCATAAAACATAAAACAACAAGTTCATAACCATAGCCTCCTAATGTTGACTACACTTGTTGACTGAAGACAAGTGTGTCAAAAGGTCTCTCCTAAGGGACTGAAAAGGAGATGTGCTTGTGTCGGGGAACTCCCACTTGATCCCGCATCCAAATGCTCCAAGTATTCACCCCCGTGTTGTGGTCTCCATCCATTTTATTTGGGCTTCCTTCCTTGCATATTCGTTTACAAAAATATATCCTAATACATATTTTTCTAGTAAAAGAAATGCACTAATCTACTTATTATTACAAACCAATTGAAATGAATAAATAGATTACACAACCCAAATAAATTACAACCATATCGAATGAATAAATAACACAACACAAACATTCAACCAAACACAAGGCCATGGCTATGTTATGAACATCTATTACACATCCAAATATGTAATAACACAATGACCCAAAATGGTTCCCCTTCACCCCTTGAAACTTTCGGCCAAACTTGACAAAACCGAAAGTTTCGGGTTTTGTCCAAACAACACAATCAATCATCCAAATGACTTAGTTTTTTCAAGATTACCACATGCATGTAAAGTATTACCTGGAAAAACCATGGGGTAACCAAAACCCCTAAAATTTTTGGCCATAAGGTAAAACCCCACCGTAAACCCGAAAATTTTTTGGTCTAATGAAGCATGCATCCGTATAAGCGGCTCTTGATGCCATTGTTGGGTTTTAACAAGATTATCAAAGTTATAAAATCACAATTTTATGAAAAACGCAGAGGAAATTATATTTAAATCTTGTTAATTTGATATGTATAAAACCGATTTTACACATGCAAAACCCAAGCCCGGATTCAAATACGAAATACATACTATCAAACACATGCATGACACTATAAGTCACGCATGTCAAGATACCTTTCAAGTAGACAAATCCGGGTGATGAAGAGTATGGTTGGAAGGCAAGAACTTCAAAGAGAAGGTCCTCAAGCTTGCATACCCCAAGCCTCCGACAATACACCATGATTAGCTAGGATTTACACTTGAAATTACTCCTTACTTTGGCCGAAAACCCAAGAGAGAAAAGAGAGTATTTTTGTGTCTTGTGTAATAGTCTCTTGTGTTGTGAGACAGAGTTAGGAGAGTTATGAAAGGCACCACCCAATACATACTATCAAACACATGCATGACACTATAAGTTCACGCATGTCAAGATACCTTTCAAGTAGACAAATCCGGGTGATGAAAAGTATGGTTGGAAGGCAAGAACTTCAAAGAGAAGGTCCTCAAGCTTGCATACCCCAAGCCTCCAACAATACACATGATTAGCTAGGATTTACACTTGAAATTACTCCTTCCTTTGACCGAAAACCCAAGAGAGGAAAGAGAGTATTTTTGTGTCTTGTGTTGTGAGAGAGAGTTAGGAGAGTTATGAAAAGCACCACCCAAGGCAACCAATCATCACTCTTGCATGTACCCACTATCTTAATATTAGTAATAAAATAAGACAAGGGTGAGGATGGGGGGCTTTCTTTCGTTTCTTGTTTTTATTATTTGCAAGGTTTCCATTTATATACCTTGCATTGTGTCATACACAATGCTTTGTGTTATATAACTTGTAATGTGTCATATAGCTTGCATTGTGTCATGCACAACAATATTATGTTATACACAATGCCTTGTGTTATACATACTTATATTGTGTCATACACAATGCATTGTGTTGTTCACACTTTGTGTCATACACAACAATAACACATTATAGGTAACATGCTTAACATATTGTTACTTAACCATTTTAAATAACAATATGGAATGCTCTTTCTCTAAGCATAAATCATCCATTTGATTTATTTATTTCACAAATACATTTTATTTAGAAACCCCTTTTCAAGTAACTCAAGTGTGAATATTCATTTGTTATGATCATATCATATATAAACAAATATTATTGGTGTTTGTCTAGCTTGTTATTGGGTATGACCCGACTTGGATCATGACGTACTAGCCACATCAATAATAATATGTGTCTTGAGCATACCGAGTCCAACAAAGTATTCTAAAGTAATAACAGTTTTTGCATTAATCGTATTCTTCCCGTTACTCTGCCAAAATCACTCCAGAACACACACACTACACACAGTAAAGTAATAGCATTATAAGTGTAATCCTAATTGTAATCCTAAGAAGTAATGACGAATCCAAACAATACGTTGTCATATAAGATCTAGATCCAAACTCATACGTTTTATCAAATATTTTCTAAGTGTTTCGAGCACGAATTTGTGCTTGAAGAGATGATCTTTACTCTACGAGCATAAATGTGTGATTGAAAATGTATCTAAGTGTTTTCGAGTAGAGTTGCATTTTTTAGTGTGTCCAAGTATTTTTGAGTGACTGATAATTTTTCTAAGTATTTCGAGCACATCTCATGTAAGATAAAAGAATCGAGCACAATGATAACATACTCGAGCAGTTTGTGGTTTGGAAACTTGTCTAAGTGTTTTCGAGCATACTGATTATCTTAGATGCACTGATTGTATGTTAAGTGTTAACTAGCAACACTTTCGAGTATGATTTTGTAAATGAGCATGAGTTAATGTTTATATGTTATTTGTAATGAACAATTGGTTAAGGTAAGGTCTCGAGCACAGGTTAATCTCGGGTACAAGTTTGAAATGATCTAAAGATTACTTATTTTGTTTTAAATCTTCTTTTCGAGTAGGCTTGGATTACGAGCAAACTCTTTGAATGAACAACTATAATTACTTAACCAAATGTCAAATAATGTCGGTCGAGCACATTTTGAAATACATTCGAGCATACTTGGAGACAGTTGTTTTTGACAGCTTGCTCGAGCAGAATAAGTAATTGATAATTTAATTCAAAATATGCCTTGCTTGCGCTAAACGACAAACTACGGTTTTACACTCCAAGCGTTAGGTATAAAGGGCACTTAGAAAATTTTTCAAACACTTTTTTCCTCTCTTGTCAATTATCCTTTGCTCGTGCCTTATGTTCGATTACTGATTGCTCGAAATTACTTTCGGATTTAGCCATTAGCCCTGATTCTGACTTGCTAAGAGATCGATTATTGATTTTCGATTAACCGACCGTTGGAATTAGGGTTTCCATTGTCTATCTTGCTAATTGGTTATCTTGTTTGTGCAGGTTCGCAAATTGTCAAGAAACAGGTTATCGAAGATGACTTTCTTCTCTATACTACTATCGACGTGACTTTATATCTTCATCTTACTGACTATTAATTTTGTTTTTCAGATATAATGGTGTTAAAATTTGAAAATAAACACAATATGTGTGCCCGTCTGGTAGTGGATGAAGAAAACCAAGAATTGGAGTTCATGATAAACTTTTTGAACAATTCCAACCTTCGAATGGTGCTGACAGAGAACCCATCCTTTACAGGAACCATCTTACAGACTTTTGGGGATTGGCGGTGTATGAAGATGACATAAACGGACAGAGAATTGAAGCCACTATTCTTGGCCAAGAAATGGAGATAACTGAGCAGTCTATAAGACAGGCACTACAGTTACATGACAATCACAATGCGCAGCTTTCTTATTCGACACAGAGGCTACTAAGAATATTTCAAGAAACTTTGGGGTATCAAGGAATAATCCATGAAGGTCAATTTCAGAAGGGAATGTTTCCCTTGATCTACAAGTTCTTGATCCATCATGTAATTTCACAAAGCCTATCGTTTAGAATAGGAACCTGGACATTTATGAGCAGAGAACTGGCTACCTACTGTAGCTATTCTGTACAACCGGCCATTTAACTTTTCAAGAATGATCTTTAATGGTTTGGTGAGTAATGCCCAGAAGAACCCGCGTGACAAGTTTTTGATGTATCTAAGATTTTTACAAATCTTGATCAATAGGGCGTTACAGGGGTTAGCAACTGAAGGGGGCATTCTGGTTTTACAAGATCCCAATGTATATGAGAGAATTAAGGCTGTAAAGAGCCAATCTGATGTGAATACTAAGTGGGACATACTTCCATGGCTACTAAATGATCAGATTGAAGTAATGGACGTTCCTCCCTCTCCTAAACCAGATTATGAAGACTCTGATGAGAGTGATGAGGAGGAAGAGTCAGGTAGTGATGGTAATGATGATCATCGAGGAAATGAATATAAAGTTGGTGAACCTCAAGGAGGAGATGAGTATGAAGTTGATGAACCCGGTAATGAATAAGCTTATGATAATGTGAACTTGAATGAGAGTATAGAGGTAAATGACTTTATTGAATATGTGGAAGTGATTAATGAACCAACTCAAAGGGAAAACGTACACGATGAAAAGCCCGTTGTGGCTAAGACTGAGAAGGATGATGAGTTTATTGATGATGATCAATTCGTTGATGATGTGATAAATAAAGTTAATGACACAAACCAAATGATCACACCACCTGTCTCACCTGATCCTATCACTGAGAATGTACATTCCTCACCAGCAATAAAACCTATTTCCCCAAGCACAGAACTGGTCGATAACCCAATACATTCTTCAACAGACACAAAACCATTTGTTGACCATTAAGTAACCTCACCACCAAAGTCCCAAGAAACTGAAGCTGAACAACAATCACAAGCTCATCAAGCCACCCATCCCATCATTCATTTAGTTATACCTCCCTCACCTGAGTCAATTTCAAGCCAGCCTGAAATTGAGCAAGAACTATTTCCTATACAAGACTCACCAATGTCCTCTCCCACCAAGATAAATGGAGATTTATTGGCAAGATATATGGAGTTGGAATTTGAGAATATTTTTCTTAATGAGAAGAATGCAGCATTAGAAGAAGCATTGCTAACGGCTTTAAAGAGGATTCAAACACTGGAGCATGCTGAGGTTGAGAAGACCTTAGATGCACCAAAACAGGGAGACAATAATGAAGATGGTTTAACATTGATTGGAGAAATGTACGACGATGAGTGCAGTGATTAAATTGAAGATGAAATAAATAAATCAAATGCTTTGAAGTTGATTAGTACAGAGTATGATGAGGATGAGGAAGAGAAAGAAGTAGAAGTTGAAAAGCATGTTGACGTTGAAGAGGAGCATGAACCAGAAGATAAACTTGAGGAGGAAACCCCTTAACAAATAGAAAGGAGAAAAATTATGGGAAAGAGCGTAGCTTTGTCAAAAAAAGACTTACAGCCCAAAGCAAGCTGATGAAAGCTTGGCTTTAGTGTTATAAGCTTTTGATAAAAAATCTGAACGTGCTTTTGGTTTGGGATTACATGAAGAACCAAAACAAAGGAAGAAGAATGGATAGACATGACTGATGAGAGATATGTAAAATTTATTGCACAATTGACCTTATTCAAGACTTACATTGACATACTGTTAAATCTATAAGAGCATGCTAAGGAAACTGTGGAGGCTGCCAGAAAAACTCAAGAAGAGTACAGAGAAAAGGAAAGGCTGGCAAGCCAACTTCTTACTGAAAATATTTCAGAACCAACAATTGAAGAGGTAATTGATCAAGCTGAGAATGAGACTATCTTTGAAACAATTATCATAGAGCTCATTGACTCAGAGGAACCAATTGTCAAGGAGCCAGAAGAAAAGAATGATACAAATGTTGTTGAACTTCCTGATCTGAAAAGACAAAGGATTGAAAAGCCATAAGTTAAGAAAGTATATAAGAGAAGAGAAAAGATGAAGACCATTGAAACTGATGAACCAAGACTACAGGTACTAGAAGGCATTGATGATGAAATAATCATTGAAAAGGAAGACGAACAAATGATGATCCAAGAATTATCTTTTTGATGAAGTATGGAATAGAATTTGAGGTCCTCAAGAAGCTGTCTAATGCTGATATCAATCAATTTGCTGAACAAAAGGTCAAAAAACATAAGGAGAAGAGGGTTAACAGAAAACAAAAATTGGAAGGATGACTAGAGAAGGCATCATAGAGGCAGCTGGTGGGTGGAGAGAGAGAGAGAGAGAGAGAGAGTCTAAAAGGAAGTATTTACTTCAAAAAGGAAATGTCGTCTCCTACCTAAATAGACAACCTTTTATGGAGATAGGCAGACTCTACAAGACAGCAGCTGAGTTTGAAAAGGCTAAATATATTGAAGAGGAACAAAATAAATTGAATGAGAAACTCAAGAGTAGATATTAAGAAATTAAAAGAAAATATAAAGGAGAAGTGAGATTCTTAGTTAAGAATGGGTATAACTTTGAGGCTGTCAAGGATCTAGCAAAGAAAACTCTGCAAGAGAAAGTCAGAATGGTGAAAGAAGCACATGAGATACAAAAAGCAAAATTACAAATACAGAGAGAAAGACAAAGGAAAAAAAAGAAGAGGAAGATAAATTACAAGCTGGCAAGAAGAAAGAAGAAGCAAAGGAATGGTTTGAGGACCCTGAGAGAGTAAAAATTTTGAAAGATGTGTTATTGAAGAAGGGTATGAAAGAGTATCAAATTGGAAGTCTATCACAAGAAGAAATTATTGAAATCTATAATAGAGAACAGAGGATGTATTTGGAAGAAGAGAGAAAGTTAAAGGAAGAGTTGAGATTGAAGGAAAGCCCACCTATTGAGGAAAGACCTGATCAAATTATAGAAGAAAGACTAAATGAAAGACAACTTGCAAAAAGACAACTTACCCAAAAGATAAATGGAACAACAGATAATTAAGGTCAAAGTGGTCATGAACATCAAAGTCAAACCATAAATGAAAGAACTTGAACAATCTTTATGAAATTGATTAAGGAGAAGGCGGATTTCGAGAATAGGGGATGGTGGCTAATGTTTTAAGTACTTTTTGGGGTTTAGAGATGTATTTTCATTAAGTATAATGAAATATAACTTGTTTATGAAGTAATCCACTCGATTAGGAAGCGAAATAAGGTATTAATGAGAAAATCGGGTACAATAACTAAAATAAATCGGCTTCGACAACAAGAAAACGACTTGGGATCTGCAATAACATTTTTTGGAGTTTAAGTTTCGTTAATTTAATCAAAAAAGGAAAGAATTGGCAAAATTGGTCCATGTAGTTCCAGAAAATGCATTTTTAGCCATTTTAAGCAATTTTAAGAATTTGTAAGGGCTATTTGGCATGATTGAAAGTTATGAAAGAATAAAAATAAGTTAAATACCAATAAATACAAGTTTTAAATAGTTCGAAAGATCCGAATTACATTCCCGAATCGGTTTATTAAACATAAACGAATACAAATATGAAAAATCTGAGATGTTACAACTCATAGAGTAACGCATGCCTTCGTGTAAGCTTTCACCACTTGCTAGCATTTAAGCTAAACTTGTCATGACGTTGTTATCAAACTATCATAAATCTAGGACATACCTAGAAAGTTGAGGTCTTCTTAAGACCCTCAAAAGTTATGTCATTTCCTTTGATTAAATGAAAATTTCTTTAAATTTGTCTATACGCAAATTCATTCTTGTGTTCTTAATGTTTCGAACGTTTCTCATTAATTATCTTCCAAAGCATCATAACTAACAAGTATTAGTCTAGCATACTTTAGACTACAATACTTTAGCATGTGAATAGAAGATACATCATTCTGATTCTTCACGGCCATTACTATATCACTTTGAAACACTTAACTCTTAGTTTACACAAAATTGTGAGATGTAATCACAATCCTCAAACCTTAATATTTAGGAAAGTCTCACAAGTTATTGTATATAGAGCATACATAACTTTTTCATTCATTTAAGGAACATAACTCTTTTGTCTTTAATCTTCAAGGCTTCACCATTGACTTATATTGACTTTGAACATAAGTCTTAATCCAAATCATTTTGATGCATACATTCATCACCAACAAGATGAATGTGACTCGTCTGCAATCACTATTATGTTGAGATAAAGTCAATTGGATTGACACTCAAACTCTTGGAATTCAGGTTTTCATAAATTGATTTATACATTTAATTGTTCTTTCTTGAAACTATTTATTGAGATATTCTACCAAAATAAAAGACTTTCACATAATTCAAACAAAAAGGATGAGGCTAGAACACATCTATATGTTCATTGCTATGGTAAGCATATTATAATAAATCTCTTAAGATTTACTTAAATTCAATTACAATAATATCATAATAAATCTCTTATGAATCACACTCGATGAATTTTTAATGAATATCCAATGATATAAATATCGCATTAACATATATTATGTTACAATTCACACTTAGTGAATCTCCAAGTGGTTAAATATGCCATTAACATATATTAATTCACATTTAGTGGTTTCTATGGAGTTGAATATCACATTTTTGTGTATTTCTTCTTAATACACTCACCACATAATTCTATGGTCATCTCATGATGTGGTTATACATTTGATGTCTCATCTTAGACTTTAGTCAATGCAACAACTAATAAGTTGTTTCTTATGCAAAATTCTTTTTGCACTATCCATTTTAAATTATTCCTTTTTTTTAACATAAATCTTTCATATAAAACAATTTTGTACGCTACAATAAGTAATGTTGTATTTGTTTGTAAGATTGCATGTGTTATCCGAAGATATTGAACACCAAATAATAATACAACATAAAGTGTAAAGCACTTTACTACTAATTCAAATGGATATACAAACGGCATCTATACATCAACTCAAAGTGTTGTTATCTTCAACACGTTCATTATCCGACAGGAATCATCTCAATGATATCATTTTATGTTATGTATTGAGGTACTCCCTCAAATAAAAATCCATGCATATTGTCACACCCTGACTTAGGGCCTGGGTGCGACACCCGTTTGTTGGTATCAATTTTGAAAATATATCAGAGTGCGGGTTTGTTTTAGCGGAAGTCTTTAAAATATACTATTTAATTAAAAATGTCGTGTCAAAATACCCAGTGAATATTGTAAAATATCAGCGGATGTCTTTTTAGAAACATATTATTATATTGAAACCTCGGGATTTGAATACTCGTTTGATAATTTAAATACCTGTCTTTTGAAATATAACTACATAATTTTCTGAATAAAATATCTAAGCCATCAGATCACCTCTAATGACTTTGTTTCCAATTTTCTATCAGTCCTGTCTGTCAGTTCTATTCTTTACAATTCCCTGAAATATGGGGGAAAAATACGTCAGCACACAGCCGGTGAATGACGCTGACTCAGTAATACCATTGTATAAACAATAATAATACCTTTGTGACAATACTCATTAGGCACCCAACTCAATTGGGTTAAAATTACCCTAAGTACATGTACAATTAATCATATACACAATATCATTTCTCTAAACAGTCCCTACACTTCCAGAGGCATGTTTGATGATATGCATGGCCACGGGGAACTCCGAGTCACCATGTATGTATGGATCCAGACACATGTATACTCTTAATCTGAGTATGCCCGTTTCTTATTATTGCAACACAATGTTTTAAGGATTCGTAAATCCTATGCAAACAGTTCAGACTCTAAAAGAGTTGTAAAAGTTTTAGAGCGTATTCACCTTTTATGATTGTAATCAGTTTCTGACACTGATTCTGGTATATTGATCAGTTTTGGTTACTGACCCCTGTCTGTAAATCAGTTTCTGTTACTGATTCCTGTTTCTGCTTTCAGCTTTCTGATTGATTGATTGACTATTATTTCGGACCTATAGTAAGAGATTAACATTTGTATAAGAAATCTAGATCAACGATCTAGCTTCAGACCCCGTAGTCTGTTTTGTATAGCTTTTAACCTTGACAATTTATTTGTTTATATAAAACATTCGGACCTTTAGTCCTTTTGTTTAATAATCAATTATATGTCAGGTTTCTTCTTCAGGAATAAACATGTATACCAGGTTCTTCTTCAAGAAGAAACATTAATATAACCTGTGTGAATGAATAGTATATTTCTTAATCATTAAGAAACACTATTTAACTATACCCTTTGCATGTAAATAATTACGTTTCTTAATCATAAAGAAACAATAATTTGACTATAACCTTTGCTTATGAAAAGCTATATTATGTTTAACAGTGATCAAGGTTCGGGCTATACCGCCGACTATGGTCTAAGCCATTATAATAATAATAAAATAATAACTTAATCAGAACCTCTACCTCTCACGGGTATGTGGAGTTAAATGCCTATGACTGATCGAGCGGCACTTCTACTCTATATCGCGTACTAGAGCTTAAACCGTCAGAGCTTCGGAGCTTGGCCTGTTTCACGAGGTCAGCACGCAAACTGAGGCTAAGTGTGTGAAAATGAGTGTGTTTGAGGTGTGGAATGAAATGCCGTGAGCCTCCCCTTTTATAGCCGAAATTGGGTACTATTGCGTAGCGCGATGGTCCCTTCTCTAAAGCCATCGGTAGCGTGATGTCAGGAAATGACACGTTTTATGCTGCCTTAGCCCTAGCGTCTGCCATGTGTCCCCCCATTGCGACACATGTTGTTGTGTCATCATTGACCATCGCGTAGCGCGATGCTCTTGTGCTTGGGCTCATCGCGTAGCGCGATGGGTACCAGAATTCAAATTTTTATTTTTAGTCCCTCGTCTTTGATAACTTGCCACTTCTCGATCATACTTCCATTTTCCAAAAATACTAAAGCGGCCCATACGTGTCCGTGTCCGTGTCCGTGCGCGTGCGCGTGCGCGTCGGGTGCTCCGCACCCTCCGCTAAGACTATGGTGAGTGGTTAGCCATACTAAAACATTTCTATCGAAACTTGCCTCCTTATAAAGAGCTTCCAATTCTTTTCTTGTTTCCATGTGGGATGAAACTTTTCTTCCTTATTTATATCCATGTAGAATGCTTTCCATTTCTTCCATCTTTCCCTGTGGGATGGATTTTTCTTATTTCCTTAACATAAGAATTATTTCCTTAACATAAGAATGCTTTAATTTTTCTTATCTTATTTTTCCCATAACTTATCTTGAGAATATTTTTAATCCTTCAACTTTCAAAGTTGACAACTTTAGTCCAAAATAAATATTGTTTTTTCCTAGATGTTACACATACATATCCTCATATCGTCGTTTCAATTTTGAAACCATACTCTTGAACAAATATGTTCAAAATAACATCAAGTTGTTACAATAACTACACCTTAAGCAATGCTAAACACCTTTTTAACTTTTCAATAAGTTATAAGTTATAAGGAGACAAAAATAAGGAATCCCAAACACCCCCTTAAGATCTTATTATTCAAGATGGAAGATAAAGGGGTTTAAATAAGAGTAAAAGGTTTAAACAAACTGGTTTTTCAAGTTTACAAATTAAACCCTTTATAGGGTATAAAGACTATAACGCCCTCATGTGCAATGCACATGAGGTGATTTAACTGAAAAACTTAGCATCCACTAAACGATTAAAACCGAGACCAAAATTCATATAAATGATAAAGAGAGAAAGTCATTTTTTTTAAAAGAACATAATCCATAATTTCATTTATTTAAATTTGTCATTTGTATAATATATAATCCTTGAACATTAGTTTTGTGTAATTCTATTAAGAGGTACTCTCTTAATAGAGTCATTAAGAGGCTATCAAACAACCTCTTGAGTTTGCTATTATACATAGGTTATCTGACTATTGCTTGTTATATTTTGATTCACAAAGAGAAAGAAAAGAGAATCATGAACAAAGAACTTTTGCTACTAGCATTCCTGCTAGTTCAGCTACTGATGATCAACTAAGCATATTGAAGGTGCAATATCGTAGATTATTTGAAAAGCGGGTTTACAGGTTGTCTGCAGATGATGAGATTTGGCACATCCACATGCACGTCTTATTTTATTAAATTGCATAGATATTCTGCTTTTCGTTTTCATGTGTAAAGAAGATGTAGAGATTGCTCATAGATATGCTAATAATTCTAGTGTGAATGATGGTCGTGGATTTCCCCAACAATTGGTGGCCGGCTGGTCACCAACGCTATTTGTGATCGCGAGCTTGAATGGTCTTTGCTGATGTATTGTGATTACTTGACCTTGTTGGCCAATTAAATAAAAATAGAGTGTTCGTGCACTTCCTGAGGAGATCTGAGTTTTTTTTGAAAAGGGTGTTGATGAGAAAAATAATTATCAAAATTGTGTTTATTGAATAATATTTACCATAATTGTGCTATTGAAAGTTTTTTTCTTTCTCACTTCAAAACTTATTGGTTAAACCTAAGATGGGACCAATACATGTCTTTTTTTCTTTTTATTTAAAATAATATTGTTAATTAAAATCTAAAATAAATAATTTTCTTTTACGAATAACTGGTTTCTTCTTCTTCTTTTTTTAATTCATAATCGCCTTTTTAAATTCTAAAATGCAATACAAAATTGATGATGAACATTTTTTGTGATTAAACTCACCTTTGTATTGAAATTATAAAAAAAAAAAAGGTGTTCGTCTACACTAAGCTCATTACTCTAAATTGATTTTTATGTTAAATGTGATACACTTAATAAAATTTTATTAAAACTTTGTCAAGTTTGTTTTTGGGTATACTAAATATTATTTTTGGGCATGCGTCATCAAAAGTTAATTTTAGTTTTATGTGTTTTAAGAGTACTAGTAGAAACCCGCGCGATGCGGCGGGATCCGAATATATAGCTTGGGTTACAATCTAATTAGAGGTGCATAAAAAACTGGTTATGGACCCAACCTGATGTACCTGACCCAAAACCGGTTCCTACCTGTACCCGACCCGCGGACAGGACCAGTTATAGGATTTCTCTCCGAAGTCGTACCCGGAACCAGAAATACTTGGTCAAACCCGATCCTACCCGAAACCAAAAAAAAAAAAAAAAACAGAGGAACCCGACTATACCCGGAACCGGTTCCTCCTCGCACCCAGTTTTGACTTTTGTTGGCGATATCCGGAACCGGTTCCTACCCGGTTCCGGTTCTTGAAAACACCTGGTTTGTGCACGTCAAATCTAATTATATACAAAACAAAAGATGCAGATTTAATTGTAACATGTTAACATTGCTATTGTAAAATACGCATGGCATATCACCACAAAACACTTCTTGTAAATCAAAATTACAAATATCCCCATTCGTGTCTTTCCCCATCTCGAGCATTCCAACTATCGCAAGTCACATTTTCAAGAGCACGACCATCAAATCTACAAAATCAAATTAAGAAACCAATTAGTGAGGTCAATAAACATTCATAACCCGTCAAAAATATAGAAATAAAGATAATTTAGCAATGAAATAAAAATATAACAAGTAATATATCTTTGTATTCATATAAAAATTTCATGGGTGAAAACAAATTTAGGGCATCATATCACTCCATGTTCATCTAGATAATAATATTGTCTTTGCAATCAAAACTAAAACATCAATCACATGCAATTACTTTCCTAAATGGACCAAATACAATTTTCAGATCAATCAAACTTAACACTTTTTGAAAGAATGTGCATGCCTATAGGTTCATAAATACACTGTTAGTGTTAAGATATTGTTCACTATTTGATTAACCATAAATAGCACATTATTTGTTTATAAATCTCTTAAAGAACACAAAAAAGTATTTTCGGGTCAATCTAATTCGTTGGCCCGTTCCTTTTCACCTACTTTTTAATAAGGGTTGACTTGTTAGAGATAAGAACGCAACCCTAATTAGCTAAACAAAAGTTTGCATTAAGAAATAGTGAGAAAATTAACGAATAAACGCATACCTTTTCGAGTCACAAGGTAACGGGCCAGCCTAGAAATACTAGCATCCAGTGCATTTTTAGAAGATTTCCTCTTTAAAAACGGGCCTCTGGTTCATTAGCATTCCTTCATCATAAATATTTTCTTCAATTAAAGTTATCTCAACCAATAAAATCACCATTTCTTAAATATAAGCCATTTAGTATGATAAATAAGAAAGCGCAAGTAAATATCTTGTCAGGACTGTGAGTCGGGTGAAACCTTAGAAAACGTTGACAAGAACACACCAACTCAATAACCCAAATGCCTATTGAATATCCCGGCGAAATCAGGATATCCAACAAGTGGGAACGAATGAGTGAAAATAACAAACACGAAACGATAGTAAGTAATCAATAAAAGCACATTCAAAGACAAAGATTCACTGTATTAAATGAGTCATTAACAAAACAGTGAAAGGAATGTCTAGGGTTTCGTGCGTGACGGCGGCGGCGGCAGTACGAGGAAACAAATAGAATATTCTTTTTTAATGTTTCTCGTATTTTGTGCGTCCTTATCCGTATCCGTCTCGTCTGTCCTAAATGGAAACCTAGGACTTTATTTATAGACCCTGACATTCCTTCTAGAAGTTCCTAAGCATTACATAATGAAATACAAAATAATACAAGTGTTGAGTCCTCGAGCAAGGTAGCAATCTTGCTCGAGCAGACTCACTATGCTAGGTATGCTTGATGAATGTCCTCGAGCATACTTTACTTAGAATATCTTCAGTGAAGATATTCCCCTCGAGCAAGCTTCATTCCTCTTGACTAATCCATGCTTTGCTCGAACTAGTCCATCGAGCAAGCTCATTCTTCTTGATGTCTTCAGTCTTCTTATTCAGCAATCTTTAGCATGCCTGGATGTAAATCTTGCTCGGGGAACTGAACTGTGCTCGAAGTCCTTGCTTTGATCATATGACATCTTCTTATTGCATCCATGCTTGTCTCCATGTGCTTGATAGTCCTGTGCTCGTAACACTTGGTTAAAACTTGTATGATTAAGCTGTTTGCTCGATTGGCAATCCATGCTCGATAGAAAAACACTCTTGCTCGTTGAAGTGTAGCTTGCTCGAAGCCTTAACACTCAGAAGAATTAACCATTTAAGGTTCTGAAGACCTTGCTCGAAGTAGTAAAACCATGCTCGGTCGTCTAGGCTTGCTCGAAGTCCATACTTGGCCGTTTTCTGAGGAGGTTAAGAAGATTCCAATCTTCCTTATCAAAAATCCGACTCAACAATCTCCCCCTAGATTGGAACAAGCTCAGATGCACCAAAACATACCTGCATAGAGTTACACATGTATCATACATCAAAGATATATCATTTAATAACATGTCATTTCATCACATAATTAGGAATTCTGCCTCTTCGGCATTACACATTAAAGTTTTTACATCAATTACAACTTAAATAAAAATTAAAAGATAAACAGAAATAAAGTTAATCTTCACTAAGCTCCATTCTACTATCTTCTCTTGCCTCTTGTGTTGGCTTTCTCCTTTTCCAGTTTGACAAAGGCGGCCTTCTGTTTGATTATGTCAAGCTCCACCGAATGTTGGGAATCATGAGGGAATCTGGCATCTGTTATATCTTGAAGATCTTGCAGATGTATGAACTGAAGATCACTATCATATAAGATCACAGCTATTGTGCCTCCAGATGCATTCCTCAAGCTGATAGAGTCATTGTGTCTGTATAAGTAAGGTAGGAGATTCTTCCATTTTGTTATGCTATGGAATTTGGTTCCATCATCTCCCTTCTCATTACTAGACAATCTCTCAGAGTCATTCTTTTTGTTAAAGGGCTGCCAGCTTGAGTTTTCCTTCTTTTTGCATTAAAAAGAGAAAGCTCCAAAGTATGTACTTCATTTATCCTTTTTCTCCTTCTCTTTCTCAGCTTGGTTGTGTATGACTCTCTTCTTTTGTTTTAGGAATGGAAACCCTTTCTCAGCTTGTTCCTTAATAAATTTTGATAGCTCATTCCTTGGTTGACTAGATGGTTGATTTCTGATTTGATTGTCATGTAGTGTTAATTCAGCCATCTTTGTTAATTGTTCTCTTGTAAAGTCCCTCAAGTAGTCCCTGAAGATAATCAGAGTTTCCTATTTATCTTAAATGATCACCCTAAGAGTCTTGGATCTTTTATCAAAGAAGAAATGTGTGGGCAGATTTAGATTTCTTGGTTGCTCAAGCCTCACATTCTTAGATCCAATGGGTATTCGGCTTGTGCTTGCTTGTTAAGTTTTCTTTATCTTATGCAGCCCAGTTTCTTCATACCATTTTCTGATTATTTCATCTTTCTGTACTACTAGCCTCGACATTTTGGCTCCCTTGTTGTGAAGAGCACTCATCATTTCTGCTCGAACTTCTTCTTCAGCTCTCAGCTTATCTTCCTGCAGTTTTCTTTGGGTTTCCAAATACAGTTTCTACTCTCTATTATATATTTCAATTAATTGTTCATGAGGCATGTTTTGAAACTGTTCTTCTATCATTCATTTCTCCATGATAATCTTCTTTAATATTTCTACCCTCTGAGGGTCTTCAAACCACCTTTTCACTTCTTCTTAGCTTCTTCTCTTTCTCTTGCCAATCGCAACCTCAACTCTTGTTCTCTCTCATATTTTTCTTGACTCTTCTGATCTTTGTGAGAGACTTTTACTAGTTGAATTTTTCTTTTCAATTCTTCAGGAGAAAGATTATAGATGTAGCCGTACAGTTGAAGAAACTTTATATCATTATGTTTAGCTTTTAATGCTTCATATTATGTTTCATCACTGGCTTTCTTTTCAATTCTCCTTTTTCTACTGTTCGACTCCTTTAACACTTTTGTCCCTCTACCTTATTCTTTGATACCTTTTCACATAATCTGAGATGTCATCCACAAGAGCATTCATGTATAGTCTGTCTATTGTGTTAAAAGATTGTAAGTTCAGGAATGCAGGCTTGTGACCGGCTTTAAGCAAAGATTCTCTTTTAGACTTCCTCATACTCCACCCTTCAGCTTCTTTGGCTATGTCTTCTTCGGATAATCTATGAAGGTAATAGCCCAAGCTGATCAGATAGTTTCTGTCTTCATTCTCCTTTTCAACACCTTTCATTTCACCTTCACTATCATCTTCTTTATCAATTGTTTCTTCAAGATTGTGGAGAGCCCCAATCATTGGTTCTTCATTACTTGCAGATTGAGCCCTTCTCCTTTCTTCAAGTTTATCCGATCTTCTTTTGTACACCATTACCTTCACTGATTTTTGTCTTTTGGATTTAGGTGTTTCAATCTCAGCTATTTCTTTTCTTTTTCAGAGATGATTGAGATGGAGTGGGTGTGTTAGGTTGTGTCACTACAACTTCTGGCTCTTCAATTATAATTTCTTCATCAACTTATTCAGAGGTCTTAGATTCTTCATCACTGATCTCTTCTGTTTCATGATCATCTTCATCACAAACTTCATCTATTATTGGTTCTGGTTTGTCTTTCAGTAGGAGTTGGCTTTTCTTCCACTGCTTCTGTCTTTGTTCTTCTTGAGCTCTTCTGGCGGTAGCCACAATTTCTGGTCTAAACTCCTCAGGATATAAGAGAATGTCAAAATGTGTTCTAAGCATAACTAATTGAGCAATGAACTTTTCATACACTTTCCATGGCATTTTTGGCGCCTCATCTCTTTCAGGTTCTTCTCTTAATCCCAAACCAAATCTTGTTCTTTATCAATTTCCATCTCAGTATTGACAGGTTCAGTTTTCATAAACTCTTCAGGCTCAGTTGTCACTGGTTCTTCAGTTGTGTTCTGTTCTTGTTCATCAACATTCAGATTTGCACTTAGAGCATCCAATGTGGCCTTAATTGCCTCATCTGCCTCCTTCATCCTTTTCTCATCCTCCTTTTCTTTCTTCTTCATGTTTATTAATGCTTCAAGCACTTCTTGAGGTATTTCCTCCTCATCTTCTCTATCCAGAGACTCCAAATCTTCATTCATTAATCTCATGGCAGTCTTTACAGATTCAACTTCTGCTAGGTCAGGATTAATTACATTTTCTCTGTGCAGTATATCATCAGATTGAACTTTGTGTTGGGACAAGCGATGTAAGTCATCATCTATAAAGGCAATCCCATTCCCTTTTTCTTTCCTTTTCAACTTATCCTCTTCATTTTCATCTTCACTTTCACTCTCGCCCTCATCACCAGATTTTCCATCTTCATATGCTTGATTTATCATGCTTAGTGCATCTGATGGTCCAACCTCCATAACTTCTTCATCAAAATTTTCATATAACTCTCCAATTATTTTTAAACCTTCTGCACATTCAATTTTCTCCCCCTGTTTTGATGCATCTGAGGTCTTCTCAACGTCAGACCGCCCCTCTAGGGTTCGAATTCTCATTAAAGCTTCATTCAACGCAGCCTCCAACCCTTTGTTCCGTGACTCCAAAACAACATTTTTCTCTTTCAACAAGTTGTTTTTGAATTCCAGGTTCATGTTTTCATTTATAAGGTCATAGATGTCTGGACTGGATGGTGGAGTTTGTTGGGTAGGCTTTGGGGCAGGCTTTGAGAAAGGAATCGATTCAGCTATTTCAGGAGATGGTACTATATAAGATTCAAAAGATGGAATTGATTGAGTTCGTGGGGTAGTGGTAGTAGCAGTTTGATCTTTTACTGGGGAAGATGGTGGTGTTGAAATGTGTGTGGCTTGAATAGGTTGGGATGGTTGAGGTGGTGAGGTATGAAGTGGATCTTGTAGTGGAGATGTAGGTGGTGTAGGGACATGAGTGTCATCAATTGGTTCAGCATCAGATAAGGCAGGTTCAGTTGTAGCTGGGGAGGAATAAACATTGTCAGTTACATCATTGAGGTCAATGGAGTCTGTGTCATCATTGTAAACTTTAGGTGGTGGTGAATCTAGTGGAGTTATCTTCTCAATGGTAACAGCAACATCTGATATAACATTTGCCACAAATACGTCGTCATCCATACCATCTGCAGCTCCACCCTCAACTGGTTCAGTTGTTTCTTCATTTACCTCCAACCTTTGTTCTTCATTGCCACCTTGATTTGCAGTAATATCCATCTCGGTGTCTCCACCCATTATCTCTGCAGCATCTCCTTCATGAGCAATAAATTCAATTTGAGGCATAATTACATCTTGAGCATGTTCAACATTGACCATATCCATAGCATTATCATCATTCAGACCATCATCTCCTCCATCATTTTGATCATTGTCATCATCAGCACCATCATCATTTCCATCATCATCCTCTTCATCATCACTGTTCCTAGGGGTTCTAGGTACATTAATAGCTCCTAGTGCTGGCACGAGCAACCATTGGAGTACATCCCAATCATCATTATCTTCAAAGTTGCTCTTGGCATCCTTCATCCGTTTGCAAATGTTGGGATCTTGTAATCTTAATATATGTCCTGTTCGTTGAAGATCCGGTAAAGCTCTGTTTATCAAAATTTGTAGGAAACGAGGATACATAAGAAACCTTTGATTGACTTCTTTCTCTGCATTTGACACTAACCCTTGGAAGATAAGTCATGAAATGTTAAAAGGTTGTTGTTAGAGTATCGCCACAGTGAGAGTCCCGATCTCTCTGCTCAATAATGTCCAAGTCCCTCTCCTTGGAGATAAGGACTGGATGATGTGACGTATCAGAAAATGGTAGATTAAGGGAAAACTTCCCTTCTTGAATTGGCCATCCTTCACACCTCCTTGGTATCCCATAGTCTCTTGAAAGACTCTCAATAATCTGGGGACAGATTAGGATGGTTGGGCATCAAAATTGTCATTGAGTTCCAACTCAGCTCTAATAGAGGCTTCTGTTACTTCAATATCATTATTGAGGATAGAGGCCTCAATTCTCTTCCCGTTCACATCATTTACATAGGTCGCTGACCCCCAAAAATCTGTAATATGGTTCCTGTAAATTGTGGGGTTCTCAGTTAGTGCTACTCTTAAGTAGGAATTTCTGAGAAAAGTAATCATGTTTTCCAACTCCATGTTCTCATCGTCAAGCTCTAACTGAGGGCACATATTGTGCCTCTTCTCGAATTTTAAGGCCATCAGTTCTGCAAAATAAAAAATATGTCAATACACAAGGTTGCAGAACTAATGTATGAGGATAGTTAGATGATTAATGGCGTCTTCAATTAACCTGTTCCGTAGTAATATGCGTACCTACAAAACAAGTAAACAATTAGTTCGTAAATCAATTAGAAACCCTAATTTCGAGTGAATGTGACGATTATCAAATAACGATGTCTTACCAAAGTCGAAACAAAGCTAATGGCTGTATTTGAAGTAAAATCGAGTGAGTGTTAGAGTATTCGAGCAAGCGGAAGATAACACGAGCAAAGGAGTTTGCGTTTAGGTTTAATAGAGAGACGAAGAAATGTGTGAAAAAGTTTCTTAGACCCCCTTTTATACCTAACGTTTGGGTGGTATAGTACCTCCTTTTGTCGTCTAGCACACGAAAGATGTCATTTAATTTCAAATTTAATGTACCTCCCTTGCTCAAGCATACAGCCAAAACAACAGTTGGCTCCCACTGCACTCGAGTACATAGTACAACCCTTGCTTGTCGTACTTGGAATATGATGCTCTTGAGCCCTAGTATACTCGAGGCAATGTGCTCGAATAGACTTGTGCTCGATGCCTTAGCCAGATGTTTGATCATAAGTTGCTCGAGTGTTGAGTTATACTCGAGGGTTAGTGTGCCGAACGTACCTAGCAAAATCTTAAATATGTATACCTAAGTCAGACCTGCAATCTAACCCTACTTGACTATGCATCATGCTCTAGATACTTAGAAATCTATCATGACAATATCCTATGCTCGAGATGCACTCTTAAAAGTGTTAGAACCTTTGCTCGACCTACTTAGATTGCTACAGGACAATGTGCTCGATGTACCCTTATGATCGAAAGCCTTAGCATATTAAATCTTGCCTATGCATGTACTCGAACGCACAACCTAAGTGTCTAGCTCACAAGGTTGCTCGAACTACTTAACAAAGTGATCCATTTCCTTAATCTCGAACTTTCATACCGAGACACTTAGCATACTTCTATGCTCGAATTAAAGATGATCATTTCAACTTGATGAGGTGACCTAAACAATTTGTTTAAGGTGAAATAAGAGATCAAAATCCAGCTCAAAATTCATTTCAATTCATTTGGAAAGATCTCAACATGGGATCAGATTATCTAATTACTGTCACACCATTTCATTTTCAGCCTTATTATGACTTAAGTCAGGTTGACACTAGGTGGAAGCACTTAACATGATTCTTATAACTTTCATGATATGCTTAAGATTCATTTAAGAGCTTGAGTTGGAATGGTTACACTTTGGACTTCAGGTTGTTCCTTATCACTTCTCAAAGCTTATTTAGCTTTCTCCAATCTCCCCAATTTGACTTCAACCCCCGAATGCCTTGGTCAAAATATTTATTTATATGAGCAGACTTATATATATTTTTATATATATATTAGACTTCAAGGTTGAACGTTGGACTTACAAGCCATCCGGACTTACATGCCTTACATTCAGAGTGTTTAGGACATATTTGAATGGCCCACTCCTGTAGTTCCCTTGGTGCCCCTCAAAGTCATGATACTTTATTTATAGAGTATAAGTGTTTTGAAGCAATTTGCTAGTTTCTTTTTCCATATTTTTCATTTTGCTTCTTTGGACTTAGATACTTTTTCACTACATATAACTCTAAGCTGCTCATATATTTTATAAATTTGGTTTAAGAGATCAAGACAGCAACGGACTCGTGTATGATTGGGTAATCACCTTTCTGCCTATCATACGGAGAGATGTGTAAGGAAACATACCATGGTCTTCGGATGAATCACCACATCAAACTTAGCAAGATTATTGGGTTTGTATCACATCAGTCACTACACTCATGAGAAGATACCACACGAATTGTCAATATGCTGAACAGAAATCTTTTAAGCTTCTAATCTATTGGTTAGGAGATTAGATAATATACTATCATTTCCCATTTTAGGTTGGATTCATTCTCCACAGAAAACAGTTTCTAGCTTCATTAAAGCTGGGAACTTGGATAATATTATCATTTCTCTTATGGGATTTCACCGAAAACAGTGTGGCTTAGTCAAAATTGTTTCACAATTTAAAAAATCAGTTCTTCTGAAAATTCATATTATGGATTGATTTTGAAAGACATTGATGTCACTTAAGCATATTTAACAAGCACACACTTAACCAATGTTAACCACATTCATTTAGACAGCATAGAACAAACAGATCAACATATAACTCTGTCGAGCAAGCTCAGAAATTCATCGAGCATTCTCGAAAGTCTACCGAGCAACCTTACAATATATCAATTTAGTGCTTGTGTGTAACGCCCGCCAATTTTTTTCGGTTTAAAGATTTCCTGCATGTAGAGTATGTATATTTCTTGGGAGTTATCCGATATCTTTTGTTGAGTCGACCATCTTCCCGGTACGTTAAGTTATCTAACCTTTCCTTCCAAGTTTCCATATCCCTTAAACTTTGAGGGCTAGTGTGTAACATTTTGTTATATCATAAAAAAATAAAAATCCTAACCCTAGCATCATTAGGTGCAGCTGATCGGCCAAGAGAACCCCCCCCCCCTGCGATTTTTCTTTTTCCGGACAAGTCGTGAGAGTAAAACTTCAATTAAAGGTTAGTCTATCGTCCATGCAAGTCTTTTTCACCATTAAACCCGTTATCGAACACATTAGGGTTGAGTTTTGATGATAACAGTTTGCTGACAGATTCGTATACGTTTATTGTAGGGTCTGTAATGTGATGATAATCCATTGTTTTTCATCGATTCTTGTTCCATAATTTTTTACTTTGAGTCTAGTTTCCAGAAAGGTATAATATGTAATTTTTTGGACGAGATTTGAATGGTTTTTATGAATTTATAAAATCGAGTGTCAAAGCTGATGCGGGATGACGGACTCTAGTCTGTCTTCCCAACTTCATAATTCTTTTTCAAGAAGTCTAAATTAGTTGGTTCCACTTCTGGAACTTAATATTTTGAGGTAATAATCAAACCCAATTGGAATCGTTTAATTTTCTTAGGTAATGAATTTTATAAAAATAAAACCATTTTGTTGCGCACTGAAATAGCTGCACGTATCTTGCTGTGTTGGAGGAATTTTTGTAATTTTTGTGTCCACTAGAAAAATATTTTTATAAACCTAAGGCATTTATTAAAGTCTGGTAAAAATTTAATAATTTATTTCAAAGGTTATCCTATGTAATTAAATGCATCTTCGCATGCTAAAATCTGCACGTTCTACTTGTTATTGATCGATAGGTTTATTTTAGGCTTAACCGGTGGATGTTCAATTGTGTTCTTGTCAAGGCTGTTTGAAGTGAGTTTTTGCACCACAATCTTTCTAGGTATGTCCCATATATCATATCTAAAAATCATGTCCATTGGTGTTCGTTAGATTGGTCAACTAGTTGTAGTTAGATTGTTAGTGTTCGGTTTACTAGAATTGTAGTTTGATGCGTTTAACACGAGTGTTGAAGTGATTAATGACCAATTCAGCTCGGGGACACTTGGTTTGATGTACGGGCTGTTGCAAAATCATTTTTATAAGTTATGGGGCTGAATTGGTTGTCGGTTACTCCAACGGGTCGGTACAACGCGCAATTTTGGTTATTGAGTAGTTGGTGCGTTGTACTTGCGAGTTACCGACCCATTTGACTCGTGTAGCGTCGTGTGGACTTGTTGGCTGTGATTTTATCATAATGGGTCCACACAGGGCTGAGTTGGATGTTAACGGCCTAAACGACTCTTAAATGTGTGTATTGGTATCACCTAGTGCTTCCGGGGGTAATTTGGGAATTCTTTATTCTAGGGAGTACCTAAGGGTCGTTTTGGTGAATGTGAGACCTCAGGGGCTGTTGTGATTAAGTTTGATGAGGTCGAGGGTTTGGGCAACTCGATCCATGTTAGAACATATGGTAGGATAAATGAGTTATCTTGATGTCATTAGTATTGACTGAATGTAAACCGACAGGTGTTTGAGTTTTGGGATTACTTAGGGATTCTCTAGCTCGTGGTGAATCCGTGTCTTGTGTCAGGTGAGTTCATGATGCCCATTTTTACTCTTTTTAAGTCTTGGGCTAGCATGCACACCTAAACGATTTTTCTTGATGAAACGTTTAAACTATTTTATATATGCTTGCTAGTATATAGTTGGCCTCGGGATGTTATAGTATGTGTGTGTGTTTGTATATATATATATATAAATTATTGTATGGCTTATATTTGGCGATGTTGTAGTCGTATCGACTACTGATGTTACGTATACCTACTTTGTGTTTGCATGCGTTGATGAGATGTTACGTGTTTGGGTTGTACGTTTGCTCGACCCTGATGTTATGTGTTTGGGTTGTAGGTTTGCTCGACCCTGATGTTATTACATGTATGTTATATATATACATTTATATATATAGGGATGTACTTATAAAGATGCTTATATATATATATATACATATATATATGTATGTATATATATATACACATATATATATGTATGTATATATATATATGTATGAGAATGATTATTTATCAATGATGATGGATTAGCTGATGTATTCTTTTTTACTTTAAAACTTTTGGAATGACTATCATGATTATTATTTACTGATGTTATTTATTCAAAACTTGAACTCACTCAGCTCAAGCTGACTTTGTGTGCATGTTAGTGTGAGTTTCAGGTTAGAAAGAGGATGCCTTATCGCTTGGACGTGGACGAAGCTACTTGGACGGTGAAGGGCATACGTGGATGGAATATTTTATTTTTAAAAATTTTAATTTAAAAATTTTTATAAATATAATTGAATTGGTTTTGGGCAATATTCCCAGAATTTTGGGAACTTGTTTTATTATTTATGTTTTCCGCTGAAATATACTCTGAGATGGTTATTTTAATGAAATGAATTGTTTTTAAGTTTAAATATTTTTACGAGTGTTTTGAATGAATACCAACTGTGGAGTTCCCGGGGTTCGGGGCCTTACAATTTGGTATCAGAGCCATGGTTCGAGGGATCTGCGCATCCTTGAATGCTTGGACTCGAACTGTATGAAAAGAGACTAGTATGCCCACCGCGAGTAGCTGCACGCCAAGAGGTAACTTTAAATTGTTTAGTCATTCCTTTGAATTTTAAAGTTTCTAGTATGTGATTAACTGTTTAAGTGTTAGATAGAATGCTAATGTGGTTAGGGGCAGGGGGTGCTTAGGACGGGCCGGTGAAGTAAACGACTAGTAACACTTGATCAACGTTATTAGTAGTTTACCCTTACCTTCCATGTTCTAAATACCACTTGTGTCTGTCTATGTTAGGGTTCCATCTTTGTAGTGATAGGATTGGGCTAACTCTCGAGTCGTTAGCGTTAAACTTCATCTTATTCCCTAAATTCTCCTATTCGTTTCCCATCCTCTTGAACGCTTTGCGCGTAATTGTTTAGCTGAGGCGTAGCATGCTGTCACTCTGGGTTCCTTGGTACTTGACCCCTTAAATTCCTCGCTCCTTCAAGAATGTATGTGCAACTGTTTAGCTAAGTAGGAGCGTAACGTTATCCTAGATACGTTTCTACTTGATGAATTGCAAGCGTCAGTCTTATTTGATTCGGGCGCCAGTAGAAGTTTTCTGTCTACCGCTTTCTGTTCCTCGTTGAATAAATCACCCGAGCGCGTAGTCGATGTGTTTGAGGTTGAGGTCGCCTTAGGAAAATCTGTTTCCGTATCTAGGGCTATCGTCGGTGATGTTCCTATCGTTCGGGATTTCCCGAATGTATTTCCAGATGATTTATCAGATGGCCGCTGGACCACGAGGTCGAGTTCCAGATAGATCTTGTGCCGGGCGCAAAACCCGTTGCTTGAGCCCCTTATCGTCTAGCACCGAATTTTATGAAAGAACTTATGGCCCAGTTGGAAGACTTTCTCGACAAGGGCTTCATTCGACCGAGCATCTCACCTTCGGGTGCCCCGGTCCTGTTCGCTAAGAAGAAGGACGGTAGCATGCGAATGTGCATTGACTACCGTGAATTGAATAAGCTCATAGTTAAAAATCGGTACCCTCTCCCAAGGATCGACGACTTATTTGATCAGCTCCAAGGAGCTAGTTGATTCTCGAAGATCGACCTTAGGTCTGGGTATCATCAGTTCAAAATTCAGGAGGAGGATATTCCTAAGACTGCCTTCCACACTCGTTATGGGCACTACGAATTTCTCATGATGTCTTTCGGTTTGACCAACGCACCGGCTGCGTTCATGGATCTTATGAACCGGGTGTGTAGGCCGATGCTCAATCGTTTGGTTATTGTGTTCATCGACGACATTCTAGAGTATTCCAAAAATGAATCCGATCACGACGGTTATCTTACGGAAGTTTTGGAAGCTCTGCGAAAGAACAAAATGTATGCGAAATTTTCTAAGTGCTCCTTTTGGTTACGTGAGGTTCAGTTCTTGGGTCATGCTATTAACCCGAGTGGTATTTTGGTTGACCCTGCAAAGGTGGAAGCCGTAAACGAATGGGGATCTCCTAAGTCTCCATCTGAAATTCGTAGCTTTATGGGCTTGGCGGGGTATTACCGCCGCTTCATTCCCGACTTTTAGAAAATTACTTCATCATTGACCAAGTTGACTAAGAAGAACGTTAAGTTCGTTTGGGGTATTGAGCAGGAGGAGGCTTTTCTCGAATTGAAGAACAGGTTGACGCATGCCCCGATTCTAGCCTTACCCGATGGCATCGATGATTTAGTGATTTATTCAGATGCCTCTTACCAAGGACTTGGGTGTGTTCTTATGTAGCGAGGCCGAGTCATCGCTTATGCCTCACGGCAGTTGAAGCTTCATGAGGCGAATTATCCTACTCACGACTTGGAGCTGGCGGCGGTTGTGTTTGCGCTTAAGTTGTGGAGGCATTATTTGTACGGTGTTCCTTGCGTTATTTATACCGATCATAAGAGCTTAAAGTATTTCTTCGAACAAAAGCAACTGAATATGCGACAACATCGATGGTTGGAATTGATTAAGGATTATGACCTGGAGATTATGTACCATCCCGGTAAGGCCAACGTGGTGGCAGACACGTTGAGCCGGAAAGAGAGACCGATACCTATTCGGGTGAAATCTTATCAACTTATTCTTAAACCCGATATTTTAAAGCAAATAGCCAACGTCTAGAATGAAGCTTTGCAGGTGGAATGGATTATGTCAAAACGTATTTGGGGTCAGAAAAAGTTGTTGGAAGATGTCGGTGATGGGGTGAAGTATAAGGATGGGCGTTTATGGGTACCACGGTATGGGGGATTCAGATGTAAAATTTTGGATGAAGCACACAAGTCGCGCTATTTCATTCATCCGGGCACGACCAAGATGTACCAAGACCTGAAAAAGAATTATTAGTGGCCTGCAATAAAGTTTGAGGTGGCTCAATATGTGAGTAAGTGTTAGACGTGTCTACAAGTTAAGGCTGAGCACTAGAAGCCGTTCGGTAAACTTCAACCATTGGAAATACCTGAGTGGAAATGGGAGCATCTTACGATGGATTTTGTGACTAAACTGCCTCATACTCCTAGGGTAGTTATGACACCATTTGGGTAATCGTTGATAGATTGACCAAGAGCGCTCATTTCTTGCCGATTCGAGAAACATTTAATTCGGAGCAGCTGGCTGATGTGTTTATTCGTGAGATCGTTTCTAGGCACGGGGTGCCGGTATCTATTGTTTCGGATAGGGAAACACGTTTTACCTCCAGGTTTTTGAAGAAATTTCATGAGGAGATGAGTACCAAACTCCTCATCAGTACCGCTTATCACCCGCAGACGGATGGTCAGTCCGAGAGGACCATTCAGACTCTTGAGGATATGTTGCGGGCTTGTGTTATCGATTTTGGTGGTAGTTGGGATCGGCACTTACCGTTGGTAGAGTTCTCGTATAATAACAGTTATCACGCCACGATTGGGATGCCACCATTTGAGATGTTGTATGGTAGGAGGTGTAGGACTCCAGTCTGTTGGGGTTCCATTGGTCAGAAGCAGTTGGGTAGTTTGGAGATGGTTGAGGCTACGACTGAGAAGCTCGATAAGATTAAGGCTTTTATGAAGGCCGCTCACGATCATCAAAAGTCTTATGCGGATAAAAGGCGAAGGCCTGTAGTGTTTGAGGCTGGGGATCGGGTTATGTTGAAAGTTTCTCCTTGGAAGGGTATCATTCTTTTTCGTAAGAGGGGTAAGCTTAGTCCGAGGTTTATTGGTCCGTCCCGTATATTGTCCCGTGTTGGTGAGGTAGCGTATAGGTTGGAATTGCCCGAGGAGCTTGCGGGGATTCATCGTACATTTCCCTTGTCCCATTTGAGGAAATGTTTAGCGGATAAGGAGGCCCATATGCCTCTTGAGGATATTGAGCTTGACAGTATGCTGAACTACGTTGAGGAACCTATTGCTATTCTTGACCGTCAGGAAAGGCGTCTGAAAAATAAAATGGTTAGGAAGGTGAAGGTGCAGCGGAGGCACCGTAGGGGTTCCGAGGCTACTTGGGAGTCCGAAGAAGAGATGATGAAACTCTATCTGCAGTTGTTCTGTCGCTTCGGGATTCGCGGACGAATCCCATTGTAAGGGGGGGACATGTAACACCTGCTAATTTTTTTCGGTTTAAAGATTTCCCGCATGTAAAGTATGTATATTTCTTGGGAGTTATCCGGCATCTTTCGTTGACCCGACCATCTTCCCGGTTCGTTAAGTTATCTAACCTTTCCTTCCAAGTTGCCATATCCCTTAAACTTTGAGGGCTAGTGTGTAACATTTTGTTATATCATAAAAAAATATAAATCCTAATCCTAGCACCATTAGGTGCAGCCGATCGGCCAAGAGAACACCCCCCCCTGCGATTTTTCTTTTTCCGGCCAAGTCATGAGCGTAAAACTTCAATCAAAGGTTAGTCTATCGTCCATGCAAGTCTTTTTCACCATTAAACCCGTTATCGAACACGTTAGGGTTGAGTTTTGATGATAACTGTTTGCTGACATATTCGTATACGTTTATTGTAGGGTCTGTAACGTGATGATAATCCATTGTTTTTCATCTATTCTTGATTCTATGATGTTCTACTTTGAGTCTAGTTTCCAGAAATGTATAATATGTAATTTTTGGATGAGATTTGAATGGTTTTTATGAATTTATAAAATCGAGTGTCAAAGCTGATGCGGGATGACGGACTCTGGTCTATCTTCCCAACTTCATAACTCTTTTTCAACAAGACCAAATTAGTTGGTTCCACTTCTAGAACTTAATATTTTGAGTTAAGAATCAAACTCAATTGGAATCGTTTAATTTGGTTCGGTAATGAATTTTATAAAAATAAAACCATTTTGTTGCGCACTGAAATAGTTGCACGTATCTTGCCGTGTTGGAGGAATTGTTATAATTTTTGTGTCCACTAGAAAATATTTTTATAAACCTAAGGCATTTATTAAAGTCTGGTAAAAATTTAATAATTTATTTCAAAGGTTATCCTATGTAATTAAATGCATCTTCGCATACTAAAATCTGCACGTTCTACTTGTTATTGATCGATAGGTTTGTTTTAGGCTTAACCGGTGGATGTTCAATTGTGTTCTTGTCGAGGCTGTTTGAAGTGAGTTTTTGCACCACAATCTTCCTAGGTATGTGCCGTATATCATACCTAAAAATCATGTTCATTGGTGTTCGTTAGATTGGTCAACTAGTTGTAGTTAGATTGTTAGTGTTCGGTTGACTAGAATTGTAGTTTGATGCGTTTAACGCGAGTGTTGAAGTGATTAACGACCAATTCAGCTTGAGGACACTTGGTTTGATGTACGGGCTATTGTAAAATCATTTTTATAAGTTATGGGGCTGAATTGGTTGTCGGTTACTCCAACGGGTCGGTACAACGCGCAATTTCGGTTATTGAGTAGTTGGTACGTTGTACTTGCGAGTTACCGACCCATTTGACTCGTGTAGCGTCGTGTGGACTTGTTGGCTGTGATTTTATCATAATGGATCCACACAGGGTTGAGTTGGATGTTAACAGCCTAAACGACTCTTAAACGCGCGTATTGGTATCACCTAGTGCTTCCGGGGGTAATTTGGGAATTCTTTATTCCCAGGAGTACCTAAGGGTCGTTTTGGTGAATGTGAGACCTCGTGGGTTGTTGTGATTAAGTTTGATGAGGTCGAGGGTTTGGGTAACTCGATCCATGTTAGAACGTCTCGTAGGATAAACGAGTCATCTTGATGTCATTAGTATAGACTGAATGTAAACCGACAGGTGTTTGAGTTTTGGGATTACTTAGGGATTCTCTAGCCTCATAACTGATGTATTCTTTTTTACTTTAAAACTTTTGGAATGACTATCATGATTATTATTTACTGATGTTATTTATTCAAAACTTGAACTCACTCAACTCAAGCTGACTTTGTGTGCATGTTAGTGTGAGTTTCAGGTTAGGAAGAGGATGCCTTATCGCTTGGACGTGCACGAAGCTACTTGGACGGTGAAGGGCATACGTGGATGGAATATTTTATTTTTGAACATTTTGATTTAAAAAGTTTTATAAATATAATTGAATTGGTTTTGGGCTATATTCCCGGAATTTTGGGAACTTATTTTATTATTTATGTTTTCCGCTGAAATATACTCTGAGATAGTTATTTTAATGAAATGAATTGTTTTTAAGTTTAAATATTTTTACAAGTTTTTTGAATGAATACCAACTGTGGGGTTCCCGGGGTTCGGGGCCTTACATTGTGCTCGGAAGACTTAGCTGCGTGCTAGAGCAGTAGACTTGTGCTTGGAGTACTTAGAAAGTTTTCCAGAACATATATCCATGCTCGACCACAAATAACACAACTTTTGTGCTCGAGTTACTTGAGAAACCTCAAGTATGGTTTGTTTGTTCTCGAAGAACATTAAACACACCATGCAACACAGAGTTATGCTCGAAATACTTGAAAAAGTTTTTCAAGACAAATTTCTATGCTCGAGCAACTAAGCTATGACATCTGTGCTCGAAGGACTTTGTATAGTCTTACAAGTACCTTTGCTTGTGCTCGAGGAGTAACAAGCACAATATCAAGCACAGATTCATGCTCGAAGTACTTAGAATCACAAAAATACATCATGCAAGCACAGATCAAAGTACCAAAAGCTGTAATTAGCAGTTTTAACAAAATTTCCACACATAAAACAGTCACATACATGATTCATGCAATTAGAGTAATCAGTCAAGCATAGCAAATCATCATGCAAACATTCAAAGTGAGTAACACAGATAATCAGTAAGCACCTCACTTAAGCACACATCCTAAATCAAACTTCATCAGCATTTATCATTCCTAGGCATTTTAACAGAAAATTAACCTGGTTTTATCTAAGGGTTTGGTGAATAAATCAGCCAAATTATCTGCGTGTACCCTTTTCATTTCTATTAAACCTTTTTCCTGACAGTCCCTAATGAAATGATGTCTAATTTCAATGTGCTTAGTCTTAGAATGTTGGACTGGATTCTTAACAATGAACATAGCAGCAGTATTATCAATTAAAATAAGTGTAAGTAAGAAATTCAGACCATAATCCAGTAGTTGATTTTGAATCCACAGAACTTGTGCACAGCAGGCAGAAGCAGCAATGTACTCAGCTTCAGCAGTAGAGATGAACACTATAGTTTGCTTCTTGCATTGCCAATACACCAGCCTGTTCCCTAGAAACTGGCATCCTCTAGAGGTTGATTTTATACTCATATTGCAACCATCATAGTCACTATCTGTGTAGGCCATTAAGTCAAAGGAAGGGTTCTTTGGATACCAAATCCCCAAATCTGGTTTTCCCTTTAGGTATCTGAAGATCCTCTTAACTGCTAGCATATGTGAGACCTTGGGGGTTAGCTTGGAATCTGGCACAGACACACACAGCAAACATAATATATGGCCAAGATGCTGTGAGATACATCAGTGATCCTATCTTGGCCCTATATTCATGCTGGTCCACCGGCTCCCCCTTTTCATCGGGTACCATTTTCTCAAGTGTCTCCATCAGTGTAGACACTGTCTTGAAGTCTTGGCACTTGAATTTGTTAAGAATCTCTTGTACATACTTTGATTGATTAATGAACCATCAGATTTTTGTTGCACCTGAAGTCCAAGAAAGAAATTCATTTCCCCCATTGAGCTCACCTTGCACATTTGTTCATTTGTAAAGCCAAAGATAATGTCATCCACATACACTTGCAGCAACAACAGATCCTTGTTCCTCCTTTTGTAGAACAGAGTCTTGTCAATGGCTCCTCTGCAGAAGCCATTTTCCAACAAGTGGTTTTACAGCTCATCATACCAGGCTCTTGGTGCTTGATGCAGTCCATACAGTGTTTTGCTGAGTTTGTAAAAACCTTGTTGGGATGCACAAGATTTTCAAATGAGGTTGACTGACATAAACTTCTTCATCAATCTTTCCATTTAAAAATGCAGATTTTACATCAAGTTGATAGACTTTAATGTTCATTGATGCTGCATATACAAGAAAGATCCTGACAGCCTCCAGTCGTGCAATTGGAGCAAAAAACCACTTCAAAGTCCACTCCTTCTTCCTGTAAGCATCCTAGAGCCACCAATCTTGCTTTGATCTTGATCACTATCCCCCTTTCATCTTTCTTGTTTCTGAACACCCATTTTGTTCCAATAGCATACTTGCCTCTGGGCTTGTCAACCAAGTCCCATACATGTAAGTCTCTGAATTGGGCTAACTCTTCCTACATAGCTTCTACCCAACTGTTGTCTTTCAAAGCTTGATTAATGTTCTTTGGTTCAACTTGGGATAAGAAGCAGGCATACAGACAGATGTTTGCCTTTTCAGAAGAGATTCTAGTCACTTTTTCATGCAAGTCTCCTATTATATTTTTTGTAGGGTGATATCTTTCAACAGAGGTGATCTACACAACTTGTTGTGCAGACACTTCTGTCTCTAGATTTCTCATATTTAACTCAGAAGATTCATTTTAAATTCTCTCTTGAACTTCATCAGCTACTTGAACTTGATTAATCTCTGATGATGATGCTTCATTTGACCCAAATTGTAGAGAGTCAAACAAAGACTGAAACCTATCTTCAAATTGATTTATCCCTTTAGACTGAACAGGTTGTTGACTTTGAAAGGATTCACTCTCTACTTCACTTGGACCTTCATTAGAAACTTCAACTGCTACATCTTGTTCATTCAGATCAACTTCAGCAGTTTGTTGGTTGCTTCTTTCAAAATTAAATCCATTTGTTTCACGAGAAACAGATGACCATAGCTTGTCCATATCAACTTGATTTTGTTTTCCCTTATCTTCAAAGCTTGTTCTGTACATGCTGTCATCCATATCTTCGTTGTGGATTTTGAAAGATTTGATCATCTTTTCCAAGTCAAATAGCCACTTGGGACCTTCAACACTGTTAAATTGGTTTTCATTGAATATTATATCTGAAGACTCAATGACCACCATGTGCTCCTTCACATAGACTTTGTAAGCCTTTGAATGAGATGAGTACCCCATAAAGAAACATTCCAGAGATTTTGACTGGAATTTGTTTAGATAGTCCTTTGTATTCAACAGTGTGCATCTGCATCCAAAAGGCTACAAGAACTTCACATATGGTTTTCTTTTGAAGATAACCTCATATGGAGTCTTGGTTTTGAGCCTTGTTTAGTAGAACCCTGTTATGCACATAACATGCAGTGTTGATTGCTTCTGCCCAAAAAGTGATTGGCGGATTTGCATCAGCAATCATGGTCCTTGCAGCTTCAATCAAGGTTTTGTTTCTTCTTTCTGCAACACCATTCTGTTTAGGAGTTCTAGGTGCACTGTATTGTTGAAATATCCCCTTAGAAATGCAGAATTCTTCTATTGTTCCATTCTTGAATTCTGTCTCATTGTCACTTCTAATGACCTTTACTTTTCTTTCAAGTTGATTTTCCATTTTCAGCACATAGGTTTTGATCAAATCAGGGGTTTCATCTTTGCTGCCTATGAAGTATACCTAAGAACACTAGGTCTAATCTTTTCTTTTCCTTTGTCACTTGACCTTCTGTTATTTGCAGGTTTGCTTGATACTCTTGCTTCATCCTTGATCTTCAAGACTTGTTTCAGTCTCTTTTCTAGCACTGATCTTTTCTCTTCATCATCTGAACTGCCTTTTTCTTCATTTAAGTATCTTTGATACATTTTCTTGTATCCTTTCATATCAAAGCCACAAACCACATCAGGAACAACAAACTCTTCCTCTTCAAACCAGCAAGAGTCAGTGTGATGACCATAGGCATCACACTTCTTGCACCAGACCTTAGCATAGCTCCTCATGTCTTCAAGCAATTGCTTGTCTTTAATTTTGTCACTAGCTTTGGGGAAGTCAAAGCCTAGGGAGGTTTTAGGACATAAAGAGTTGCTGAAGTCCATTTTGATTGGTTTGTTCATATCAGGTTCCAGACGATATTTCTCTTTGACAAACACTATAGGCTTCAACTTGGATGAGGTTCTTAAACAGCTTCCCTTTTCTTCTCCAACATATCTTCTCATTGGTACATACTCCACATCTCCAATGTCAAATAGTTCATGGTTTGAGAAGACTGAATAGATTGGAGGATGTGACTGATCATATGAAGAGTTCATTGCTACTTCATTTCTTTTCTTGATTTCAGACTGTGGTCTAGCACAAATGTCAAACACTACATGTTCTTTTCTAATTTTCTCATAGTGCTTCTTCAACTTTGGAGTCATCTTTGGTAGAAGAGGAATCTTTTCATTTTTCTTCTTGCTGGATCCCTTTTTCTTCTTTCCCTTAGATGATTTTGTGCTCCCACAGCTGCAGTTATTGTCTTCACTTGAGTACTCACTCCACTTCTTTTTCTCACTTTCCAACTTTTCATTTTTCTTAATCTCTGGTTCCTCACTATGTCTTACTGCAAACTCTCCATTCTTATCCACAAACACATCATCATACTGTTTTACAAACTCAGCCTTATCATCAAACACATTCTTGAACTGTTTCAGATATTCACTTCTGCTCTCCCTGTCTACTTTCAGTGGGTAGCTATCACAGAAAGGTGGTGGCACCTTTTTGTACTTCTCTTCCTCCGTCATTTTATCCACATAACCAACTATATTTCCTATAGAAACAAGGTTCTTCAAGAATTCCATTTGAATTAACAAGTCAGCATTTTTCAATTTCTCTTCAGCATACATCTTCTTCAACCCCTCAATTTCAATTGACATTTTTTATTGGGTTTGGTACGCCTGCATAGAATCCTCTTCAAGCCCCTTGATTTGATTTTCATAAGTTGCTTCACTGGCTTCATATACATTCAAGAATGCTTCCTTTCTCCCACACTCAGTTTTCCACTTTCCAATCTCCTGATTTAGTTCATCAATAGTAATAAGAAGATCAGAAATTGAAATATCATATTGTACTTGCGCATTTGAAGATTCAGGCTTGTCATGCACTATGGCCATAAAAGCAACATTTGCCTTTTCGATCTCGGTTGCATGGTTTCTCCAATCAAATTCCCCATCCTGTGGCGCCCTGGTTACTGCAACATTTCCTTGATCTCTCAGCTGGTTCACATTGTTCTTATTAGCTCTGTTTTGATTAGTGTGAACCTGCATTTGATTGTTTCTTTGGGGTTGAAAGGTTTGTTGTTGGGGTCTGTTTGGATTTTGATAGGGGTTTTGGTTGGTAATCTGATTTCTCTGGTACTGGAAGTTCTTATTCTGGTTTTGATAGAATTGGTTCTGATTCACTTGATTACCAACTTGCTTTGGCATGTTGCACTCTCTATCAAATGTTCTGGTTGTTAACAATTATAACAGATAGCCTTTGATTTGTCAAAGCGGATTCTTTCATTCGGTCCATTAAAGCTTGTTCTTCCAGTTCTATTATACAGCCTTTTGCTCCTCACAGCTAACATAGCTGCTTGCCACTTTATGTCCATGTCTTCCAAGTCATCGACATCGATTTGCTTAAGATCCTCCTGCACAATACTTGTGTTGATCAGGTTCTTGGCGACAAAGGCTTGATATGACTCAGTAAACATAGAGAACAATGCTTGATAGTCTGTTCATTGAGCATTGTTGTTCTGCATAAATGTTGACTGCCCATTTGCTGTAGAGGTAGTATCATCTTCAATCAGCTGAACATTAAACCTTGACTGGCCACTACATGTTGAACTTGTTTCTGATGGCTCTTCAATAATAGGCTGCTGGTTCTTGATTAAGAGGTTGCCCATTGGTGCTACTAGAGCATTATTCATTTGAAAACTTGGCTTGTCCTCTCTAATCATGTGATTTTCAATCATCTCATGTTCTGCGGCCTTGAGAAATGCAATTACATCATCCAACTTAAAGTTGTGGAAACTGGCCTTTTCCTTGATAAACTTGCTGGCAGTGTACCATTCACCAGACAAGGATGATAAAAGCTTTTTATTCAGCTCAAAGTCAGAGATCTGCAGATCAGTTGTTCTTATGTCGTTAACAATCATCATAAACCTCTACAAAACTGATTTTAATCTTTCTCCATCTTTAAACTTGAACCTGTCTAGTTGTTGCTTCAGTCTATCTTTCTTGATGTCTCTTAGTTCAGTATTTCCTTCAAACATCTCGATAACAACATCATACATACCCTTTGCGGTCTTATGATGATTGACAGTTGTCAAGATTTCCCAAGAAAGCCCTAACTTCAACATAGACAAAGCCTTATCGTCCCGTTTCTTCATGTTTAGCTCAACAGTGGTATTGTTGTTCGGAACTGTTGAAGGAACATAGTTTCCTTCAGAGATGGAAGTCCAAAGCTCTGGGTCGTTGTAGTTTACTGCTTCTTCGAAGAGCACCTTCCATTTGATGAAGTTTTCTTGTTCAAGCAATCTTGGAATCTTGTTGGTAGAGACTTCTTGGTCTTCCATTTCAGCAGATCTGGAATTTGTAGTAGTGAAACAGAGTAAAGCTTCAAGCTTTTTCACAAACCTTCTGTCCCGTGGCCTTCAGCGAGCTTCCAGAAGCTCTGATACCACTTGTCAGGACCGTGAGTCGGGTGAAACCTTAGAAAAAGTTGACAAGAACACACCAACTCAATAATGCAAAGGCCTATTGAATATCCCGGCAGAATCAGGATATCCAACAAGTGGGAACGAAGAAGTGAAAATAACAAACACGAAACGATAATAAGTAATCAATAAAAGCACATTCAAAGACAAAGATTCACTGAATTAAATGAGTCATTAATGAAATAGTGAAAGGAATGTCTAGGGTTTCGTGCGTGACGGCGGCGGCGGCAGTACGAGGAAACAAATAGAATATTCTTTTTGAATGTTTCTCGTATTCTGTGCATCCTTATCCGTATTCGTCTTGTCTGTCCTAAATGGAAACCTAGGATCCTATTTATAGACCCTGACATTCCTTCTAGAAGTTCCTAATCATTACATAATGAAATACAAAATAATACAAGTGTTGAGTCCTCGAGCAAGGTAGCAATCTTGCTTGAGCAGACTCACTATGCTAGGTATGCTTGATGAATGTCCTCGAGCATACTTTACTTAGAATATCTTCAGTGAAGATATTCCCCTCCAGCAAGCTTCATTCCTCTTGACTAATCCATGCTTTGCTCGAACTAGTCCATCGAGCAAGCTCATTCTTCTTAATGTCTTTAGTCTTCTTAGTCAGCAATCTTTAGCATGCCCGGATGTAAATCTGCTCGGGAACTGAACTGTGCTCGAAGTCCTTGCTTTGATCACATGACATCTTCTTATTGCATCCATGCTTGTCTCCATGTGCTCGATCATCCTGTGCTCGTAACACTTGGTTAAAACTTGTATGATCAAGCTGTTTACTCGATTGGCAATCCATGCTCGATAGAAGAAGACTCTTGCTCGTTGAAGTGTAGCTTGCTCGAAGCCTTAACACTTAGAAGAATTAACCATTTAAGGTTCTGAAGACCTTGCTCGAAGTAGTAAAACCATGCTTGATCGTCTAGGCTTGCTAGAAGTCCATACTTAGCCATTTTCTGAGGAGGTTGAGAAGATTCCAGTCTTCCTTATCAAAAATCCGACTCAACATATCTTGCCTCACAACCTCCTAGGTTCAGATTTGATGAGAAGTATGTTTGTTGTCCCAATGTACTAAGATAACCATCAAAACCGAAACCGAACCCAAATCGACCCATTTTATAAGTAACCGGCCAATATCGCCCTTCTATTTGTGTGTGTGTGTGCTAAAAAAACATAAGGGGGGTAACCATTTGAAAGTATAAAAAGTTCAGTTTTATACCTCATTTACACACCATGAGCAGCACAAACAAATCTTCTCAAGATACATATAATAGTTGTGGAACCGTAGAGGTCAATTAAGAAATTCAGAACAAGAATCCATTTGCAACACCTGAAAAAGTCAACTTATTAATCAAATAAACCCTCTAATAAATATTGTATTAGTCAATTAGTCATGAAGAACGAACACACACACCTCATCTTTAAAGTATGTGTTGTCTGTTACATAACAAAACTCTCCCTCTTCCACTTGAAGCGCACAAATCTCCTCATACTTCTAGAAATATTACCCAAATTACGTCAAATTATTTAACGAAAATATGCAAATTATTACGATAACATATGAAATTCAAAAAATTGCTTACGAACCAATCATCATGCGCGCAACAAGCAACTGCAACCATTGCAAATCCATTAAGTTTCCAGAAAGATACCATTCAATGTAGTTAATGATCAAATCAACAGCAGGCCTCTTTTTCACCTCAGATGCACGAATATGCTGATAAATGTCACAAGCCATAGTTGCACACAGATGTTGGTCCAGGAAATCAACATCATGATCAGCAACTTTGTCATTTGCTCCAATCTCAACAAGTATCTCCCTCTTGCATAAATTTGCTGTTAACAAATTGGAAACATGTTAATTGCACAATATCATCCTAATTCAAAAGTAAAACATGAAAACTTATAAATTATTTACTTACCTGTTGGTTTCACATGATCTATGATCATCAACATACTCAAACTCACCAATGTATCTTGCATCACACAGCAACAACAATCACCTTAATTATTTAATCTTGAAAACAAACTCATAATAGAGTGTCCATTAGCTCGGTTGTTAGTTTATTCGATTTTTGTATTTTTATTAAACGAAACCCAAATTGAGATAGAGAACTGTATAACCGAAAACCCAACCGAATAACCAAATAAGAATTTATTTACTTTTACAAACCCGAACCGATTAGAAACCCGTTTTTGTTTTCTCAGTTTCGGTTTATTCAGTTTAACCAATAATTAGGTTATTGTTAGAAACATGAATCGAATAACCAACTAAAAATCCAAATATGTTTTTCTTGGTTTTAATTTAATCTTCTTATAACCGAATAACTAACACCACTTACCTTTATCAATCATTTAATATTAAAAATGAAATCATAACGGGGATGTTTATCGATTTGATTATGAGTTTATCCAATTTATTCGTCGGCTTATTCGTTTTTATTTTGATACATAATAATCGAATCGATCAAATTGATTAAACCAAATAATCAAAATATTACCCAAAAAAATGAAACGTCATGGATGAACAAAATGTCATACAAATAACTAAATAAATAACCATGATATGCATATTTCTAATTGTTGAATCAGGCTCTATAGAAATGATAGACAAATCCCCATATTTCACAAGTTGTTTGAATGGTTGAATATGTTTTAAACCTGTTATGAGAAGCAACTCATACCTACAAAATTAATAAACACGGTAAAAATTTATATAATTCTTTTAAAAAGCAAATGGTTGGCTAACACGAAGCATACAATACACGACATGAGTATTCGTACAATCAAAAACTATATTGAATCTGAAGCGCATAGAAGAACAACAAGAGCTAATTACCTATGAATAATAGAAATTAAGCAAAGTTTTCCCAATTGGTAGCTCTAATTTTTGGAAATCATAACATATTTCTAAAACTGAATCAAAATTACGAAATTAGGTCATAGGGGTAACCTTTTTTAGGTTTTAGGTTTTTCAGTGGACTAGAATCCTAAAAAACAAGTCCTCCGTTAGCCTTGACCTCCGGTCCTGACTGAATTTGCTATGGCTAAAAAGCTTCAATAATCAAGAAATCAAATCCCATGTAGAATATAGGGTATGAATCGACAAATAGTATACATAGTTAAAAACCTGTTTAAGATCTTTTCGAGATTAACTGGACAAGAAAGCGGGGGAGAGGAGGTGTTTTTCTGGAGAGAGGGTTTCGAACAATTCATTTGTTTTGCAGATCTAATTTCCTTTCTCATGTTCTTCTGCTTGATTTAGATGAGAGAGAGAGAGAGAGAGAGAGAGAGGGACTTTGTGAGGTTTGAATTTTAAAAACCTACTCTCTATTGGTGTGATGTTAGACTAGCTTTATCAACAACCTTCCCTTCCTACCTACTCTCGATTGGTGTGATGTTAGACTAGCTTTATCAACAACCTTCCCTTCCTATGAGGTTGTTACACTAATAACCCATTAAAAAAATAAATTAAATTAGCTACACCGCATAACCCAAGCCATGAGACAACCTAGGTCATGACCCAACTTCATTTAAATATTCCTTTTTTCATTCTTTTCTTTCAAACAATTTCTTTTGTATATAATTTGATTTTTTTAATAATCTATATTATTTAATGTCACACCCCGACTTATGGCCTAAGCATGACACCCGTAATTGGTACCTATTTTGAAAATATATCAAAGTTGCAAGTTATTAGCGGAAGTCTTTGATTATAATAAAATATTAATTAAAAATCTCTTGGATAATAAATATCCAAGTATTTTTGGGTTTACAAACCTTGTTTATTCTTGTTTACAATATTTAATTTATTTAAAACTGAGCCATCTTCATCTGTGAGCATCTATCTCCATGAATGATTCTAATTCCTTACTATTTGTGCTATACTTGTTTTCCTGTAATGTGGGGGGAAAATACGTCAGTGATATGCTGGTGAATCGTTGACTCTGAAAACATTTGACTGACAAGATAGTTTTGGAACAACCTCAGCAGAAACATCTCTTATTTATGGGAACTTGGCCACTGCCATACACACCCAATTATGGTTCTCCAATAATTGTTGCCCATTGGAGAACTTTCGTTATGTCTGTTAGCCTGCGGCCACGTAGCCTTGATTGATAGGTTAACAGATATGTTTGGATCCAGACACATGTGTACTCAGTCTGAGTTTCTTTTATTATCTACCTTGTGACTTAGGGATCACGTAATCCCTTAAAATTTAGAGCTCACGTAATCTCATATTTGACTGACTGTTTAAGATAAACAACCCTTTTATCTTACTGTAAAAGGTTTAACGTATTCACCTGTGATTGTGATTGTTTTTTCTGAATGATGTGGTGTTTGAAAACCCTTATGAATGAATGATTGATCTATGTAATAAAATAAATTTATATAAATACCCGGATCGTCTTTTGATCCAGCTACAGACCTTTAGTCTGGTTTTAATAGCTTTAAACCTTGACTGATCATTTGTTTGAATAAAATATTTAGACTCGTAGTCTTTTCATTTGTTTACAAATCATGTGTTGAGTTTTTTCTTCAAGAAGAAACATTGAATTGACTATAACCCTGGTATGTAAAATCTTACATTCCTTAGTTGTGAAGAAACTACTATATTTGCTTGTATGTAAAAGCTTATGTTTCTTAATTACGAAGAAACATAATTTTTACTATAACATGTGCATGTATAAAGCTTTTGTAAATATACTTACGATCACGGTTTTGGGCTATACCCCTGATTATGGTCTAAGCCATATAATATAATAATAAAATAATATTTAGGCAGAACACCTACCTTATGCGGGTGTTTGGAGTTTATATGCCTAAGCTTGTACGGTCAACACTTCTACTTTCTGTTGCGTATCGAGGCTCAAATCGTCGGGACTTTGGGGCTTGGAACGCACTACGAGGTCGGCACGTAAAACGATGTTGTGTGTGAAATGTGTGTGGTTTGGTGTGAGAATGGAATGCCGGATCCCTCCCCTTTTATAGCTGATTTTGGGAACCATCGCGTAGCGCGATGGTCCCTTCTATTGGGGCGTCGCGTAGCGCGATGTCAGGTTTTGACGCGTGGCATGCTGACTCAGCCCTAGCATCTGACACGTGTCTTTGATAACTTGCCACTTCTTGATCATACTTCCATTTTCCAAAAATACTAAAGCGGCCCTTATGCGGCTCGCGGCGATGCGAGCGTGCAAAGTGCGCCATCAAAACACCACATTACGCCCATCGCACGATTTCGAATCCGAATCCAATTCCGTGGGCGTGCGCGTCGGGTGCTTCGCACCCTCCGCTAGAACTATGGAGAGTGGTTAGCCACATTAAAACATTTCTATGGAAACTTGCATCCTTATAAAGAGCTTCCATTTCTTTTCTTGTTTCCATGTGGGATGAAACTTTTCTTTCTTATTTATACCCGCGTGAAATGCTTCCACTTTCTTCCATCTTTCCATGTGGGATGGAATTTCCTTAACATGAGATATCTTTATTTTTCTTACCTCATTTTTCCCATTACTTATCTTATGAATATTTTAATCCTTCAACTTTTAAAGTTGACATTTTTAGTCCAAAATAATTATGGGATTTTCTAGGATGTTACATTTAACTTATTATAAAATTTTAAAAACACAGTCTTGTTTAGTTTATTTTATGAGCATTTCGATATAAATTTTGTTAGAAACGGAACACTTTTAAAAACATGTATTTTTTATAATATATTATATGTAAACTAGTTTTGTTACTTGTAAAAATTCAAGTTTTTTAATATTTTTTATATTTAAAATAATACAATTTAAAAAATAAACATTTTTTTTATTTTAATAAATTTAATAGAATTAATTAAAACCTAAATAAATATATGTATTAAAATAATTGGGTTGGGTTGGGTTGGGAATGAAAGTTAAAAATTGAGTTAGGTTGGGTTGTGTATGTGGAAGAGAGGGAAATTAGTATTTTATTAAAATGTTGGGTTGTGTTGGGTTGGGTTGTTGATAAAACTAGTCTTAGGGATTCAGGGTCTTTTTGAATTTTGATTCATAGTACGAAACTAAAAAAATGGTAAGTGTAAATGATGGATTTTGTCTTAATAACTATATAATGAAAGTGTTAAAAACATTAAAAATTATTTTTTATTTATATTATAGTGTATAAAATACAGATATATTGAATGTAATTATATTTACATACCATTTTAGAATTTTTATTTTTTTTTTAAAAGGCGATTGTTGATTAAGAAAGGGGAAGAAAATATATAATTTTATAAGAAAATTATTTATTTTAGATTTTAATTAACAATAATGTTTTAAAATCTATATCTATACTATATATAATGCATGAGTGAATGACCTATTAAATTTTAAGAGGTACAATCACTATTACATAAATTACAATCTCTAATGCATGCAAATTTAAAAATTTAAGGGTATTATGGTATTTAGACATTTTGTACGATTAAGAATATGTAGTTTAGAAAATAATTACAATTATGATCCTTCAACTTTAATAAAACTTTGTTAATTTATCAAGTAGTTATACATAAGCCCCTTGTTTTTACCCATTTATTTGACAAATTCATTTAAAATTTTTATTTCTTCCGTATCTTTTAATATATTATGTTTTAAAAAAACCCTAATTTACCATTGCAACGTGCTTAATTTTTGTCACACCCCAACCTAAAGCGGAAATGTCGGGGCTTGATCCGATTGCTCACAGCTCGAAGATACTTTCATATATAAAATGTGACAATATCTAATTAGTTATTTTATTAACAGAATACACACAATATCCAAGTATAGCAAACAATATAAGTACATGAATGTAAACTCAAATAATATTTTCTTGTTTATATCCTAAGGTTTTGTCTACATGTCTAACTTCAATCTTCAGTACAAGCAACCTGCATATGCGTAAAAAATGGAGTTTTGTCAACAAACGTGTTGAGTGAGTTTATCACCAGTTTTTGACACAACAATATAAATAAGCATAACGCGATAAGTGCGGTAAATAAAATCAAACCATAAACAAATAAGTTGTTGATTAAACAATTGCCAAGCAAATCGGGCAACGGTAAATCAATCATGAGCAAATAATAATAAGACCGTTGCCAAACGAATCGGGCGGTGGTCAATAATATGAGAACACGCTCCAAGGGGATATGTCAAACGATTGCATACAAAGACAAATAAGCACATAACAAGTATATTTGATTAATCATACACAATTACACGTTTGCTATTTTTGATATATATATATTTATATATAGTATAATATACGCATATGTCCCGAAAACGTTGTGAAAACTGAGTAAAATAGGGGAATGATAAAACTCACCTTAGACTAATGACAAATGAATATAAATACGAATAAGCGAGTCGTCCACTACGGGTCAAATGTTATAAATGATCAGAATATGAATCTGTGAGATATGATAATACAATTAAAAACGAACTCGTGGCCACTGGAATCAATCCAGACAGACATTTAGAACTCAAGTTAGGTTATATTTAAGATTTAAGCGAGCTGGTACTTACCAGAATCTGAACAGCGAGTCAGGAGTCGGGTTTTGGTCAGTATTCTTAAAAGTTCATTACAAGAATAAAAGTCTTCTGGACCGAACGTTGAATCTGACCAGAAGTATAAGAAAATGTTAAGTCAAACTAGTTGACTATTTTGCCCTTTAACGAGTTTTAAACGATTTGACCAGTCAACACCCTTCAACCACCAAAATTGATTGAAGGCTATTAACTAGGGAATATATATGAATGATTTCTCAGTTTGCAACTTACCCGGAAATGTCAGGACCGTGAGTAGGGTGAAACCTTAGAAAGGTTGACAAGAACACACCGACTCAATTACCCAAAGGCCTGTTGAATATTCCTGCGGAATCAGAATATCCAACGAGTGGGAACGAACGAGTGTGAAGAATAAACTCAAAACAGTAATAGATGGTCAATAAAAGCTCATTCAATAGACAAAGATTCACTATAATAAATACATCATTAATGGAACAGTGAAAGGAATGTCCAGGGTTTTGTGTGACGGCGGCGACGATTGTACTAGAAAACAAAGAGAATATTCTTTGGAATGTTTTTCTTATTCAGTGTGTGCCAGCTTGTATTCCGTCTGGAAATCCGTGTCCTAAAAGGTATCCTAGGACCCCTACTTATAGACCCTGACATTCCTTCTAAAAGTTTCTAATCATTACATAATGAAATACAAAATAATACGAGTGTTGAGTCCTCGAGAAAGATAACAATCTTGCTCGAGCAAGCTCACTATGCTAGGTATGCTCGTTGACTGTCCTCGAGCATACTTTGCTTAGAATATCTTCAGTGAAGATATTCCCTTCCTGTAGACTTCATTCTTCTTGACTAGTCCATGCATTGCTCGAACCAATCCATCGAGCAAGCTCATTCTTCTTGATGTCTTCAGTTATACTTATTCAGCAATCTTAGCATGCTCGGATGTAAATCTTGCTCAGGAACTGAACTATGCTCGAAGTCCTTGCTTTGATCACGTGACACCTTCTTATTGCATTCATGCTTGTCCCCATGTGCTCAATCATCCTGTGCTCGTAACACTTGGTTAAAACTTGTATGATCAAGTTGTTTGCTTGATTGGCAATCCATGCTCGATAGAAGAATACTCTTGCTCATTGAAGTGTAGCTTGCTCGAAGCCTTAACACTTAGAAGAATTAACCATTTAAGGTTCTGAAGACCTTGCTCGAAGTAGTAAAACCATGCTTGATCATCTAGGCTTGCTCGAAGTCCATACTTAGCCATTTTCTGAAGAGGTTGAGAAGATTCCAATCTTCCTTATCATAAATCCGACCCAGACCCAACAAGAAAGTGAAAGGATCAACATATACGATGAGTCAAAGGTTGGTGCATAAGCAAAGTCAACCGAATAAGCGTGTATCTTCAACAATAGTGCAAAAACCGAAGGATTTATAGGAGCAGAGGCAAGTGACGGCTGGGTTTAGTATATTAGGGTATGAGAAAAGTTTATGATAGATATTATGAGGATTGTTTACATAGAAAACACTAAAACGAACCATATTTAGTAAATTCACTCATTTAGGAAACCGTATATGTATTTAATGACTAAATCAATGAAATAAGGTGTAGATTTCGTGCATGATCAGTATTTTATGAATATGGACTTGTATTTTAGTTATAATCATTTTCTTGTATCTTAATTTACTCGATTTATGCCAAAAATAAGCGATTTGGATACTAAAAACAAATTAGGAAACAAAATAAGCTATTTAATGAGAAAATCTAGTACAATAACTAACAAAATTTGGCTTGGACACCAAGAAAATGAAATTAGGCCAGCTATAACATTTCTTGGAGTTTAAGTTTCGTTAATTTAATCGAAAATTGGAAAATTGACAAAATTAGTCCCTGCAGTTCCCGAAAATGCGATTTTTAGCCGTTTTAAGCGATTTTAAAGGTTTCTAAGGATTATTTGGCATGATTGAAAGTTATGGAATTATAAAATAAGTTAAACCAAGTTAAATACACATTTTAATCAGTTCAAAAGATCCGAATTACATTCTCGAATCGGTTTAAACAAATACGAAAAATTCGAGATGTTACAATTTTGTCGACGTTTCAATATAAATTTTATTTTATTTGGAGGCGTTTATTACAATCTACAAATCAATTAAGCATAAAAGTACAACTCAAATATGCAATTATAAACCTAAAATATATTTACAAATTTAGCCTTCAATTACACTCAATATTTGGAAATTTAATTAATAATTTCCCTTCCACCCCCATCCCTTTAAGTTTACCCATACATTTATCTATATTTTCTCTTTTATTTGTTTTTCTTTTATATATTTGAATATAATATATTTCAAATATACAATCACAACGTGCTTATTTTGTCGACGTTTCGATGTAAGATTTATCGAATATCGATGTGCATGTTATAAAACAAAATGATTTCGTGTTATTTAAAAAAAAAGTATCAGTGTTGGTGAGCTTCGATCATTTTTTTAAAATACTTTTTGTTGTTTTGGGTCAATGATCGAGGACTTTAACAGGTCAAAACACGTTTGAGTTATAACGGGCTTTAAGCTAAATGGGTTTAGGTCATTATGAAAAAAGTTTAAAATTTTGCTCATGTCAAAACCGTCAATTTTTGTTATGGTTAAAGCATGTTACGAGCATATCGAATCGAATCATCTTTAAAAAAACTTATGATTTTGGTTTGCGTCAAAATAATTATATGCAAATGAATTTGGGTCATTTAAAAAATATATCAATTTTGGCTCCGGGTGCACATTAAATCTTTGGTCGTTTATAAGATTTTAAAAAGGCTTTCCAAATAATTGTGACTACCATAGTAGTTTGTTGCTCGGAGTGTCATTGTGTATTTGATATGGACATTGAATCTTTATAAACAACCAAAGATCACGAATGCACACGTACGTGCATGCTATAGATAATATGTTTCTTTTTAATATATTCTTTTTATACCAATTAGTAGGTAACATGTAACTTTTTATCAATCTCTGCGGCTATTGGTGCACACACTAGACAAACTTTTCGCAAACACGGGTCTTAGTAAAGTTGATTTCAGGGGCTGGCCTTGATCTAACAGGGTGATGGAACCCCCCCCCCCCCCCCCCCCGGGTGGAATTTTGAACCCCATAAAAAAAATTTGGGATCCGTCACCGATTGATGTTTCATTTACACACATATTGAAGGCTATGGAACCAGTTTTCCCGGTTGTATTGTCTACTATATTTTTAAGAGAGCTATATGATGTTTATCCATATAGTATTATTGTATTTTATGCCATATCATTTAAAAAGTTTTTGAGAGTTCAGTTTATTTTTATATTTATTGACAGATGTTGACACAATGACTAAAGCCTCACTTAATTGGTATAGGAAAAAAAAGATACATTTTATTATTTGTTCATAAAAGAACATGTTTTTTTAGTCATTTGTTAATATTGGTTTGCTATTTGTTATCTTTATAATCTGATCATTATATTTGATAACAGAGCATGGTTTTGGAGTGCAATGACATCAAATTGGTTTTGGAGTGCAATGAGCCAATGACATCAAATTTGTCGAACCAATCGTGTAATGTTATCAACAAAAAATTTATTGTTAAAAAAAGGTAGATTTGCCATTATAACATCAAACTACTGGACCATGGGTATAAAATAAGGTTTAGGATTCGTATAGTAATTGTCACATACAAAAGCAACATCTCACTTTAAAAAAAAACTATATCTTACCATATGTTTAAATGGTTGTAACTACTAAAAATCTGTTTAAACATATAGTCGTCTCAGTAGCATTGTGCGGGTTTACTACTAGTAAAAAGAAAAAAAGAATGTCTTGGTCTCATCTTAGGTTTACTAGTAAGTTTTGAAGTGAGAAACCAAAAAAAACTCTTAGTAACACCATAATGATAAATCTTATTTAATGTACATCATTTTGATAATTATTGTTCCCACCAACACCATTTTAGAGAAGAAGATGAAGAAAAAAATTGGAGAGATCCAACACTTGATTTAAATTTAAGATAGATTTTTTTAAAAATTTTATTATTATTATTATTATTTTTTATAAATGAGTATTTATAATGAATAAGATCAAACTTGACAATTGGGTGATTTTTTCCCAAAGTATATCTATGGGTGATTATTATAAATTGGTTGTGGCTTAAATGGGATGAGCTCAGTACCGTACCGGTACCGGTATCGAAAATCGCCAAATCTAGGTACCGGTACCGAAATATTCGGTTCGGTACCGGTATTGGAGGTAAATATTCTGGAAATACCAGTACTGTACCGATCCCGAAACTTAAAACTTTGGTACCTATTCGGTACCGGTACGATACCGGTACCAAGTACCAAATGCTCATCCCTATGGCTCAATGGTAGAGCACTCACTTTAATAGTGAGTGATAGGGGGTTCAAACCTCACTATCACCAATTTATATGACAAATAGGAGGGATGACCCTGGCTTGCCAGGGTTCGACTCATGATCTCACCCGGTTTTACCGGCTCCTCGTTGTCGTCCTGTCTGTCGGGCGTGTGGGTCGTGTTTTATTCGGGAAATCCCTCAATAGGTGGACCGCTAGGGGCTCCGTCCGTCCGGACTCGTGACCGGCTCGGGCTACCAGTGGAGGCCCTACGGAATACCCGGCGTTACTTAGTTGGTCGTTCAAAAAAAATATATCTGTGGACACATCACAGCAGAAAATGTCTAGTCGAAGCGTCTGAAGACCACAAAAAAGAGAACGTCATCAATTACTTCTACCGCTAATCAATAATCATAGCAGCCACTCGATTTTGTAAGAGTATTTTAGGTCCTATGGGGAGGGATATTTTGAGAATCATATTGAGTTTTAAGAACTTAAGAACTCAATTCTTGGCCACACATTAAATTAAATGGATTGAAATATGTGGTTGGGATTAAATCTGACCAAAAAGTCAAAGTAGGAGAGAGAATAAATATGTAAGTGATTACACAAACTTTTACGTCCATTACACATTTACACATGTGTAAAAAGTCGACTCGGTGCGTAAAAAATTATGTAATTTTTTTACGTATATGTAACCTACATATATTACACATGTGTAAAAAAAATTTCGAAAAAAAAAATCGTTACGTTGAGTTCTTTCGAGTTCTTAAAACTCAAAAGGGTTCTCATTTGAAATCTCCCCTAGGTGCCATAAAACAAATAAACAATTTTCTTAAAATATAAGAAAACTGACTTTAATTCTTGCACGTCCAATTCTATGGTTGTTTAGATTTGAAAATGAATTTCAACAAAGGAGACGAAGCTTCCTTCTACAAGATCATACTCAGTGACTCACCATACCTAGTGAGTTCATATTTTAGTTGTAACTTTGAACACACACCATTTTTTATAAGACTAATTAAGTGCACATATATATATATATATGTTACAGCGATTGCCATATGCTTTCGCCAATAAGTTTCTGGAAAAAGGTGAGAACAAGAAACAAATTGTTATTCTTAAAACTGCAGAATCTGGTGTGGAATGGAGAGTCAAATATTTAAGGATCGGAGACAGGTATTACTTCATGGGTAGTTGGCTCAAGTTCAAGAACCAAAATCGTGTCGAAGTTGGTGACTTTCTGGTCTTTTGGCTTCGGTCTCCTTACCCAAATCCAATCTTTGAAGTATATATATTTTCACCCAACGGATGTCTCAAAAACACAGCTAGTAGCTCAGGTAATTTCTGTTTGCTAATCGCTTGTACTTATCTGGTTTAATATTATTTTCATAACTTTATTAATATTTTAGCATTGTGATAAAATTTTAATGCATATTTGGACGAATTATTGTAACGGATAAGAATCGTTGAACAAGGATGATTAATGGACAATAGACGTATTTTATTTTTCGAAAGCCAGAAAAATATTTAAAACTTTCAACTCTCTTGTTTTCTATAATCTATTAAGTTTTCTTGAGAATACTTTTACTAAGCAAATAGTTTCTAAAAATAAAAAATTAATGATATCATATGCTCACTCCTCTAATTTTTTTTGAAGCATCAAATTTCATAACTTTTGAACTTTTAAGTGTATTACATAAACAAATAAAGTTCAAGTATAATGATTAAAATGTTTTCAAGGTATGCCAAAGTAACTTTATGGATTAAAATTTTGCCGCAGTAAGAAAGAGGTGTTTTCAAGGTATTTTCATAACGGCTTGTTGGAGTATTTAGAAGGCAAGGAATGAGGTCGTCTTTGACAACGTGATCTCGGTCTCCATTTTGAAGGAGGATATTAAGTCTTTGGATTAAAAATAGGAAGTCCTTTAAATCTTTAAATCTTTTAAGTCGGATTAATTGGTGTAACTTCACTTTTTAGCAAGCCCTTCACTAGTTTTACCTTGTTTTGGTGAATGCCGTTCAAAAAAAAGTTTAACACATTCTGCTACATGACATTAAGCTAACAGTTATGCACAAATTTAAATTTCCAAACTAAAAGTAAAAATACATTTAAATACAAATTAAGATTTATATTACTTAAATGTCTTGCTCTCCATTGCTACCAGCAAAAAATCAATGTGACGGGTCGTACAAAAAAGTAGGTTGATCAAATTTAGAGATGCTCTAAGTTATTGACTTATATGATTTATCATAATTAGACCATCTCTAACGAAGGGTTTTTGGAGATTTTTGAAAGAGAGAGAAAATGAGTTGGGGGGAGAGAGATGATGAGATGAATGGAAGAATGTTGAGTAACATTCTTGGTAAAGAATATTTAAAAGCATGTATGTGAAGGAACATGTAGGAGAGAGAGAGTATTTTGATAGGCTGTGCCTTGTTAACATTCGAAAACATCATCTAAAAATTTATCTGTTGCTATTGATGATTCTCTCAGTTTGTTAGATTTGTCATTAGTTTCTTAGCTTTATGTTTTCATTAACATCCATGTGGATAAAGATGTAGTTTTCAGTTGTTTATTATACATCAAATATTATTAACATTACATGTTTTCAGTTCATTTAAATTCTTTCACCGATTGCATAGGTAATGAGAAGATAAGTTTGGTTGAAGAAGAAACCAGGGACATCGTTTCAATGGAAACCATGCAGGAGCCATTGACATTGTGGAGGGATGTTAAGGAAAGCTACAAGTATAGGATGGTAATTATCTAACTGAATGTTGTTATCGGACAAGTTACAAATTAATGTTTTATTAGCAGAGTTGGAATATATATGCAGCCACTGACGAGTGCCTTCGTGGAAGCGGCTGGTATCAATGACTATGGCAACCTGCGGCTGGAGAACAAGGATGGAAAGACATGGGATGTGATTTTCGGGAAGTATGTGCCGAGTAAGACGCCTATCATTGGAAGAGGATGGTTCGGTTTCTTGAAAGATAATAAGGTGAAGATAGGTAACAGTTGTGTTCTTACTCATGTTCAAGACAACCTTGTTCGTGTTCATGAAGTTAAGAAGCGAGGAAGAACCAATGGATTGAAGTCAAAGGGTCGTTGATTGTTGTTCAAAGACGTCTTGAAGTAATTAGATATAAAACTCTAGGGTTGGGCTCAAAAGATCTTGTTTAACCATCTTAAAAACCTTTAAACTATATGGAACATCACTATGACTTAAACTTTGTATAGCACTTGTTAGATCATCACTAATAGGGGATTCTTAGAGTGTTTTTAAGAAGAGAATGTGGTGTGGATGAGAGGGAGTATGATGTGGATGAGAGAGGGCGGGCCCAAAAAATCTTGGAAGTAATTATCTAATGGTTAGGTTTAAATAGGAAGTTTGATTTTCCTAATAAGGCTAAAAAGAAGGGTATTTTAGTCTAACACTTTAATATTAAAACTCACCTACTTTAATCTCAAAATCCACTTACATTAATTTTCAAAAACCCACTTACATAAAACCCAATTACATATTCACTCATCTCCTACAACCACCACCACTCCACCGCCACCTCGCCGGAAAAGTCCAAAAAAACACAATGAAAAACACTATGAAAAACACAATGGAAAAAAATGAAAAAAAAAAAAACACAATGATAAAAACACAATAAAAAACACAATTGTATGACACAATGTAAAAAATATAATGGAAAAAACAGAATGAAAAATACTATTGTGTAACAAAATTTTGTAAAACACAATTTGTAAAACACAGTTTATAAAAAACCCACTAATTTTTTTTTTAATTTTTATATTACAATATGGTACTCATATAAAAGATAAAAATACACTCGTTATTATGGTGAATTTGTTTTACAATAAAAACGTCGTAAAAAAAAGTTATGGACGTTTTAAAATGATGGAGGAATTGGCATGTGCCTTACATGTGGAGAGAGAAAGTCAACAAATATGTTATTTCTTTTATGCCCTTTACCTTGTGTTCACACTTGATTTCCCCCTAAACTAATCTCAACCCTCTATGTTAAAAATCAATGGACAAGATTACTTCTTATCTTTCCTACAAAAACTATACTTCCTATTATAACATAACTCATCTAATATAAGTAAAAGCGATGGCTGGCGTCGCGACCAGTTATTTTGTTATGTTTTGTTATTTTTTAGTTTTGGTAGGCCTTTTTTTTTGTTTTTTTTAGTTTTGGCACCATAATAAAAGTAACGCTAACTGACCGAACTCTTTTGTTTTAGTTTCGGTACCGTAATAAATGTGACGAAATCGACTGAAACGTAACGTTAACCGACCGAACTATTTTCTTTTAGTTTCGGTGTCGTAATGAATGTGACAGAACCAACCGATTTGCGTAGACTCACCGCCTCAACTCCTGAGTTTTACCAATGTCACCCAATTAGCCCACCTCAATTTATATCAATTTTTTGTTTTGGTTATGGTACCGTAACGAACATCATGGAAATCGACCAAATTCACGTATAATCACCCGCCTCAACGCCCGAGACCGACATTGATCGGGTTTTATCAATATCCGATTTTACCGACTGACAGCACCTTATATGCCCGCATCAGTATTTATTTTGTTTGTGTTTTTGTGTTTGTTTTTCATCTGTCACCGTGACAAATGTAACCAAAAGCGTAATGAATATGACCGAAACCGACTAACTTTGCATAGACTCATTGCCTCAACGCCTGACTTTGACCAACATCTGGGTTTTATCGACCGACGCCATCTCATTGGCTCACCTCAATATATATATATATATATATATATAGAGAGAGAGAGAGAAGGGTTCAAATAAGAATAAGAAGTTTTCTAGGAATGATAAGAACCAATAGATTTTTAACAAGTGGCATTATAACCTAGGGATGAGCTTTTTTTCCTGAATACCGATACGGTGCCGTTATCGTACCGGTACCATACCGACCGATCATTAGCGGTATCGGTATCGGTTTTTGTTTTTCTTAAATTTGGTATCGGTAAAAAGTGGTATCGGTACCGGTACTTTGCGGTAAATATCGGTATTTGTACCGAATTTATATAAGATATGTTTAGAGATTTTTTAAGGATCCTTGATTGAATTTTAAAAAATATCATTAATTGTATTTACCTATTTTAAGAGAATTTTAATCAGAGTATCTAATTATCTATATTTCATTTGTAATTAATATTTCAAACCTCAGTTTTTTTTTTCTTGAAAAGCAACGAATTACACAGTTAAAGCATTATCATTCAAGATTTTAAAACACTAGCTAGCTTAATATGAAAGAACGATCTGAAGAGATTTATAAAAATGTTATCGCCTTGTAATTTTTTTTATCACAACAGCACAAAAATATTCAATAAATTAACAATAATCAGTGAGTAATAAAAATTAGAAGTTTTGACCCACATAACACATTAAAAATGGTTTTACTTTGTGTTGCAAAAAAAAAATAAAATGCTAGTTTAGATTACTAAAAAAAGATAAAATGCTAAAGCGGCATCGAAGCGGTAAATTACCGAAATACCGGTATCGTGTCGGTATCGAACCGATATATTCGGTACGGTATTCGGTACCCATTTTTTTCTCAAATTCGGTATCGGTACTTTCAGTATTGGTACCGGTACAGTACCGATCTCATCCCTATTATAACCTATGGTGAAAGAATAATTCTAGAAACTATGTCGATTATAAAGGTGATTTTAAATCTCAACCATCGATTAACATGATCCAATGGCTATGATTTATTCTTAGCCTTCCTAGGAAACTACTTATTTTTAGTATAACCCTCCCCTATATATATATATACTAGATTTTATCCCCCGTATTACGGGGGTTGTTTTATATTATTCGTTTCTAATATTTATTTATGTATATTTGGATTTTAATTTTATTTATTGTAAGAAAGTTAATAATTAATATACTTGAGGTTTGATAATGAAATGGTTTCACAAATAAATGATATGTTATAATCCAGTTTAAAAGCTATCAGGGTTTGGTGATACCCATTACCCATTTATTTTCTTTATTATAAAATTATTTCTTAATTATAAATAGTATCTATTTTTTAAATAAAATAGGATATTAATTTTTAGTATATTCCTATTTTATTGGATTTTCATATCAAATATTTGATGAGATTATTTTTAATATAATGAAATGTTATAACACGTTTAAAAGCTATCTGGGTTTGGTAAGACCTTTACCCGTGAATTCGGGGCAAATGCGTGAGAATCATTCATTTACAAATAAAGTAGTCTGATGATGGCTTGAGAGAATGGTTGTTTTACATTTTTTGTTTTTTATTATTTATTTTTTGGATTTTAATTTTCTTTATTGTAAGAAAGTTAATAATATACTTAGGGTTTGATGATGAAAGGGTTTCATAAATAAATGATATGTTATAACCTGTTTAAAAGCTATCTGGATTTGGTAACCCATGACTCGCTTATGTTTTTTACTATAAAATTGTTTATTAATTATAAATAATATCTTTTTCTTTTTAAATTGGATATTAAATTTTAGTATATTCCTATTTTGTAGGATTTTCATATCAAATAATTGGTAAGATTAATTTTTAATTTAATAAGGTGTTATAACCCGTTTAAGAGCTATCTGATTTTGGTAAGACTCATACCCATGAATTTGGGTTAAATCAATGAGAGGCCTCCATTTAAAAATCAAGAAATCTGATGGCTTCCATAAAACGGGGAGCTACCACATCGCGACACATAGGATTTTTGGGTTTTCGTTTATATATATATATATATATATATAGGGGTGGGTTCTAGTGAAAACTCCTCTTAAAAAGAAAACTTAAAAACTTCTAAAAAAGTATTTTTAACTTTTAAAATTTTTTTTAAGTTTCTTTTTTCCCATTATTCTTATATGTTGTTATTGGTTCAAAAACAAAATAAAAAAAAAAAAAAACTTGTCGGTAACCTCGTGGGTATAGTATGCATTGCATATATGCAAAAGTGTTTGTATTGCATAGATAAACACTATTGCACATATTTGATACACACTATTGTATATATGCAATATAAGACTAATACACACATCGAATACACATTAGTACGTATGTGTAATACAACATTAACGCACATGTGTACCACATCGACTTTTATTTTATTATTATTTTTTCCATATAATACAACACTACTACACATATACAATACACAAATATTGAATATATGTAATAAAACACTATTAAACTCAAAAATACATAGTAATACACATGTGTAATACAACGGTATGGCACAGTAATGCGTATGTGCATTACAGCGGGTTTATTTTATTTTATTTTATTTTTTTATATTTTTCGAGTAAAATATAAGAAAATATAAGAATAATGGCTAAAACAGAATTTTGAAAATATTTTTTTATTTTTAATTAAAAATAATTCTTTAGGAGTTTTTAGGAGTTTTTTAGTTTTCTCTCTAAAGGTGAATTTTCTCTTGATCCTCTCCTTATATATATATTGGTTTAAGTTCAGGAGAGAAATGAGATTATTGTGAGAAATGTGAGAAATTAATATGAACCACTAGTTTTATTTTATGTTTTAAATATTTAAAAATAAATGAAAAAAATATAAATGTAACAATAAATGCATTCTCTCTTTTCAATTAATACAACTAATATAACCATAATAAATCACTCTCAAATTATGGATACACATATCGACTGTAATCGTCAATGAAAGAAACGAAGTATCTTTCATGATTCCTAGACATGGTTCTGAAAGGATCGCATACATCAGTATGTATAATTCTTAGCAGATCCTATGCTCATTCATTCATATGAGTGAAAGGAGCCTTTGGCGAGTTTGCCAGCTAAACGAGATTCATAGTGTAACACCCCGTAACCGCAGCGGAAACTTAAACGGGATGCAACAGACACCTCTGATATCAACCACATTGTTTATAAAGAAAACTGAATACATTGATATACTTCAAATTACATTATCTCATATTTCATTACCGTCTAGGTGATACACACATCATACAATACGATACATAATTCTATTTATTATAATGTATCCTAACATCCCGCACGCAAATCTTACACACATCAAGCACTTAGCACGTAAGCAATCACTTCATCTTAATTGAACCTGAAAAGCATGTGAGAAAACTGGTCAACTACGAATAGTTGGTGAGTTTCACAATTTGAGTAAACCATGATAAATCCATATCATAAGATAATATTATCGATGTAATTATGCTGAGCCCACAAGTGAAACCTCTGTTAACCCATTACTGTACCCGTTCTAGGGGGCAATGTTAACCCAGAAACACTTCTAAGGACATCTGGGGACACTGTTAACCCAGTACAGTACCCATTCCGGGGGCAATGTTAACCCAGAAACACTTCTAGGGACATCTGGGGACACTGTTAACCCAGTACTGTACCCATTCCGGGGGCAATGTTAACCCAGAAACACTTCTAGGGACATCTGGGGACACTGTTAACCCAGTACTGTACCCATTCCGGGGGCAATGTTAACCCAGAAACACTTCTAGGGACATCTGGGGACACTGTTAACCCAGTACTGTACCCATTCCGTACAATTCCCGTACAATCAAATATTTATAAATACACGCAAATCCATGCGTTCAGTATGTACTTAAACATTTCAATAGTAACATGCTTTCCGCCCCGGGAAAATGTTTAAAAAAAACAATTCAGAAAAAGGGGCTCGTGAAACTCACTTTAGCACATGCAAGCAGGTAACAACAGTCATTATCAGTTAACACGTCCAATCTGTAATATGATCCCTACGATCGTTACTATACACTCACTATTAATATAACTTTAACCGTGTTAACCGGTACATATGGGGACACTGTTAACCCAGTACTGTACCCATTCCGGGGGCAATGTTAACCCAGAAACACTTCTCCGGACGCAGATTGTGATATCGTTTAGAGTTCAGTAGTCAAACTTACTATTAGTTTGTTTTCCCCGTTTTGCGTGCCTAGCATGGTTATCCGTTTTTACGTTTCAAAAATGAGTTTGGTCACACACGACCCGAAAATAGTCGTTGAATGATAATTTAATTAAAGTTGTGAAATTGGAGCTCGGTTTAGACGCCCCGATTGGCCACTGGACCCGTTTCCGTCTTTAGTGCACCGGAAAGTGTTTTATCGGATAAAATTACCCAAATCATCCGAATTATTTTCGGATGATTTATTTTTACTTGTTTAACTCAGTTATATGAAAATAGTTCATTTTTAGGGTTTTTATACACCGGTCAGCTCGTTTAGGCGAACTTTACCGGTTTACGCGTTTTAAGCTTTAAAAGTTTGTTTTTATTTTCTTTTTAGCACAAATAATTATCCGTTTAATCTCGGATCTTGATATTTTGCACAAATCACTTTTTGACAGTGGGGAATTTTATAAAAATATTTCCAGAATTAAAATTTATATTTAAAATTTATTTATCTATTTTTAAACACCATTTAAACACTAAATATGTCGTAAATACCAAACAACCTTAGAAAAATCCCAAATTTTTCCTGGATGACCCCTGCCATCCACATAGTCCCCTGTAATTTTTTTCTAGAACCAAAATCTCTCTTTACATGCCATTTTCACTAAAACCGAGCTAGAAAACCCTAGAACTCGTTTAACCGAAAAGTCTACTTAGACTTCTCCAACGGACCTAAAGTTTTGTGTGTGAGTTTTACATGTTATAAAAAGCTTATCTGGAATTTTCCAGAAGTTTTCATGATATTCAACTATTTTTCACCATTTTTAGCCAAAACCGAGCATTAAATTCACCAAATATTCATCCTTTGTCCAAAAATTACCCAAAATTCACAGAACTCATATTTTCATGTGTAGATCATCCCTGTAAAATTTCATGACCTAACTCTAAACCTACCACAATCTGTCCAAAAATCCAATACCGAACATAAACCGAATATACCTTTTGTTTTCCGCCACTACAAGCTACAAACTCATCTTTCCGCCTTATCTACCACTAAATACAGAACCTACAACCAACATACCACAATACCAAGCAAGTTACACTCTCAATCAAGCCTCTTACACTATAGTTTCGGTTATTGTTTCAAAACTAAAGTTTAAACCGTAAAATTTCGTTTTTGGTTCGTTTAACTCCTTTCTTGGACCAAGATCCCTTGTATAACCCGTATACATCACTTGATCATGCAAGAATCGGTTTTCATCTTTGAAACCTCATTTTCTTGCAAACAAACTCAAGAAACGAAGATGGAAACGTATATAACCCGATCATTACCCTGGTTTTCTTGCTAAAAATCTCGGTTTTTAGTTCATGATCTTGAGAGAATTGGTGGATGTAGCAATGGATGTTATAAAAAAAATGATAAGTAAGGGGTATAAACCCCATTTCCGATCGGAATCCATGGGGGGTTGGGTGGGACCCGCCTCTCCATTTCTAGCCACATATTTGGATTCCTGTAATCTGGATAACGTTTTGGATAATCTGGTTCAGTTTGTTTTTCGGTTAAACGTTTAATTCGGCTTAAAACGAGGTTAAAACGGTCGTTTTCGGCTTAAAAAATGAAATTTATATAAAACCGATTTAAAAACTTTAAAAACTTAAACCATGACATTTATTAACTTAAAACATCATATTATTAATTATTGCGCATCTTTTTCGGCTTGATCGATCGTCTCTTGCTCGGTTTGGTATTAAAGGTTTCGTTTAACGTACCGTCGTACCATTAAATCGAAATTCTTTTTCTGTGCTTTAATTCACTTATCCCGAAGCTTTAATACTTCGTAAACATCATTAAATATCGTAGATATCGTCTATAATTGAACCTTTGATTCGTTCGGGTTTCAATAACTATCGATCGATTAATCGCTTATTCAATACGATGAATTATATATTCACGTACAATCAATACAGTGAACCATGTATTCTCGTATAATTACTATGGTAATTCATATACCCGACATAAAATATGACGTAACTATTGTCTACCGGTTAGGGTATATCTGGTTTCGTCGGAATCGTTACATTCTCCCCCCGTTAAGAAATTTCGTCCTCGAAATTTTACACGCCCACTATCCCCTTTCGAGAGAAAGGTGGGGGTTTTTCCTTCAGAATTCACCCTCGCGTTACCAGGTATAATCTGGTCCTCGCTGTGAATTCCACTTAATCTTAATAAATAAAGCTTGGTGTGTCCAAACTGTTTAGTTTTCCCGTCTACTAACTCTACGGAATTATTTATGATATCAGGCATGTCTTCTATGAGTACCTCCATTACTAGTACTTTCGTTGCCTCATCGCTTAGGTACTTTTCAATCCGTATACATGGCAAAACGTCATGAATAGTACTTAGCCCCCGGAGTACTTTTAATCGATAAACTAAATGACCAATCATGGAGATAGTCTCATGAGGTCCAATATATTAAGGGGCTATTTTCGGTTTTGCCAAACCTCATATCACCTCTCTAAGGTGATGCCTTAAAAAATGCCTTGTCACCTCCTTCCAGTGACAATGGTTTCCTATGAATGTTGGCATAAATCCTTTGCCAATCTCGCGCTGCTCTCAACTTATCTTAAATATTATAAATCCGATTGGTTGTTTCTCGAATCAATTCAAATCTTATGGCTTGATTGACGCCCATTTTCAATTTAACAAATTGGTGATAATTACTTCACCCATAGAAAGCTTCAAGCTCTCGATACTTCCTTCCCCGTCTTCCAATAATGGAAGTAGGATGACTATTTCAATCTGAGATAATTGAAAATGGTACTCCACGACAAGAAACCATTTCACCATCATGAATTTGGGCGAGAATCCATTGTGGTAATCGTCATGGATTGGGATGAAATGTGAGGATTGGTTAATCGATCCGCGATTACCCAATTTACATCATGCCTTTGATTTATCTTGGGAATTTGCGTCCCGAAATCCATTGTAATTTATTCCCACTATCATTGTCGAATTTTCTGTCGTTGTGGCGTTCCCTAGGGTTTTCGGTGTGCAGCCTTATCTCTTGCATAACTTACATATTCACCAACATACGTAACCATTTCTTTCTCCAAACTCGGCCATTAATAAAATCCTTTCAGATATTCGTATCATCAATAGTCTATTCCGATCCCGGATGTATGGAATATTTCGATCTACGCGCTTCGTCCATGATTAATTCACGAAGGTCATGGAGGGTCGGGATCCAAACCCGATTTTTGAAATTGAGAATTTCGTCCACGCGCTGTTCGAAATTCTTCTCATTGCCGTAAAGTCCCACCTTTTTCAATTGTTCCTCTTTCAACGCCTCACGTTGAGCGACTCGAACCAGGTCCGAAAGGTTCGACTGGACTATCATCCCTAGCGCTCGCACTCGCAATGGCTTAACCCGATCTTTCCTACTCAAAGCATCGGCTACGACGTTAGCCTTGCCGAGGTGATAACGGATGTCACAGTCATAATCGCTTAACAACTCGACCCATCTTCGTTGAATATGAGACTGCGGTCTCTTATCATCAATAAAATTTGTACATTTGCGTCGTACAAAGGAGTATGAGTTGGGTAATGCCAAAAATTCTTCAATAAACCGCTGATAGTCTCCGGCTAGTCCTAAAAATTTGCGCATTTCCTTTGGCGCCTTGGGTGACTGCCAATTTTAATGGTTTCTATCTTATTTGGATCTATGTGAAATCCTTGTTGCTTTACAACATGACCAAGGGATTATGCTTTTTGTATTCAAAATCACTTTCGAAAACTTCGCGTACAACTCCTCTTGCTTTAACACTTCCACAATTTTCCTTAAACGTCGTTCGTGCTCTTCTTTACGTTGCAAATATATCAAAACATCATCAATGAATGCTATGACAAATTTGTCAAAATAAAGTTTACAGACTCGATTCATGAGGTCCATGAACACTGTCGGCGCATTTGTTAGTCCGAACGGCATAAATAAGGATTCATCATGGCCGTAACGAGTCCGAAACGCTGTTGTTGCAACGTCCTCCTCTTGGATTTTTTTCATTTGGTGATAACTATATCTAAGATCAATTTTTCTAAAAATAAATCGCCCCTTGCAGTTGGTTAAATAGATCATTTACTTCGAAGAAGTGAATACCCATTCTTGTTCGTCACTTTATTCAATTCTCCCTAATCAATACATATCCTAACACTTCCGTCCTTCATTTCCCAAATAACGCTGGTGCACCCCATGGTGACTAATTAGGTCGTATAAAACCTTATTCAATAATTCTTGCATTTCAGTTGGTGCAAGTCGGTAGGGTGCTTTAGCAACAGGGCCAGCTTGAGGCATTAAATCGATTCTGAATTCGACCCGTCGGGTTGGCGGTAATCCAGGAAGTTCTTCTGGGAAAACTTGTGGAAATTCTCGTACCACCAGGACATCTTCTATATGTTTTCTTTTAAATCTGTGGCAATCACGTTTGTTAAATACACCACGTCTTCTTGACGTAAATATTATACCATCTCAAGACGAGATTAGAGTGGTAACATAATGCCGTACACTTTTCTTTGTATCTAATCGCTTCATCGCCCGAAAGAGAGCTTCTAATCAGCTTCTTTTCATATTTGATTTCAGCTTCATGTTGAGTTAGCCAATCCATGTTAACTATTACGTCAAAACTTCTTAACTTTACTGGTCGTAGGTCAATAAGGAAAGGTTAATCGTTCAGAATAATAGGACAATTCCGAACAATTTAGTTAACCATCAGGGATTTACCGTTAGCGATTCTACAGTATAGGGTTCTGTAGTTCCACTAATCGGTAACTTTCCAAATGGTAGGAGGTTAACAGGAACTAACTTCTATCGGCGACCGTAAAAATATCACCGAAGCCTATTGATTTAAAACTACAACACACTTAACACCACCTTTGGATCATGACTTGTTTTATTCGAATTGCTCACAAAAGCACGGCTCCTTGCTTGATCAGAGGTTGATGCTTGTCATGAGGTTCGTCTTCCAATGACACCTTGGTTCAACCTTGGGCAATTTCTCTTGAAACGTTCTATACTGCCACATTCATAGCAAACACAACTGTTTGGCATAATTTGATTTCTTTGGATGGATTGTTATTGAAGCTGTTGGGTTCGGAGTGGTTGTACACGAATGGGTTGGGGCTGCCGGTTCACATGGCTTCAATTGGTTCTACAATTGGGGCATTACGTCCATCTTTACCACACCTGTGGCCTACTATCACTCGACATTCTTCTTTCTGCCGATAACTATATTTTCCACATTTAGGGAATGACCCTTCATGCGGTTCATGTTTTCACACCAGAACTAGTCTTAGTATAATTCTAGGTTGTAGGACCTACCTACTTATTCAAAAGCCTATCTTGCACTATACCTTTATCATTTCTCTTCTTTAACACTCGACGTCTCACCTAACGTCCTTCCATTCCGCTTCCCATAGAGTCAAATATATCAATGCTGGCTTGTGACACAACCCTTCCAAAGGTTGTATATTTTACAGGATTGACTATGCTCCTTATCGATGGAGTTAGTCCCCAATATAGCGTTCACTTCGCTTAGTTTCAGGAGTAATTAGCCATGTTACCAGACATGACAATTCCTTCAAACGATTAGCGTGTTCTAAGTGATCAGCACACAACATTTCTATCTTCCATAGCTCAATTTCCAATCTCTGAACTTAATTACTCGAATAAAAGTGCTCTGGCACAAGAATTTTAAATTCTGACCATAACATCTGAGTAATAATTTTTTTAACTATAATTTTGTACCATCGTGTTCCATCACGATACGACATAATCTACCAACATATCTGTAGCATATTTTACTACACAATGTTCTAGACTCTTACCAATATCCTTAACCATTTCGATCTTTTCTATCCACTCGCTAATCTATACCTCCCTTTACCATCAGTAAACTATTAATAATTTCCTTAACACAACCAACAAACATATCCTTCATACCGGATCTAATTCATTACGACTACTATTCATGTTTAGTTTATAACTAACACTTGTAGTTATAATAGTATTCGGTGGGACATTATCACTCTTAGTAATACCACTAAGAATTGAAATATTCATATTTATGTGATTGCTCGATCTATAATTCTGCGATCACATTTGCATCAACACTAGCAGTGATCTGTGATACGACATTCGGTATCATCATCTGCTATCTTTGAGCAATCAACCGAATCATATCAATCTCCATCATTGGAGTTACTCATTTTATGTCATTCTGCCGTACCCATCCCGTACGCAGTAATCAATACTAATCTCACCGTATAACTCGTTACCAGCTCAATCATAACAGCAGGTACACATACACACAAAATATTATCATACATATTACACATACCAGTATCTAGTATATATATGTCCCACAAATATAATAACACATGGACTTAACCTGACGTCGGTTAACGTTTAAATATGTTTCATAACCCTTGTCACCAACTGACATATAGATCTTTCTCAATAAGGATTAATGTTTTAATATGCTTGATTTCAATATCCTTCTGCATGTCAGCATAACTGATACATGCTCACCGTGAGCACCAAACGATTACGTACCACGGAGTTATAATATCCATGTCTATTTGTATATCCGGCATACACGGTATACCACCTACGAACGAATAACCAACTATGCTATAATGATTCCAACACCTCTTTGTGTATGGGTAATCATTCTATTCGAGTATACATGGGTATAGGCATCTAACGGATGTAAGGATAACATAGGGAGTTGCAAGGTTCAAGGTAATCGCGCAACCCATGTTGCCTTCAAATATTATCAATTACTATTATGGGAAACTCTATCACTTGCTCAGTCAATGTCCTCAGGCGTTCTAGGTTCGCTAAAATCAGTGATTCTCGATCTGGAGGTGGTGTGTCTCATATGTTTGAGAGTGAGAAATACACATATATATTTCTATATATTATTTTTATCTGCTCATTTATTATCAAATTTATTATTATTATTATTATTATTATTATTATTATTATTATTTTATTTTTACCTTAATGGAATAAGAATGGGTTCAGGTACAGGTCCGTCCGTACGTGAGGGTTGGTGGTTCGGGTGAACATAGGGGGTTATTAGGATATACGATATCGGTGTTGATAGGGTAAGGGATTTATCGATTTTGGTTGGGAGTGACGGTTACTAGATATTTCTGGTTAATATCAAACGGGAGATCTAACTTGGTACTATCATAACTATGGCCCGATAAGTCAGACTTATCATCAACCGATGCTCTAGAAATTTTCAGCATCCTCAGTACTTTTATTATTTCATCCCCCGGTTCCTTATCCGGGTCCTATTTCTCAATACATGCACCCACAAGATATGTACATATATATATGTATACACATTGGCACGCATAAATAATATTATATACTTTACACATATGTTGCCATTTTTACCTATTAACGTTCCTCGTGACTTCCCCTGACTTCCCTTGTGCGGACAAGTCTGTTATTATGTTCCGGACCATAATAACTCACTTGTCCATCCAAGTTCATCCAGATCTCATCACTATAAATTATTAGTTGATATTCAGATCCTATAATACTTGAGCAACTGGTTATATTTTAGTTATCTTTTAAAGACATCCTAATTCCTTATAACCAATGGCTCTGATACCAACTTCTGTAACACCCCGTAACCGCAGCAGAAACGTAAACGGGATGCAACAGACACCTCTGATATCAACCACATTGTTTATAAAGAAAACTGAATACATTGATATACTTCAAATTACATTATCTCATATTTCATTACCGTCTAGGTGATACACACATCATACAATACGATACATAATTCTATTTATTATAATGTATCCTAACATCCCGCACGCAAATCTTACACACATCAAGCACTTAGCACGTAAGCAATCATTTCATCTTAATTGTACCTGAAAAGCATGTGAGAAAACGGGTCAACTACGAATAGTTGGTGAGTTTCACAATTTGAGTAAACCATGATAAATCCATATCATAAGATAATATTATCGATGTAATTATGCTGAGCCCACAAGTGAAACCTCTGTTAACCCAGTACTGTACCCGTTCCGGGGGCAATGTTAACCCAGAAACACTTCTAGGGACATCTGGGGACACTGTTAACCCAGTACAGTACCCATTCTGGGGGCAATGTTAACCCAGAAACACTTCTAGGGACATCTGGGGACACTGTTAACCCAGTACTGTACCCATTCCGGGGGCAATGTTAACCCAGAAACACTTCTAGGGACATCTGGGGACACTGTTAACCCAGTACTGTACCCATTCCGTACAATTCCCGTACAATCAAATATTTATAAATACACGCAAATCCATGCGTTCAGTATGTACTTAAACATTTCAATAGTAACATGCTTTCCGCCCCGGGAAAATGTTTAAAAAAACAATTCATAAAGGGGCTCGTGAAACTCACCTTAGCACATGCAAGCAGGTAACAACAGTCATTATCAGTTAACACGTCCAATCTGTAATATGATCCCTACGATCGTTACTATACACTCACTATTAATATAACTTTAACCGTGTTAACCGGTACATCTGGGGACACTGTTAACCCAGTACTGTACCCATTCCGGGGGCTATGTTAACCCAGAAACACTTCTCCGGACTCAGATTGTGATATCGTTTAGAGTTCAGTAGTCAAACTTACTATTAGTTTGTTTTCCCCGTTTTGCGTGCCTAGCATGGTTATCCGTTTTTACGTTTCAAAAATGAGTTTGGTCACATACGACCCGAAAATAGTCGTTGACTGATAATTTAATTAAAGTTGTGAAATTAGAGCTCGGTTTAGACGCCCCGATTGGCCGCGGGACCCGTTTCCGTCTTTAGTGCACCGGAAACTGTTTTATCAGATAAAATTACCCAAATCATCCGAATTATTTTCGGATGATTTATTTTTACTTGTTTAACTCAGTTATATGAAAATAGTTCATGTTTAGGGTTTTTATACACCGGTCAGCTCGTTTAGGCGAACTTTATCGGTTTACGCGTTTTAAGCTTTAAAAGTTTGTTTTTATTTTCTTTTTAGCACAAATAATTATCCGTTTAATCTCGGATATTGAAATTTTGTACAAATCACTTTTTGACAGTGGGGAATTTTGTAAAAATATTTCCATAATTAATTTTTATATTTAAAATTTATTTATCTATTTTTAAACACCATTTAAACACTAAATATGTCGTAAATACCAAACGACCTTAGAAAAATCCCAAATTTTTCCTGGATGACCCCTGCCATCCACATAGTCCCCTGTAATTTTTTCAGAACCAAAATCTCTCTTTACATGCCATTTTCACTAAAATCGAGCTAGAAAACCCTAGAACTTGTTTAACCGAAAAGCCTACTTAGACTTCTCCAAAGGACCTAAAATTTTGTGTGTGACTTTTACATGTTATAAAATGTTTGAAATTTTTACCAAAGTTTTATAAATGTCTTAGGCCTTCAAAAATATTTTTTTTATATTTTTCTAATGCACACAAAAATCATAAAAATTCCTCCAACACAAAAAGGTACGTGCAGCTATTTTAGTGCGCAACAAAATGGTTTTATTTTTATAAAAATGATTACAAAACCAAATTAAATGATTCCAATTGGCTTTGATTCCTAACTCAAAATATTAAGTTCCATATGTGGAACCAACCAATTTAAACTTGCCAAAAAAGAGTTATGATGTCGGAAAACAGACCAGAATCAGCTTTGACACTTGATATTATAAAATCATAAAAAGCATTCAAATCTTGTCCAAAAATTACATATTATAACTTTCTGGAAACTAGACTCAAAGTAGAATATCATAGAAACAAGAATAGATCAAAAAAAATAAATTTTCATCGAGTTACTGACCGAGCAATAAACGATTATGAATCTGTCAGCAACCGTTTTAATCAAAATTCAAACCCTAACATGCTCAACAATGTATTTAATGGTGAAAGCGAAGTTCCTTGACATGATACCAACCTTTAATTGGATGGAGGTTGCTTGATAATGGCTGGAAAATAAAAAAAATTCGTGATGGGGGCTGCACTTGAGGTGCCGATCGGACCAGCAACAAGGGGAAGAAAGATTAGGGTTTTTGATATAATAAATTTACACTCTGACCCCCAAACTTCTAAAATGAGATGTCTTGAGCCGAAAGTTGAATAAAATGACTTACAAGAATGACAAAGAGGTCCTTTAAGAATTCCAAGTCGTGTCTCGGTTAAAAATACAAACTCTACAAGACATAAACCTTTTTAACGAAAATTTGCGGGCGTTACACACAATTATAGGCGTGTTCGGCCCAAGTGATAAGTTTTCGGCTCAGCTTGGTGTTCTCGGTACATAATTTTGAAACAATGAAAGCAACAACCTTTCGGGTAACCGAACAGGTTTTCGGTCAACATTTGACCGAGAACACAATTTAGCTAAAGGATTTCTAGTTTGACCAAGGATATTCGGTCAACCATCACCAAAAACACTTAAATCCGCCATCTTCATCTTCTCAAACACGTTATTCACCGTCAAAGAACAACCTGCAACTTCATGAAAAACTCACGACACCCTTAATCAACCCTAATCGCACGATGTGAACATCTAGACGAGCAATATCTCACACTTCAATCGATTCAAGATTAACCCCAATGGCTTCACAATCTTAATTAGAAAAACCGATTTAGTTAAGTGTTCATTACCTTTGAAGCTTGACGGAAATCAAAAATTACTTTGGAATTTCGGGTATTTGAGAACGAGAGTGTTCAGAATTCACGGATTAGAGATATTAATAATAACCAAACAAGCCGCCTTTCAAATTTCTTAAATATAACTATCTGGCTAGTGTCCAGATGTGCCAAAAACAGCAGTTTAGGCCAATTTGACCAGGCCAAAGTCATGTGACAGTGAAACCCGTTGGGCCAAATAGAATGGCCCACTAATCATAACCAGCAGACGTCAAATTTTTATGATCTAAAAAACACTCCCGATTCATGAAAAATGATTTCTTAAAGATATTTATTTCTACACGAGTAGACATGAGGTAAAAAATAAAAAGTAAAAATAAAATAAAATTAGAATAAAAAACTAAACTAAAACAAAAATAATTTACCTATCTAGCCTTCAGTAGATTTAACATGTTTTGGGATCAAATTTCAGCTGGCATAAAACAAGCAACCCCTTTTTTTAAGAAAAGATCCGAACATGAAATCATATTGATTAAGATACTTTCACAATGATCCATTTTCAATGTTATTGTGACATAGTAAAAAGAATGATAGCAGGTATTTATAAGCTTAGCGTGATTTTCATTGCGCCAGTGATACGATTAGATTTAATTAGGCATAAATCTTATATGGACATCACTTATGGACCTATGATGCCCCTTATCTCTTCTCAAGGCTTATTTGGCTTTCCCCAGATCACCCCATTTTGACTTTAACCCCCTAGTGCTTGATCAAAAGAATTTTTTATACAAATATAATTTTTAAGCTTTGAGGTTGAATGTTGGAATTACATGCCGTCCGGACTTACAAGCCTTACATTCAAGGTGTTTAGGACTTAGTTGTATGCCCTACCCCTGTAGTTCCCTGGTGCCCCTTTAAGCTTTTTGAAAAATATATTTGAATGAAAATAATTTACAGACTGTATATATATATATATAATTTATTTTATAATATTTTTGACAATCAAGACACTAACAGGCTCATGTATGACTGGGTAATTACTTTTCTGCCTATCATTCGGAGAGATGTATCCAGGGACATGCAACCATCTTCAAAATGACTCTCCATAATAAGTTTAGCAGATTTAGTTTATATCACTTCAAACTTGTATTTATCAAGGAAAGCTACCATACGCATCAATAACTAATCAAGAGCCATTTTAGCCTAATAACTTCACACGTTAGGCAAACAGAATCAATTTTTCTATCATTTCTCAAAGGTTCGATCAGTTTTCATTTGAAAATATTTTAAGCTTCTAGAAAGCTTTAGCTGAATAATAATATCACTTCTCAGATGATAACTTACGAGACAATTTTATATTCAATCACACTAGTCACTTTCAGTCTTCAGGTAAATGGCTATCCCATATGTCTACAGGTAGACAATAGGACCAAACATATGATAATACATGTCCTTAAAACTTAGGCAACCGACATAATTTTCGGTGAGAGAGCCTAAAATCAGATAGTTAAACCAAAGACTTATAAAAAAATTTTATATTCAGTCGCCCCGGTCACTTTTAGTCCTTAGGTTAATGGCTATCACGTGAGTCAATAGCTGAAAACGGGACCAAACATAAAGATATGTCCCTTAAACTTGAGTAACCAGCATATTTTTAAGCGACAGAACAAAACAATTTTTTTTTCTCCCCCTGAATTTGTACTGAAATTATACAAGAAAAAACAAAAATTTATGTCCAAAATTTAAACCTCAAAAATACTCAGTCTTCAAAATGAAACATCTTACGAAACCCTACAAGCACATTGAATCTGGTTGTTCCGACCGGTTTCGTAAATAGGTCCGCCACATTATTATCAGTGTGGACCTGTTCAAGACGAATTAACTTCGGGACGTAACAATCACGAATAAAATGAATTTTGATATCCATGTGTTTGGTTTTAGAATGCTGAACCGGGTTTTTAACAATGGCAATGGCAGCATCAGTATAACAGAAAATAGGAGTGTCAAGAAATTCCAAACAGTAATCCAGTAATTGATGTTACATCCAGATGACCTGTGAATAGCAGGCAGAAGCAGCAACATATTCAGCCTCAGTAGTGGATGTGTTACCCGTTTGTTGTTTCTTGCATTGCCACGATATGAGTCGATCCCCTAAGAACTGGCATCCAGCAGACGTAGATTTCCTATCAATATCATCACATCCATAATTGCTGTCAGCAAAAGCATACAAATCAAATTCTGCGTTTTTGGGATACCAAAGACCAAGCTTCGGTTGTCCCTTCAGATATCTAAAGATACGTTTAACAGCAGTTAAATGAGAGAGTTTAGGATTCGCCTGGAAATGAGCACATTGACAGACTGCGAACATGATGTCAAGGCGACTGGCGGTAAGATACATTAAAGACCCGATCATCGATCGATAGTATGTTTGATCTACGGGTTTCCCTCAGGATCTAATGAAAGAAGAAGTCTTTCAGTCATAGGAGTCGTCGCGCTCTTGGAATTTTGAAACTCAAACTGAGCCAACATATCTTCGACGTATTTCCCTTGATGCAACAAAATGTCGAGCTATGACAAACCTGCAAACCTAAAAATGTTTTTATCTTCCCCAACGAACTCATCTCAAACCTTTTCTTCATCACTTCCTCAAACTCATTGCATAGAGCAGTGCAGGTAGAACCAAAGATGATGTCATCCACATATATCTGAACCAGTATCAGATCCTTTCCAACAACCTTTATAAACAAAGTCTGATCAATGGTCCCATGCTATACCCGTGCTCGAAAAGATGAGCTGTCAACGTCGCATACCATGCTCGAGGAGCCTGATGAAGGCCGTAGAGAGCCTTGTCCAACTTATAGACATGCGACGGATGCTTTAAATCCACAAACCCCGGTGGCTGGTCAACATAAATTTCCTCCTTTACCTCCCCATATAAGAGCGTTGTCTTGACATCCATCTGAAAGACCGTGAATTCCATGTAAGATGCATATTCCAAGAAGATCCGAATGGCCTCAAGACGAGAAACTGGAGCGTACACCTCAGTATAGTCCAAACCCTCTACCTGACGGAAACCACGAACCACATGTCTTGCCTTGTTTTGAATAATAACTGCAGTATCATTCTACTTGTTGCGAAAAACCCATCTTGTATCCAGTGGTTTCTTCCTAGCGTGTAATTTGACCAACTTCCAAACCTTAAGTTTTTCAAACTGATTGAGTTCCTCATGCATGGCGTCAACCCAGCTTGGTTCTTGCAGAGCCATGTCAACTGTCTTAGGCTCAATTTGTGAAATAAAGCAAGAACACAAGTAGTTGTTTATTGTTCCAAACTGACTTCTGGTTGAGATGCCAGCTTCAAGGGGACCAATAATACTGTCAATAGGGTGATCCCGTTGAATTCTTGATGGAATACAGTGATTAGGAACAGAACAGTTTGTCAGTAAATTTCTTGGATCCTCGAGAGCTTCTGTGAGTGGGTTCCTCCATCAATCCCGTTAGTTAGGTTTTGTTTCGTTTTAATTATAGTTCATGAAATTCGGTTGCTTCGGTTTCGTTATTATGCTTTCGGCTTTTATTACAAGTTTATCTTCGATTTCGAGGTAAGTTTCTCACACCCCCTTTTTAAACGTTTTTACATTTTGGGGGCAGCATGTATATCCTACACAAATGATTACTTAGTATGCTTTATTCAAACTACAATTCACATTATGGGCTTGTTTATTTATATGCTTACTTGCGTTGTGCTATTATCCGAGTGCGTTGATTGTCCCCAACTGGAAAGGACCTTGCGTGCGTTGTGCGAATACCCCAGCACGTTCATTGTTACCAACTGGAAAGGACCTTGCTTGCATTGTTACACATGTTCATAAGAATTGTAAGGTTTTTACGTATGTATATCAAAACTGTATGATTATCACCAACTACCTATTAGTTGACCCTTTTATTTTATATACAAGCTACAGGTACAGTCATTAGAGGTTGAAGTGATGAAGATACTAGTTCTAGGTTACCAACAATAATGGACAAGTTAATTACAAATAATGGACAAGTTAATTTAGTTGTTATCCTTTTCTTTGAATATATTTCGTTGTTTCAACCTGTGTACTTGATATTTTAAATGAATTAATGATATTATGGTCACTTAAGAGTGTCACGTGTGCTTGAACAATCTGTACGTCAAACTCTGTCGTTTCTGCTTAAGCTGGGGTGTTACAGATTGGTATCATAGCCGTGACTACAAGATAGGACATTAGACGTAGTGCCCTAGTTAGTTATAGCTTATTTTTTTATTTGTCTAGAGTTGCATGATTATAAATTATGTTGTCCCTATGTGATTGTTCAGTGCACATGCTATATAACTATTGTTGATTCGTTTACGCTTCATATACACAAGCACACACACAATTATAAGGCTTATGCCTAAGACAAAGTTTTTCAAATATTTGCAATAATCGATTTTCTTTCAGTTTTCGATATTCCTTCTTTTTAAAGACGGGTTTACATTGTGGGTATGTAGTAACTGGAAGGGGGCGCGCTTGTTTTCCGAACTCTTGACACCAAGGTTATTGAAACTTAAGGATAAGCAATGTATACAAATCCCAATCAGACACGGGACCTGGTTTCTTACCTGGAGAGTTTGGAAAGGGCATGAAACCTATTAGGGCAAAGCGTACCACACGAAATGCCATACAAATCACAACTTTATGCATTCAAACATAACCATGTTCTCTTTGTGAAAAGAATATGGTTACACTCCTAAGGATGTCACACAAGTCATGGTGTTTCATGCAACGTGTGACTCTGACTCTCAATGTTTTACAGTGTGTTTTAACTAAAAGTCTGACAAGTCGTGGTGATACACGAATACCTAGCTTTTGATTCGATTTGATTACATATTTTGATTTGGGTGTTTTAACCAAAATTCTGTCTAGTCGTGGTGATACACGAATACCCAACTTTCGATTCCATTTGATTACACATCTCTGATTTTTGTTAGAACATACAAGTTATGATGACTCATACAACGTGTGATTCCAAAGACTCAATTGTTTATATTGCGTTTTGAAAAGTCATGGGGTTATGTGAATAGTTGAGTTTTAATTCTTTTTTTGTGTTTATGTATTCATAGAAATTTCTAAGTCATGCAATTACACGAATTGTCGAGTTTCAACCCATTTTCTTTATTTATAAATTCGATTAATATTATAATTTGAAAATTTCTAAAGGTCATGGTGATGCATGAAAAGTCGATTTTCAGTTCATTTTCCATATTGGTATGTATTCATTATTTCTTATGTTTTGAATTGAAAATACGAAAAATCATGGTGATACATGAATAGTCGATTTTCTTTATAAAATTCGTTTATTATTATGGATTCAATTGAAAACTCGAAAAGTTATGCTAGTACATGAACACTAGATTTTCAATTCGATTTCACTACTTATATTAATTTTGTATTAAATTCATATTTTTATTTCAAAATTTGATATATTTACCATATGTTTATTCAAAGATTTACAAGATTATTTTTTAAATGCGAAAACCCATGCTGACTCATGAACATTTAAATTTCGATTTCATATTTTGTTTCGTGTGATTTATTTCCTCTATTTATTATTACGATTCATATAGATGGATTTCAATTTTAGGAATCTCTCTTACAATATTTCTTTTGGTTATTATTTAAATTTCGTATTTACAACCCATGTCATATGAATTCTTCACGCTTCGTAGCATGTCTTCTCATTAGCCTCTACGTTGCCCTCAAAACTCAACCCACAAAACGACAACCCAGATCATCAAGCAATTGATCGTCGTGATCCTGACCATGATAACCCAAAATTCATCACTAACCATAACAATGCATTCAAACCCCAAAGCTATGCCCGAACCAATCTAGTCCCTACACAACTCTTGGATACTCAAACCTAACTCAACTAAAAATACTTACACGGGAACCCACCCTTGTGTAACACATGTAATTCCCCCATTCCGCTACCACGATGTCGAAATGCTCCAAATGGTGATAATATCGGCCACCTCATCAATCTTGCTAGGTAACTATATATACTTAGCACCACACATTTATCCCCACGACCTGTTGCCCAACCATTCACCTCAACCTTCTGTCTTACTGTATGCTCGTAGTAACCCGAGCACACCTTCAATACTCTGAAAAACCTAACTTGTTTCCGTCATGCAATACCCTACCCCACGTTTCCTTATCCACTTAAAATTTATTCGTTTCTGGCATCAATGCTTAATCTTTTCAAACTCATCAACCATTCCTAAATTTTAAATAAATAAACTTTTCTTGCATACTTTTCCACGTTTAATTATTTCACTTGAACTTTCAAATCTCGATTATTTTAAAATAGTCAAGTAATAAATATAAATATTCATATATTCACAAAACATTTGTTATACAAAGTATATTCAAGTTGATTATCTTCAAAATAACTATATGACAATTCAAATGATTCATTTTTACTACTACTACTATTATTATTATTATCATCATCATTACCGCTATTACTACTACTACTACTACTACTACTACTACTACTACCTTTATTATTATTATTATTAGTTAATTATTATTACAACTATCATTATTATAATATTTTTCCAAGGTTATATGATATCCTCAAATAAAAAAAATTACTTCAAACAAGTTCTAAGCCGTGAGGCTACTACATTATCACTATAAAAGTTTTATTTTCAACGGGTCATTTTACTTTTGATCCTCAATAATATTTTCATAGGGTGTCGCCCAACAGAAAATATTTTACACTAAAAGTTTTACAAAATTTTCTAAGTTTTAGCGCTAGCTAAGGATATTTTTTTTATCATGCAAAATATTATTATTATAATTTTTCCTTGAGTTATAAAAACATCATGTTGTTGCAATAGATTTTTACAAACTTAAACGAATCTCAACAATCAATTTTTTTCCCTTCTTTGTCAACACCAACGAGTTCCGATTAAGAGATCATGGCACCGTCCTATAACAAGTTTAATACCACCACCCATCTTCGAGAAGACAAGCATCGCAAATTACCTTTTCTTTCCCTTTCTTTCTTCTTCATGTATATATATTGTTATATATTATTCTGTTTTGACATTATCGAAATAATTTTATGTATCGATCTCTTTCAAAGAATGTTTACGAAGTTAATATTGAGTTTGGTTGTTCGTTATTTAGTGAACTATTTTCATTCATAATTGCATTTTGAATCGGTTTACTTTGATATTTCAATCTCGCATCTATAACTGATTTCCCATAAACCCCGTAAACGTAATCGTTTAGTGGTAGTTAGGCCTATGAACATGTTTATATACATGTTGAGTTTATTAATGTTACACGAATCGTTTTGATTTTTTAATTAGTTCTATTTCCGCTCAAGGTTTTATTCGAATTATTTTGTTATTCTTGATTTCAAAATTTCATCAATTTGACCATTGTTTTATTTTGATCTTGAAGTTTCAATTATTTGTTCTTGATTTCAATGTTTAATCAATTTGAGACCAATGTCTTATTTTGATCTCAAAGTTTCAATTATTTTGTCCTCGATATTGTATCAATTTAAGACCAATGTTTTACTTTGGTCTCGAAGTTCCAAATATTTACTTTGATTTTCTCAATATCAATGTTGCCTATTCGCGTTGTATTTTAAATTTTCGTTTGATTTACGTGTCATATTGACTTCAAGAACTTAATCTATGTTAATATTAAAGTTTCGTTTAGTACTTTCGAACCCAATGCTTTACCGCTTTACATGTTTATATGTTGTTGGCTCAATGCCACATTTAGTTACCTTGTTATTCTCTACTCCAATGTTTTCATTTAATTATGTTGATATTCATGACTTTAAAGTTTTCACTCATTATTCTTATTATTTTAAATTACTTTAGAATCTCGCTTATTTCATTTAAAACCTCAATATCATCATTTATTTTGTTTAAAACGCAATGATTTCGTTTATACATCTTGACCTAATATTTTCGTTTATCCTTGACCTCAAGGAACTATTTATATATTTTGACAACTTTGATTCTTATAGCTCATTGTTCTTGATTTTCAAGTTTATGTATAAAAATTTATTGTATTATCGTTTATATCTTAAAACCCACACAATGGGACGTATTATATGGACCGTCCAACGATAAAGGTAATTATAGGTCGACACGTAACTATCCAAGTCCTCACACGGAACACATAATAAGTCCGGTTGTGCACAATAACTCGAAACCTGAAATGATTTTGAAATACGGGACAAATGCAGTATGATAAGGGCATGGTGGATACATCGCTGGTACATCCTATATATAAGTGTCTTTGTCATAGTTCCCATTTGTGGTGTCTTTCGGGTTATTCAAAGATCGACATGATTGTCTTTATGTATATATAAAATTGTTAAAGCTCTTAACACACCCTTGTATTAGTTGTTTTCTTTTAAAATTTTATTTTTGTTTTTAATTTCAGGACAAAATTTTTAAAAGTTGTGAATCCTATATCATTCGTTACTTTTCAAACACGAAAATCAGACCCATTTCGAATTTTCCTGTGTTGTTTTTATATATACATAAACATATATTATTAATTAATTTTCATTGAATGCATTTATGTGGCATTCGTCATTCATTGCCTTACGTATTTGAATTCGTTAAAGCGACTCGTTTGGTCATTTCGATATAGATTATGTTACTCGTTCATCATTAATATTATATTCCCGATATTTTACGATCATCATTTGTTCATTTTCTATTTTTTCGATCAATAAACAAAACTCAGGGATTTAACGTTTTAAGGTTTAAAGTTTATTAAAGTCAAGCAAGTTGCAAACTATACGGGCATAATGTAATATCCAATGTTATAATTTCTTTTATAACATTTCAATGTTTAAGGTTTAAATTGTAATTATACTTTATATTAATTCTTTAAACTACATGAAACTTTAACGACTTAAAATGTAAAATCATTTGAATTATTATGTTATAATACTAATAAAAAAACCATCAGCCGTTGTTCCTTCCTTTCACGATTTTCCGGTGACCAGAAAACCGTCTGGCGATGGCGCGCTTCATCCGGCGAGCCGTGAATGACTTCAGCCAACTTATTAACCGTTAACCCTTAAAACTTACGATTTAAACCAATTAATGGCCGTAACGACTTTAGAACATAATATTACAGTCGTAATCATCAATAAAATCGTGTATTTTCCGTCCGGGTAGCCCGTAATCAAACCGTAACCGCCGGCCTATTAGTTAAAACGCAATAACAGCCTTTTAGATATTTAACAACCAATTGATAGTATAAATAGAACATCAATCCTAAGTTAAAGTCGTCCACCACCATCAATTTATCTAATAAGCACTCAGTAATCCATAATCAATCGTCAAAGTTCGTTTTCAAGCCAAACCTCCGTTCACCGTCATTTCTTAACATTAACAGGTAATAATTATATGGTTTGAATCATTTTAAGCCACTAAACAAAACCCCTAAACCAATTTTATCAAACATGGAACCATATGAGAGAATTGAACCTAGGGTTTATATGGTGAAGAAGATGATCTTGTGTTTATTATGTATATAACTTTTCTTCTATACTTAAACCAACAAACAATCTAATGCAGCTGGTTATGTTGCATTGGGTACCACAGGACCTGGGTTCGAACCCGGGTCGTGCCTTTTAATCTTGTATTTTTTTAAACCATTTTTATATATATTCAGAATCAAATTAAATTAATAAAAATCATTTCAAAATCAATAAAATCTTTTTAAGTTAAGTATAATTTATATTTTATCTTTTTAATCCAAAAACCAACTTTTCATATTCGTTAAAGTTTCATGAAGCCGACAATATTATATTATTTAATTTATTTCCATCTTGTTAATATTATATTGTTGTTTTCGTTAATAATGTTAGTATGCTAAACAAATGATTCGAGATAAAAAAAACTACGTTAAAAACAATGTTCCATAAACGTTAGAATTTTCATAAATTAATAGTTAAATATTATTAAATAATTTAAACTGTTAAAGTTAGTTTATAATTCGTTAGCTTTTATTTCATTAGACTTTATAATTCGCTAAAATACTTATTTTCAAGTTAACATTCCGACAAAATTTGTAATCTATAAGTATCATAATTCTCTTGTTAAATAATAAGTATTAGTTAAATAATACTTAATTAATTGGAAACGTTAAAATTCCGTCAAAGTTTAAATATGATATTTTAATATGAAAGGCCATAAAATGCTAATAAGATATATTAAAATAATGCAAAATTCCTTTATCTAAATTATTCTTTAACTTTATCAATCCCGTTAGTTAGATTTTTATTCGTTTTAATTATAATTCGTGAAGTTCGGTTGCTTCGGTTTCGTTATTGTGCTTTCGACTTTTATTACAAGTTTAACTTTGATTTCGAGGTGAGTTTCTCACACCCCCTTTTTAAACATTTTTACATTTTTGGGGGTAGCATGTATATCCTACACAAATGATTACTTAGTATGCTTTATTCAAACTACAATTTAAATTATGGACTTGTTTGTTTATTTGCTTACTTGCGTTTAGCGATTATCCGAGTACGTTGGTTGTTAACAACTGGAAAAAACCTTGCGTGCGTTGTGCTATTATCCGAGTACGTTGGTTGTCCTCAACTAGAAAGAACGTTGTGTGCGTTGTGCGAATACCCGAGTACGTTGGTTGTTACCGACTGGAAAGGACTTTGCTTGCGTTGTTACACAGGTTCATAAGAATTGTATAGTTTTTATGTATGTATATCAAAACTTTGTGATTCTCACAAACTACTTGTTAGTTTACCATTTTATTTTATATACATGCTACAGGTACAATCGTTAGAAGTTGAAGTGACGAAGATACTTCTACGTTATCAACAATAATGGACAGGTTAATTTAACAATTATAGACAAGTTAATTAAGTTGTTTTCATTTTCATTGAATGTATTTCATAATTTTAACTTGTGTACTTGAGATTTTAAATGAATTAATGATATTATGGTCTCTTAATAGTGTCATGTGTGTTTGAACAATCTGTATGTCACACTCGAGCGTTTCCACTTAAGCCTGGGTGTCACACTTTTCACCCGAATTTTCGTAAAACAGTTAAAAAAGAGGAGTCTTGAAACTCACCTTATGGCGATATAATCATACCAATAAGCGATATAGTTAGTACGATAAGCGTTTATAGCTTGTGCGTCTCGTTTATAACTCGATTCCTATCATCGGTATCATATATTTAATATTAATATTGTCTCCATACTGAATCAGTTCGTATATCTAATCTAAGTATAGCAGTTGCGCCTAGAACATGTCAGTAGTCTTATATTGTGACGTTGTACAATGTCTAATGTTCAAAATCAAACTTGCTCAGTTTTACCGTTTCGTGTGCTGGGCCAAGTTGGTGATTTAAGCGTTTCGAAAACAGGTAAGATCACACAAACTTGACTAAACGTGTTGATTGATAAAATGATTCAATTTATAAAGAAAATTCAGAGTTTATATGTCTGGATTCACTACAGGGGCTTGTTTCCGTTTTACACAGTCTGGGTTACAGAAAAAATAGTACAATTCACCCGAATTGTCTGAATTTCTCTCAAAGTGTTCGACTTTACTCAATTAATTCAAAAATATTGTAAGGCCCCGATCCCCGGGAACCCCACAGTTGGTAATCATTCAAACACTCATAAAATTAAATAAACTTAAAAACCGTTTCTTCCATTAAAACAAACGTATCAGAGTATCAATTTTGCGGAAAACATGAAAAATGAAATAAATTCCCGAAATCCGGGAATTTTGCCCAAAATCCAAAGTAAATATAACTTTTATAAGTTTCCTTGAAATAAAATATTCATAACAATTCTTCCTTTCAGTATGCCCTTCACCATCCAAGTAGCTCCATACACGTCCAAGCGAGAAGGCATCCTTTCCAAATCCTGAAACTTACACTAACATGCACACAAAGTCAGCTTGAGCTGAGTGAGTTCAAGTTTTAAGTAAAAGATATCAGTAGTAAAATCATGATATCCATACCAAAGGTTTTCTAAAAGTAGAAAGGTACATCCATCTAATCATCATTATCGAACTTAAACATCCTCATACATACATATACAAGTGTATTAAACATCCATTCAATAACATCCCTATACACATAACAGTATATATATATAACATCCACGTATAACATCAGGGTCGAGCAAACGTACAACCCAAACACATAACATCAGTGCATGCAAACACGAAGTAGGCATACACAACATCAGTAGTCGAAACGACTACAACATTGCCAAATAGAGGCCAAGAAATAATGTATATACATATATATATATATATATTTAACATCCCAAGGCTTACCATATACTAGCAAGCCTATATAAAATCATTTTAAAAACATTTCATTAAGTAAAAAAACATTTAGGTGCGCATGCTAGCCCAAAAGTAAAATGAGTAAAAGGGGCATCATGAACTCACCTGAGATCGATCGAATACTTGCAACGAGCTAGGAAGTTCCTAAGGGCACAATCACAAGCAAGGGCCTGTAAATTATACATAACGCGTTACTAAACTAGACTGTAGGAACACTCTAGCCTAATGGGCCGTACAAGCCCAACCCTTTGGCCCGAGGCCCAACAACTCGGCCCAAGACCCAATACTTGGCCCAAGGCCCAACGTCTTGGCCCAAAGCACAATACTTGGCCCAAGGCCCAAGACTGCCCAAGGCCCAACACTTGGCCCAAGGCCCAATACTTGGCCAAAGGCCCAACAACTTGGCCCAAGGCCCAACACTTGGCCCAAGGCCCAAAGATAGTCAAATCGGGTCGAATGCGCGTGAAATAATTCTTAAAACCATTTGTTAACCGAATCAGCCCCGAATAGACCAGTTTCTGTCTAAACTCTTTTCATTCATCATAATTATGTCACCCGAGTTGATAGAGTTGACAGTTCCTTTTTACAACACTTACTTTAACATATAAACGAAAATTCGCACACCGCCGACTCGATTGACTAAGCAATAACCACGACAGCCTCGTGCACCAAAAAAATAATTTTTCCACAGCCCTTAAACCTCCCTAGGGCTGCACAAACTGAATCGGTTGGTCACCCGATCAACTAACGCATCATACTCAACAATTTGCAATTCTCCACCCGATAAACCCTAGTTTTCGAACTAAAATCAATTAACCGACCTAAACACCTCCAATGACCATGAAATTTTAATATGATGTACATGTCATACCTAGTGGGATTTTGATGCGAAAACCTCACTCGAAACAGCCCCGGAAATGCTCAATTGGGCAGCCACCCGATTAGCCTACAACAAGACGTTTTTCGATCAATACGCGTAATATGAGGGTCAATTAACGTGAAAAAGACTTGGGGAATCGTAGTACATACCTTGAATTAAAGTTCTAAGGGTTAAAGTTGGCTGCAAAAAAGAAAATCGGTGGTCTTGTGGCTGCTCCTTTCTACCGATCGCTGCAGGTATAGGGCTAGGGTTTAGTTTTTTTTTTTTTTTTATGTTATAACTTAAGATATTACACTCTAGTCCTTGTAGATTCAAGTGTAAGGCAAAATGGAAGGAATGGTTAGGTTCTTTAACGTACTGGGATGACGTGAAGGCTTCCGAGAAACATCAGTTAAGTCCCGAGAGTTATACATACTCTACAAGCTTTAGTTCTTCAAACCGGAGTTAACGGGTGTTACAAATATGATATTTGACCATTCTTGATCCTCTGATATTCCAGCAAGTTCGTAAATCAGAACATTGCCAGTTTTTATCATAATTTGTATTTGTTTAACTTTCAATTTAGCACAACTCTTAATCCGAGCATCTTTAATTTACGAAAATTTATGCACTTACAAATTAATAAGTGTAGATTTATAAAATTAATTTTGAAAATATTTATTTATTTATAAAAATTCATTTTAAATGTGATTTTTAACTGATAAATCGTCCGTTTATACCAAACGATATCCAAAAAATCTAATTATTTTTCTGAGTGGTCAAAATGGCTTCTAAACTTCCCTATAATAATACCAAAACCAAACTACTTAGCTAAAATACATTTTTGAGCAATAAACGGTCGTTAAAACCAAAGGGTGATATTTTGCATTGAGTTGGTTTGGGATAACTTTATTGAACGGAAACCAAAGGGTGGAGGCCCACCAATTTCCTAGCCCTCTTTTGTTTTTCGTTTTTCTCGTTTTGCATGAGAAAACGACCAATCTTGAGTCCATTTTATGTTCGGGTTTGGTTTTTGGCAAGAAAAATAGTTCGATTGTGATAAACAGTGCAAAAATGAGTGTTTTTCAGCCAAATTTTGCAAATCAAGAAAAACATACCATTTGGTTATAAAAATCCAAAATATTTTCACAGGTTGATTAAAAAAATCTCAAATAAGTGTTTATAAGTCTTTTTCTGCTTGAAAGATGATACAATGCTTGTTTTGGTACTAGCGTTCGTGTTTAAGATCATAATGTATCGTTAAACGGAAATTTTTTCATTTAACTAGTTTTCTATATACCAGCGCTATAGTATCGATACGTTAGCTACTAATATACGTATATCACTTATAGATGCACCCACATATATCCGGGTCATACACAGTTTGGTTCGGTTATTCGTTTGTTTGTTACGTAATAAACGGTTAATTGTTTACTCGTAATATAATAACTAAGGTATACTTCGTTTGTCAAGAATGTTACAATGGCTATGCTGTTTGGACTTACTAATGATCCAGCTGCATTCACAGTTATTATGAACAGAATCTACAAACCTTATATTAGCTAAATTTGTGATTGTATTCATTGACATTATACTTATTTATTCTAAATCTAAGAAAGATCATATGATTTCACCTTAGGATTCTACTCGAAGTACTCAGGAATAAGAAATTATATGCTAAGTTCTTTAAATCTGGATTTTGGCTCTGTGAAGTAAAATTTCTTGGCCATATTGTCAATGCAAGTGGAAATCAAGTAGATCCTGCAAAGATTGAAGCAATAGCAAAATGGGAGATTCCTAGATATCCAACCAAAGTTAGAAGTATCTTAGGTTTGGCTGGATAATATAGAAGATTTATTGAAAATTTCTCCTGAATAGCAGTCCCTTTAACTTTGTTAACCCATAAGAATGTAAATTACGAATGAGGACCAAAACAACAAGAAGCAATTGATATGCTAAAGCAGAAACTTACTCATGCACCTATATTGGCCTTGCTAGAAGGTACATAGGACTTTGTGGTATTTAATGACTCATCTCACACAGGTTTGGGGTGTGTCCCAATGCAAAGAAATGAAGTTATAGCCTACGCTTCTCAATAACTAAAAGAACACGCCAAGATTTATAGAAGTCATGATTTAGAGTTAAGTGCCATAATTTTCACTTTGAAATTATGGAGAAGCTATCTTTATGGAGTTAAATTTAACGTATACACTAATCATAAGAGTTTGAAACATATATTTGATTAGAAAGAACTAAATATGCGTCAAAGCAGATGAATGGTAGACTTAAATGATTATGATTGTAAAATAATCTATCTTGAAGGTAAATCTAATATTGTTGCTGACGTGTTAAGCCAGAAGGAGCATGGAAACCCCAAAAGGGTTAGAGCTTTAAGATTATAACTTCAAATAGAGCTAATTGAAAAAATCAAGAAATCTCAAAAGTAAGCAATCAAAGAAAACCATATTGCAAAAGAAAAGTGAAATGATACTATTGGCTCGTTAGTCAAAGGAGATGATAGTATTCCTAGACTTGGGAATAGAATCTGAGTACCAATTATTGGAGAATTGCATGAAAAGATAATGAATGACGCTCATTGGTCAAAATACATGATGCACCCTGATAGTGATAAGATGCATTAAAATCTTAATCCCAGTTACTGGTGAAATGGAATGAGTTACTGGTGAAATGGAATGAAGAGAGATAATGTTTTATGTGTTGCAAAATGTTTGACTTGCTTACAAGTCAAAGCTGAACATCATAAGCCATCAGGCTTATTGAAATAACCCGACCTTCCATCGTGGAAATGGGAAATGATAACTATGGATTTCATCACGAAACTTCCAATGACTTCATGAAAGAATGATGTTATCTAGGTTATCATTGACAGATTAACCAAATCTACTTATATCTTACCAATTGTCTTGGTTAAAAATTACCAAGGCAATAATTGAACAAATTCATTAAGTGAGGTAGAGTGTTCTTCAATAATGAGGTAACTAATTGCAATAAATGTAAAAGTGAACACAATGATATAGCGAGGAAAAAACCTTAGATCCTGGTGAGGATCCTCAGAAAACAACCTCGGGAGGGGAAAATTATCCCCTGCCTCAATTTATTGATGAGAAAGTTAGGTTACAACTCGAGGGCCAAGTGTGATGGAGTCTAGAGTAAAGTAAGTGGAAGTGTTGTGTGTAAATATGATGTGTCTGTATCTATCACAATGACCTCCTTATATAGTAAAAGAATTAAACAACTTATGAGCTAAATCCGGCTTCTCCTTGGTCCCCGTCGGGCTATTCTTCACGTGCTTTTACTGAGTCTCCAGCATAGAATATGTCTAAAATAGTTACTTATCGACATTATTTTTATTGCAACAAAAATAAGAGTAACTGTCTTTAAGGATCCCTCTTAATTAATAGGAATTTAACTTGGTCATCACTCCTAGACGTTATGGACCCATTCCAAACATTTTCGTCACTTTATTTCACCAGCCTTTATGATTAACTAAGTCAGCAATGGTTACCTACAAGAATAAGTCAAAGCCAAGATCGAAATAAACCGTTAGTACTCAGGAACCTAGAAAAGGTCGAAATTAGGACAAGGATCCCGAGTCATAAAATTGGCCCAACTACAATCAAGGAAAGCTATTCTACGGATAGATTGACATAGATATAGGTGAACAATATTGTATCATTTCATGGTGTGCCATTATCTATCATATCTGATCAAGACAGTAGATTTACGTCACATTTTGTAAAAGTTTTCAAGATTCTATAGGTACACAATTGAATCTAGGCACTTTCTTATCATCCACAAACCGATGGGCAAAGCGAAAGAACAATTCAAAACCTAGAGGATATACTCCGAGCATGTGTGATAGAATTAGGAGGAAGTTGGGATAACTATCTCCCTTTGATGGAATTCTCGTATAATAATAGTCACACAAGTATTCAGGCTGCACCATTCAAAGCATTATACGGGCGTAAGTGTAAAACACTGGTATGTTGGTCAGAAATAGGAAATAATCAAGTCTTCAGACCGGATATAGTCCAGATAACATCAGATAAAGTACTACAAATCCGTGAGTGAATCAAAACCGCTAGAGATAGACAAAATAGCTATCCAGACGTTCTTCATGGGCCGTTAGAATTTCAAGTAGGTGACAAAGTGCTATTGAAAGTATCACCTTGGAAAGGTGTGTACGATTCGGCAAAAAGGAAAAGCTAAGTCCTCGTTTCATTGGACCATTTGAAGTGTTAGAACGAATCGGTACAGTAGCCTATCGCTTATGTTCGCAAAAAGAGATGACCGAACTACATGAGGAATTTCATGTCTTTAATTTGCGTAAATGTTTGGCAGACGAAACTTTAGCCATGCCACTAAGAGATGTGGAAATCAACGAAAATCTAAAATTTATAAAGCAACCTCTACATATAGAAGATTTTCAAATAAAGAAACTTAAAAGACGGAGGCCAAAGTTAGGCAATGTAAGATCGAACTCCCGAATAGGTCCAGAGTATACCTAGGAGTTAGAATCAGAAACGATGAAGAAATACCCGCACCTATTTAGACGAATCTTGAGGATGAGATTTATTCCAAGGTGGGGAGGATGTAACATCCAAAAATTTGAACCAATTTTGTTAACTTTAAAAAGTTGAAGGACCAAAAAATATTCCCAAAATATGTAATTTAGAATGTGAAATCTCCGACATAGGAAAAAGAAAGAAAGTGGAGTGCTATCCCACATCCGTGGAAAAACAAACTGGAATTGTCCCTCATCGCAAGAAAGCCAAACTTATAAGCCCCTTATAAGGAAGAATGCTCATAAGATAATATCCTTATATGACATGACATAATAGTCTTAGCGAGAGTTCAAAGCACCTGACTTACATAGCCTCGGCTCGGGCACGGGTGATGGGCGCAATGTGGCACTTTGATGGCACACTTTGCACATCGTACATTCGAATCACCACAAACCGGTTAAGAGTCGCCTTTTTTATTTTTACGAAGAGTGATCGAAATGAAAGTTTTGATTTTTCCTACCCATAGCGCTACGTGACGGGCCTTAAACAGGTCCATCACAATATGCAATGGAAATCTCACAAAACCCAATAATGGGCGATGTCGCGCTACGCGATGAACCAACCCAAGGTCCATCGCGACACACGACGTAACCTCCATGGTGATATTACACATGTCGAGCCAAGTAGCCACACGTGGAAGCCTCTAAATATGCTAAGTCATCGCAATACGCGTTGACTCCAAATTTTCACCTAAAAAAGCAGAGGCCGGGCTCTGCTCCAAAGCATCCCAAGCATACCATAAATACACACACAGCATATAAATCTGTACCATGAGCCGATTCCCTAAGGCGAGGCGTTCCGACGGTTTAGTCCTAGTTCACGACGTAGAATAGAAGTACTGCTCGACCAAGCTTAGGCGATTAAATCCAAGTACCCGTGTAAGGTATGGGTTCTGCTTAAGTTATTATTTTGTAGTATTGGCTTAAAACCTAGTCAGTAGTATAGCCCAAACCTTGATCAAATTAAGTATAAACATAGTTTTTCATATGCAAAGGTAATAGCCATGTTAATGTTTCTTTATAACCAAAAAAGCATAAAGTTTTGCATGCAAGGGATATGGTTAAATTGATGTTTCTTCTTGAAGAAGAAGCCTAGCATTGACGTTTCTTCATGATGAACAAGCGTAGCGTATAAATGGTAAAGAAACAAAAGAACTTAGGGTTCATATTTTTTTTTACAGAGAAATAGTATATCAAGGTTAAAGCTATGCAAAACAGACTAAAATTGTTATGCTAGATCGTTGATCTAGTTATTTACAAAAGGTTATTGTCGTACTATAGGTTCGGTGTAACGTTCAAGCATAAATCAATGAGACACACTAATCATAACAAATGTGAATTAGCTTAAACTTTTATAATTCTTTAATCGGGTCATTAACAATTTACATGGGATTATGCATCCCCAAACTCTATAAAAAAAAGATAATCGTTGGTCCTTAAGCAATCATATACGTGTTCCTGGATCCTTACCTATGTGGTCAGTCGATGGGCACATCGCACCACACCTAGTCATTCTTCCGCCAAGATGGGCCAGATCTAAGTAATATATTAGTGGGGAATGGTCTTGTGTTGAGCTTGAGTTTATAATAGTAATTCAGAATTTCAGAACTTCGTTATTTTCTTTGCCTTGACAGGTCAGGTCACAAGATACCCATAGAGAAAATTAAGTATATATATTTTTTTAGTGTCAACGTGTTCACCCTACGTGTTTCGTATTGTATGAACTATTTTACAGGTAATAAGGAATACAGATCGAGGATGGCGGTATAGCCATTAGACGATCTAATGGCTTAGATGTATATTTTAATGTTAAAAGATGTAAATTAAGGTTTTTCAACTTTATTACTTTTGTACCAACTATCAGGTGTTTAATTCTCGAGTTTTGAAAATAAAAAATTTTAATCAAATACTTCTACTTCAAAACCTTAAACTCTAATATATTTACGAAATAGGTACGATGATGGTCACACCTCTAGGCCCCAAGGTGGGGTGTGACAGTCGGTATACTCCAACTCCCATCACGCATGAGAGGATTTAATATGATATGGGTGTCCTACGTGAATAGGGGTCACGCGCGTGACACCTTTGGAACACCGCCCCACCCCTTTGTTGGTCACTCGTGACATAAGGATGTTGACCGTGGTCATTCCCGTCATGCACTCTCTCTCTCCTTTGTATTATATAAAAAATAGAAAATGTAAAATGATGGAGAATGAGGAAATGGTGTATAGCCCTATGTTGAAGGGTGGTGTTAAATGATGTGAAGAAAGCTGACGTGGTTCAAACGTGACGAGTGAGGAAAAGGATGTTCAGGGGTGTGTATACCCCTTAGCCTAAAGGTTAACAGAAATAATATCGCTCAACCTGCTAGTACCAAAGTCAGTGCTAAGTGCTAACTAGGAGTTTTGGTGGGGTTCAACGGTCGCTTTAGGCCCAAAACTTTTCGGGCCAAAGTTTTATAATGGTTGAAAGACGAGGTGACAAAGTTACTTATTGGTATTTTAATGGTATAAAGATGAGGTGAAAGTTGAAGTATGGTGGTGAAGTGGCACTAAAGTATGGTGGTGAAGTGGCTCTTAGAGCATTTCCTGTCTATCACCCATCCTCATCTCTATAATTATACTAAAAACTATTACATTTCTCTCTACTGTTTAATTAAATAATACATTTTTATACTTTTATCCTTATGGTTTTTCTTTCCTTTACTTACAGCCAATTTCAACAATTATTAAAAAACTAAATAGGGCAAACAAGCTTTTCCCAAATTTATAAAAAGTCACTAATTTTTCTCTCTCTCCTCACTCACAACCATTCTTAATACTATCCTATAATTTACAAAATCTTATCACATAAATTTAAAGGATGGGTTATGAATGCTCTAAGTGAGGAGCATGCCTCATAGCCTAATACCTTTTAAGTCAACCTGAACTAATACTTATAAGTTCTTTCATTTTTTGATATATCAAAGGAAGGCTCTTAGAGCATTTCCAATCCATTCTCCATCTACATCTCTATAATTAATTAAAAAACATCTATTTCTCTTATTTTAAATTGAATAATAGTTTTTTATACTTTTATCATTACTTTTTCTCTCTCCTTCACTCACAACCACTTTCAAAAAACAATAAAAAATTATAGAGGTGAACAGTGTGTTTCTTCAAATTTAATCATGAGCAGTAATATTTTCTCTCCTCCTACACAACCACTTTTAACCATCTCTAAAAAATGGAGAACTCTCTCACATAATTTGGAGAATGGATTGAGACGAGCATTCCTAGCCCATCGTTCATTCTCATCTCTATAATTACACTAAAAAACACTATTTTCTATCATGTTCAACTAAATATTATTTTTTATGTCTTTAACCTGCGGTTTCTCTCTCCTCTACTCACAATCAATTTCAGAAAATATTAAAAAATAAGTAGGGGCAAATAAACTTTCCCCAAATTTACAAAAAAAATCATTAGCTTTTCTCTCTCCTTCATTCACAACCATTCTTAACCATATCCTATAATTTACAAAATCCTCATACATAAATTTTAGGGATGGGTTGGGAATGCTCTAACTGAGGAGCACGCTTCATAAGTTAATACCTTCTAAGTCTACCATACATATGAGTTCTTTAATTTTCTGATATTATCAAAGGAAAAGGAAGGTGGTGGTGGTGAGCGAGCGTTTTGGCCGTGTATAAGACATATAAGTGTGTTTTTAACACCCGGACATGTCATATCATCAAAAGACTCATGGTGTTAGTATTTCGTTACTATGGGATCAATGGGAGAAAATAGGTTAAAAGATGGGAGTTTCATAAAATATTAGTTGGGACAGCTGTCAGCCAATATGTAATAGTTGGGATTTTATTTTTGGAACGTCAATTGTTTTTGTGTGTGAGGCCAAAGCACTTATGAAATTTGGAAAGCCCCATTGTCCACTCTTTCTAGACTATGTTGTCTTATCCGGGCTTATGCTCGCTTCAGTATTGGGCTTGGTCATTCCCCCGGGTAACCATACTGTTGGCTGCCACTTGACAGTAGCTTATCACATGTGCATAACTCTCTAGCATAACATACGGTGGGACTAAAACCCGGGTGGAATCGGGATTCGAACTAACAACATTGCATAGGACTATCTCAAATCCTTCATTGTCATAATACACAAAAAGTGACACAAGTGAGGTTCTAACTTGTGTCTCCTCTAGAAAATCCAAACCACCTACCACTAGGCCACAAGTGGGGATATAGTTGGAATTATTTAAATACAGTATTTCTAATTATTATTATTATTATTATTATTATTATTATTATTATTATTATTATTATTTCGAACGGCAATGTATTGAGTAAAGAATTCACTTGGTCTATAAAAACCTCATGCAAATGTAGTTTGTGTTGAGTATAATATTCCAGGTCTCCCAATCTAACCTCTTGACATTTGAAAATAACTAGCATTTAGACCCCGGTGTTGCGGAGGGTGGCGTAAGAATTTTATCTGTTGCAGCCTTAAAACTTTATACTCGAGCCGCTCTGACATGGTTGGAACGTTTAAAAACAACTCCTCGCCTTTGTTCCCTGCAGTAATAACAAAATCAGATTGCATATTCCTAACGGGTCATCAAGAAAAATCCACTTGATCACTTTCCAACAAATTCCAAATTAAGATTGGCACCAAAAATGCAACGTGAAGTCAAAAGGATTTGTATGAGAGCTGTTCTATTTTTAATAAATTGCTACAAAGTCCATATACACAACCATGACTATAATGCTAGCCTAGTTGGTACATAAAAGCAAAGCAACATCTGCTTTGAAAAAAACTGACATGGAACATTACAAAGATGCTGACATAGTCTCTTTACGCTCAATTACATTAAACCTTGTATGTTTATCGTAGTTTCTTTAAGCTCAACCGAACACTTCGACTTCTTATCTGATTGAATTCGTAGCAATTGAAGTTAATGTTTCATATCCATAACCTGCATATATATAGAGAGAGAGAGAGAGGATCAAGAGAAAACTCTGTATTTAAACACCACATGTTTTTAATTAATGTTTAAACCTTGTGGTTCACAATTAAAGTTAATAAAAAATGTAACTATAAATATAATTTTTTCTCTCTCCTGAAACATATATAAAAATTAGTAAAAAAATGTTAAAAAATAGCAAAACATTTTTTTTTATGTTTCGATATTTTGTATTAAATGTTACAACATATATTACATATAAAAAAAACAATGTTACATAGGGTTTTTGCGGGTTTTTACAACTCAAATAGGTTTTCATTTTAACTTTACCCTATATATATATATATATACACACATATATGGGTTAGGTTAGAATAAAAACTCACTTGAGTTGTAAAAACTCTAGGAATTCATTCTCAACCACATGTTTTTATTTAAAGATTAAATTTTGTAGTCCACAATTAAAGTTAATAAAAAATGTAAAAGTTTATTTATATTTTCTCTCTCCTCAAAACATATATAAAAATTACTAAAAAATGTAAAAAAAATAGCAAAACTTTTTTTTTATGTTTTCGATGTTTTGTATTAAATGTAACAACATATATTACATGTAACAAAAAAAACGATGTTACATAGGGTTTTCACAGGTTTTCTCAACTCAATAGAGTTTTCAAACTATACTTCTCAAGGGTGGGATCAAGTGAAAACTTCCCTTATAGAAAAAACTTAAAAACTCATAAAAAACCATTTTTAACTTCTTTTTTAATTTTTTTTGAAGTTTATTTTTTTTCATTATTCTTATATGTTGTTATTGGTTCCAAAAAAAAAAAAACCTCGGTAACCTCGTCGGTGTAGTGCGCATATGCAAAAGTGTTGTATTACATAGAATACAACCCTATTGCACATATTTGATACACACTATTGTATATATGCAATATAAGACTAATACGCATATCGAATACACATTAGTACGTATGTGTAATACAACATCAACGCACATGTGCACTACATCGACTTTTATTTTATTATTATTGTTTTTCATATAATACAACACTACTACACATATACAATACACAAAATTGAATATATGCCATTAAATACTATTAAACTTAAAAATACACAGTAATACACATGCATAATACAACAGTATCGCACAGTAATACGTATATGCATTACAGCGGGTTTATTTTTAAATTTTTTTATTTTTTTATATCTTTCGAGCAAACGGTAAGAAATTATAAGAATAATGGCAAAAACAGAAATTTGAAAATATTTTTTTATTTTTAATTAAAAGTAATTTTATAGGAGTTTTTAAGTTTTCTCTCTAAAGATGAGTTTTCTCTTGATCATCTTCCTATATATATATATATATATATATATATATATATATATATAAACATTAAACTCTCACAATATGTTTTAAGATAGATTCATGAACATACCTTGGTCATCATTTGCCCGTGGATCGTTACGCCTGAAACCCTATTAATTTGTCTTCAACTAAAGCTTCCATCAAAACAGTCTCAAACCACAAATTAGCAACCCTACACAATTGGTTACAAAAGTAATGAATGAAGTCCATATAACAACCATCCGATCAGAAATACATTGGTAATCAAAATAAAAGTCAATACAATATCTGACTCAAAATAAATGAGAAATCAACATATAGTATATTGGTTTCGTTATCACAGGCACAAAGTAGATATTTGACTAAACAAAGTAAAAAGAAAAAAAACTTCGATTGAAAAGGAGAAGGCCAACGACCATTGAAAAATGAAAACCATGTTCCTTCACCTCATATATGATAAAAAAAAGTAAATTTCAAGAAAGTTATAAGCTTCAATCTAACATAAGATACACGTATGAGGAAGCAGAGCTTTAGAATTACTTACGAAAACAAATAAACCAACAATCAAAAATAATAGTAACTACAAAAAGAACAACATTTTAAGTGATGAAGATCATACTAAAACATGAATCAAAACATGAATGGCTACATCCAAACATTTAAAGAGAAAATGACCTCAAATAGTTAGCAAACGGTACGCATCAGCCGTAGACAAATTCAAATAACCTGATAAAACAAACCTTGTAGTAGCAATTAACAACAAACTGATGGTAGGTAACCAAAACCTGAAAACAAATTGAATCAAATATTCAACAAAAATTAAATATAAAATAAGACATACTAATATGGTCACATAATCAAATAGCCTATCAAGCCTAAAGTCTTCACCATCATCGCTATCACTACCAACAGCATAAATTGCAAAGTCCAAACCCGGCCACCAATCTCGCAAAATTGAAACCAATAAGGAAACAAAACTTAATAAAAAAAAAAGTCTTTAGAAATACCATAAATGAATCAGGTTGAAGAGACAATCACATGTGCTATGAAAATTACGGCTTGAATCCGAGCCTGGTCCAGCATTGTAGCCCTAATTTTCCATCAACCTACATACATACATACAAACAAAAGGGGCAAAACCATAAAATTCAAACGGTTAACAATTCGTCCTCAATGCAAGTCACGAACCTTGGAAGCAATGTTGCATGCCTTTGCATCTGTCTCTCACCCGCCAGCACTTTTAAACCAATTCAGTTCAAAAAGAGAATCAAACTATGTAAGAATAAATATATAGATATATATATTTATGTCTGGCCATCATTATTATTTATATAATAATAGATCAAAATTAATTGAATCATACCTTATTAATAATTAGTTAGGTAATTGTTGATGGACCATGCTACCCTTTCTTGCTAATCAAGGTTTCCCCTTGGGTGTATATAAATACATGGAAGAGATCTACCTATTCTAATAAAATAAAATAAATTGAGACACTTGTCATGTTTTGGTTAATTCTCACAATTTTTTTTCCTCCAAAACTAATATATGTAATAAATCAATAATTATTCACTTTCCTTTTACACTATATTTATATAATATCTATATATTTTTATAAATATAAATATTAACATATTATTTTATTATACATTTCAAAATATTTGGTGAATCTAAAAATCAACAACAAATCATGTTTGTCAAATAAAAATTGTTTTGGGTTTTTTGTGGATGTTAATTTTGATTTTATGGGTCAAAAGTTGGTAAATAGATTGTTTGGTACAAGTTAATTACATTTATCTCAAATTTTGTTACGGCTCAAAAATGAAAATTTTGAGTATTTTTAAAAGTTTGAGAATGCAAAATAGATTTATCGTCAAATTTGTTATGGGTTCAAAGTGTTGACTTTAAAATGTCAAAAGTATGAAAGTTAGAATTTTAAACATTATTCGGGTTTCAAGTTTATTTTAAAGGGCATTTTTTGAAATAATCAAAAGGTTCGGGATTTGGCAAATTGATTATTTTTCCCTCAACTATTAAAACTTAAGAAAAGATTGCGAACACTTTCGACATGCCACCCCTATGTCTATCAATGCTTTTAACTTTTATCAAATTTCAAATATTTATGTCAACATTAATTTTTCCTTCAATGGTGATCAGAACGTTGTATGGGAAGTATGTCATGCAAGACTATGCTCAAATGAAACAAAATATTCACAAAATTGAATGGGTTAAAATGTTACTTTTTATGTTGTCATTATAACAAAGTCGAGAAGCCCTCTGAAACTTATCAAAATCTTTTTTATGGTGTAGCTCAAAAAAACATAGTTCTTGAAGAACATCCATTGTTACAATTTAATATCCTACTTTCTTTTGATGGGTGGTAAATTGATATATATATATATATATATATATATATATCAATAAAGGTAAAGTATCTTTTGTATTTAGGCTGAGTGGTTAGAACTACTATCGTATGAGAAGTCTTATTTTCGAAATTGGTTCGTAACCAAAATTCTTTCAATTATACATATATGACACCGAGAATGAATTTTTCAATAGAAAGAAGCATTCTCGGGTACGATTTTGCACCGACATTTTTTTATTAATTTCATTTAAAAAAACCATTCTGTGATATAAATAAAATCAATTTATGTACGCATTGTATAGATACAAGCATAGATGTAATACATTTTTTTTTCATATACGCCATGTAATTATTTGTTTTACTTATAATTTTATAATTTGAATTTTCTCGTGTGTAACACAGGCTCTAAAACTAGTTAATTAATATCATAAGAAAACCTAACCCTCACATTAAAGAAATTCGTGACCCTATCTCTCTCCATAATTCGGTTTCCTCAAGAACCTTAATCCCCATCACTAATATACATCCTAAAGGGGAACTCGACCAAGCTGACTATCATGTCATCTGGAGAATTCACATCAGCCGTGGCTACTCTCTCTGCTATAACATGTATGTTTTAGTGATAGGTTTATCATAACATTCATGTTTTCTATTACATACGTGAAGAACTGATCAACATGTGGTATCAGAGCGATGTTGATTAATTAGTTCTTCATGTTTTCCATCAACTCAGGATCTAAACCGGAAAGCATGGACTAAAACCTGATAAACCCTAAGATAATTTTCGTTTTTTTATTAGTTCGTTTTTTATACTGAAAATCGAATATAAATAAACCCTAACAATTTTTTCGATTTTAAAATTCATATCTGGTATAAACCTAAGTTTGTTTCGAAATCTGATAAATTAATGATGTTCATAATCCTCATCACAGTTTTTCGAAAATCTCAAATAATCTGGTTCAAGATCTGGATTGTTATAATGTTTATCTAATAATTCTGGGTAAACTTATTTTTTCGAATCTGGAAAATTAAAATAACAGTTTTTTTTTTTAAAATTCTGGAAAATTAAAATAACAGAATTATTTTAGATAATAATCAAATATTGGATAAACAATCCCTAAGAAATCAGACCAAACTTTATCACGTAACTGTTTATGGACTTATGGGTCAATGTGTTTACGGTTAAAATAGTTTATGGAAGACACTGAGTTTCCGAAAACACTAAATCGTGAAAAACACATCAAACCAAAAAAACTTAATTCCCAAGAGTAAAAATTTTTCCGTGAACAGTACGCTAAAAAGTTTCCGGAAAACACTGAGTTCGATCCGCGGTAACAGTTGGTTTGCTATTAACTAATTAATGTTTTGTAAAACACTTAAAATATAAATACACACACACACACACACACACACATATATATATATATATATATTTTACAAAACATAGAAAAAGGCTTAACTTGAATAAATTTGTTGATGTAAACTTCTACCCAAAGGTGATGCATTACACCTAATATATCATTCAAGTCTAAATACAAGTGTATTAGTTTTGCATAACATGATTTAAATGTATCACTTTTGTCCAAAAGTGATGTGTTACATTTAAATCAAGCCAAACTAACACGTGTATAATTAAAATGATTGTTTCACTTCTGGCCAAAGGTGATGTGTTACAATTGTTTTGCACATATACTTAAATAAAATTTAATTATGCCCAAAGGTGATTTATTTTTTATTTAAGTAGAACTTTCAATTAAAGTAGTCTATTAGTTTGATGTTAATAATAGACATTTATTATCACAGCTTCATAATTTTAAATGGTCCTTATATATGCCTGTCTTAATTTTATTTTCCCTTAGATCACTCTAAGTTTCTTCTAGTTTAGTATCTTAATTTTATCATCTAATTTCCATTAATAGCTCCAAATAGTGGAATTACACCATTAACTGGAGATAACTTTGCTTCCTGGAAGGAATCTCTTATGCTTAATCTCGCATTCCTGGATTTCGACTATGCTCTAATCGAGGATGAACCTCCATCATTAACCACTGACATCACTCTTGCTCAGCATTTATCGTTTGAAAAATGGAAGAGATGTAACCGCATGTCTCTAATGCTTATGAAAAAATCCGTTAGCATGCTATAAGAGGATCCATTCTAGACTCTGAAGATGCAAAAAACCTATCTGGCTTCTGTGGAGGAGCAATTCAAAGGAACGTCTAAGGCGCATGCTAGTACTCTTATTCTCAAGTTGGTGACTACTATGTATGATGGAAGGAGTGGAATTCGTGGGCACATTATGATGATTAACGACATGTCCCATAAGCTGAAGGGATTAGACATGGAGATCAGTGATGCTATTCTAGTGCACTTCATCATGACTTCTCTTCCAGCTGCCTATGAAGCTTTAAAGATCAACTACAACACCCAGAAGGAGAAATGGACTATGAGTGAGCTGATTGCTATGCGCATGTAAGAGGAAGAGCGTATGAAGATGGATAAACTTGAAGTTTCTTACCTTGCCACCAGTTTCAAAAAGAGGAAGAACACTCATCCAAGAAAGAAGTTTGTTAAAGTTCAGAAGAGTAATACAGGTGCTTCATCCAGCTCTCAGAACTCCACTGGAAAGCCTTTCTGCACGTTTTGTAAGAAGTACATTCATAAGCAGAAAGACTGCTCAGACTTTAAGGAGTGGCTGGCTAAGAAAGGTAAAGATCTCTTTATGATACTTGAATCCTATAATTTAACTGTTCTTGCTAATACATGGTGGATTGATTCTAGTTCTATGGTTTATGTGACCAATTCTACTCAGGGATTCCTTTCAATCCGAAAGCTGAAAAGAAACTAAAGAACACTAAGACTGGGGAATGATAAAGAACTAGAAGTCAAGGCTGTGGGAATTTTACAATTAATAATGAAAACTGGTTTATGCATTAAACTTTATGATACCTTATATATATTCCTGAGATTACTTGGAATCTTGTATCAGGCTCAAAGGTAGACATGGACAATTTTGATGTTTCTCATGGTCATGGCAAACTTACTATTTCTTTTAATTCTTAAGTGTTTGGTTATGGCTTTTTGGATGGTGGTCTTTATAGATTTGAAATAGATGATAAATTTTCTAAATCTTTGTTGTCGTATAATATTAATGAATCACTCACAAAGATAAAAGAGAAACGAGACTTAGAGACGTCTTCTATGTTGTGGCATCAATGTTTAGGCCACATCTCACGAGACCTGCTAGCCCGACTCATGAGGAATGAAGTCTTACCACATCTCGATTTCACCGATTTTGGAACATGTGTCAAATGCATTTAAAAGAAAAATGACATCAGCAAATAAGAAAGGCGCCACTAGGAGCTCTAATTTATTAGAACTCATTCATACTGATATTAGTGGCCCTTACCCCATTGCTGGCATAACTGGACATACTTCATTTATCACTTTCATTGATGATTATTCCCGCTATATGTACCTGTATCTCATTGAGGAAAAATCTGAATCTGTTACAACTTTTAAAGATTATAAAACTGAAGTTGAAAAACAATTAGATCGTCAAATAAAAGTTGTCAGATCAGATTGAGGAGGTGAATATTATGGAAGACATACTGATGTGGGTCAGGCTCTTGGTCCATTTTATGAGTTTTGTAACGGCCATGGGATCATGAACCAGTACACCATGCCAGGTACTCCTCAACAAAATGGTGTTGTTGAACGGAGAAATCGAACCCTTATGGATATGGTACGCTGTATGTTAGCGAACACTAATTTACCTCTATTCCTTTGGCCTGAAGCCATAAAAGCAGCCGCTCATATACTCAATAGAGTTCCTTCTAAGTCTGTCCCTAAAACTCCTTATGAATTTTTGACAGGAAGGAAACCGAGTCTTAATTATATGAAAGTATGGGGCTATATTGCAGAGGCAAAACTATATAACCCTTTCCTAAAGAAACTTGACCCTAAAACTATTACCTGCTTCTTTATCAGGTATCCTGAAAATTCAAAGGGTTATCGTTTTTGTTGTCCTTCCCATGTCACTCGTATTGTAGAAACCAAGCGTGTTGTGTTCCTGGAAGATTACATGATAAGTGGGAGCAGTACTAACCATTATGAATAATTGCAAGAAATACAAGATGCGGGGGGGGGGGGGACTTGTCGATTATTGTAACTCCGGTTATTCCTTTTGTACCCAATGCAATTGAACCTCCTGCACCAACTTCTCCACACTCAAAACCCATTATAACATAAAATGAAGGCACCATAAAACACTCAAAACCAAGATAATGCCGAACCCGCTAATTAACTCAGGAGGTCATCTAGGTCCAGAAGACCTACTAACTTTGATGATTATGTCACCTACCTAACTGAAGTTGACGCCGAAAAGCTTAATGATCCTATCTCTTATAATGAAGCCATAAGCAGTGAACCATCTTCTGAACGGAATAAAGCAATGAATGATGAGCTTAACTCCATGAAGAAAAACGACATTTGGGATTTCGTAGAATTTCCCAATGGTGTCAAAACCGTAGGATGTAAATGGGTGTTCAAAACAAAACTTGATCCAAAGAGAACGTTGAACGCTGTAAAGCGAGATTGGTTGCAAAGGGCTACACTCAGAAAGAGGGAATTGACTATCAGGAGACCTTCTCACCTGTCTCTTGAAATGATTCATTAAGGATCGTTATGGCCCTAGTAGCTTATTTTGATTTAGAGCTGCATCAGATGGACGTAAAAACCGCTTTCCTAAACAACAATTTAGACGAAGAGGTGTACATGAAACGGCCTGAAGGTATTACACCTAAAGGTTAAAAACATCTATTATATAAGCTGAAGAAGTCAATATATGGGTTGAAACAAGCATTGATCGTGTCCTTACTCGTAATAAGATGCAATATTATAACCCAATTGCAGCTCCAGTAGTTGAAGGAGACGTTTTTGGTGCATTACAATGTCCGAAAATAGAGGTTGAAAAGGAGCAAATGAGAATGATACCTTATGCATTAGTAGTCAGGAGCCTTATGTATGCTCAAGTTTGCACTCGCCCAGATATTGCTTATATTTCTGAAGTGTTAGGCCGTTATCAAACTAATCCTGGCCTTGAACACTGGTAAGCAGCTAAGAAGGTGCTTCGTTATCTGCAAAAGACGAAAGACTACAAACTAACTTATAGAAGAAGTGGTAGGTTATTCTGATTCTGATATTGCTAAATGCAAAGATGACAAGAAGTCCATTTCGGGGTATAGTTATTCATAATGCAACCTGTTATGGAATGTTGCTTAAAAATCTTATCTCTGGACTCAAAATAGTCAATTCCATTTCTAGACCATTGAAGCTTTATTGTGATAATTCAACTGTCGTTAGTTTCTCGAACAATAACAGTTCGATTGGAGCTGGTTTATATCTTGGGGGCATTTAAAAATATCCCCTTGCTAAGTTCCCTTATTACATATTTACCCATCCCTTAAAAATCAATTACATATTTCCCCTCCCTAAACCACACATATTACATATCTCCCCAGTTTATGAAAATTGACTAATTAAATGACTATTTTACCCTTAATGACATAATTAAATAAATACTTACATATATCCCCTTTCTAATTAAATATATCCCCATCTCCGGAGACTAGCATCATAGTTACGTAACCACTTTTTTCCGATATGTGGGGTAGAATTTTGGCGTCTCCGGTGAGATCGGGTAGAGGGAGACGGCGGGATTTAGAGGGAAAAAGTGGTGGTAGTCATTTATGGCGAGTATGAAATGGCCGGAAGCTTGCCGGAAATAAGTTGGATAAGATGATTTGATGGCGTGGGTTTAATTCTATAATTACTAATTTAACTTTGTTTTTTAATTAATTTATTAATGGTTAGGGATATGGGTAACTTGGTAATTTGATATGAAAAGGGAAAATATGTAATTGTTTGTTTAGGTGTGCGGAAATATGTAATTAAGGGTGTTAAGTAAGGGGAAATATGTAAAAATCCCTATATCTTGATACAAAGTATTTGTTCGTGCGTGAACAAGTTGAGGAAAATAAACTTTGTATTTAGCATATTAGTACAGATAATATGTTAGCGGATCCGATAACTAAAGGTCTCCCACCTAAAGTTTTTGAACAATATGTTGCTAATATGGTATTTACTGAATACCTTATTTAATTGCATATTGTACTTATTTACATTTTATTTAATAAAATTTCCGTAGTTTTGATTTTGTATGTCTCTTAATATGTTCTGCATGCATAATAACATATAGACAAATTAGTATACAAATCAAATATTTAAAGGGCTTATAAATTTTGATCATAACTACTTAGGTTTTAAACAAGGACTGCAGTATGATTAATGGCTTTAGCTGATGTTCAATTCAATGACTGCATTTCTCTGCTTCAGTTTGAGTTTGAAGTTAAAATGAGTGTTAAAATCTGCAGACTAATCTAGCGCTCATAATAAATGATTATTCGGCCAAGTGGGAGAATGTAAGAATAAATATATGGATATAAAATTCGTGACCCTATCTCTCTCCATAATTCGGTTTCCTCAAGAACCTTAATCTCCATCACTAATATACATCCTAAAAGGGAACTCGACCAAGCTGACTATCATGTCGTCTGGAGCATTCTCATCAGCCGTGGCTACTCTCTCTGCTATAACAGGTATGTTTTAGTTATAGGTTTATCATAACATTCATGTTTTCTATTAAATACGTGAAGAACTGATCAACAAACTAAACACAAATTTTTGGGTTTTTGACGGCGAACAACGATGTTGCTTACCGTCAGAGCCATCAATCACCACCAGAGCGACTTCTTGTAACTGTTTCTTTGAAGTCGAGGGTTAGGGCTTGAGAGGTATGTAGATGGAAAGCAACAAAGGATGACATAACTCATAAGGACTCTACCAAAAGAGAACACATATGAAGGTCTCAAGACACGCGTAAAGCAGATGAAGCCCAACAAAATAAAGGAAACACAGTACGTGGAAAGTGGGTTACAGAAACTTAAACACATCGTCATACAATATTAAACTCGGCGGTACCATCAACAAAGCTTAGTCTACGCTCAATGAAGCACGAATGGCAAGAAACAGTAAACTTGTGAGACAAAGAAAACTTGAAAATTATATATATATATATATATATATATATATATATATGAATGAGGATGATAGTGATATGTATACATATTTATTTTTTAAAAAGTAAGATTCTAAAAAACTAGTCTCTATTCTTTTTCTCCATTGTAACTAAAACAAGATTTTAGGGCTAAATTTGTTCTAACTTAAAGCAAATCATTCACATTTACCAAACCAAATGCCATTTTTATAATTCAGTTTATGTTAATTATATATATATAATTAACATAAACTGATATATATATATATATATATATATATATATAATTAACATAAACTGAATTATAAAAATGGCATTTGGTTTGGTAAATGTGAATGATTTGCTTTAAGTTAGAACAAATTTAGCCCTAAAATCTTGTTTTAGTTACAATGGAGAAAAAGAATAGAGACTAGTTTTTTAGAATCTTACTTTTTAAAAAATAAATATGTATACATATCACTATCATCCTCATTCATCTACTTAGGACCATCTTAATTCTTTTTGAATGCCTAAAACGAAACAATAATTTAAGGCCTTGTAGACATTTTATTACTACAAATAACTAAAAAACTAACCATTAATATTTTTGTCATTTAAAATAACCTAAGCAACATTTTCATAAATTCTTATGTTTTTTTTCCCTAACATTCACCATTCAGTATGCTTTTAGTTTAACTCTGGTCTAAACTAAAGGCCTTGTCTAACTAACGGCCTAAAGCTCTAATGATAAAGCCCGATTCGAGATGATAAATCTCCCAATATACCTGTAGAGTGGGTTAGACTTTAAGAACAAGATAGAGGAAGAGAAACCAAACTTGAGATAATTTTCTGATTATTTTTCTCAAACAAGATTTCAATTTAAAGGACAACCAAAGACATAATAATAGGAAAAGATGAGCAATAAGGAAACCTAATTATAATATAATATAATAAGAAAACTAAATTAAAGATAAACGTAATCAATAAAAAATGATCGTATCAATTCTTCACCTCTTCAAAACGTTCTTGTCTTCAAGAAAGAAACAATTTCGCCATGGTGATCGCCACTCTTGTCTCGTCGCGGTACATGCAACATTCGTCTTAGATCACGGTGTTGTTTTGTGGAAGCACAATGTGTTGTAATATTTGACACCATATGCATGGTAAAAACTTTGATAGAGAATATGGATAGCAAGTGTTGAGAACCCTTCTAAGGCAACAATTGCTGTAAATATGTGACAAAAATGAAAGGTGATGGTGGCGTGCGTTTCTTTTTTATGGAAACAAAATTTATAGCCTTTTGTAGGTATGTTTGGGTTGCTTAGGTCCACTGTATGGGATGGAAACAAAGGGTTTGGCCAGTCGTGTGGGTTTAGGGGTTAGAGAGGCATCATAAGCTATTAAAGGGGGTGATGGTGACTATGTTTTTTCTGGTTTCAGTGCGGGGATTATAGGTGGAAGATCTAGTTTTGTGTCGGTTATCGGCAAGGAGGTGTGGAAATTTTTGTGAGGATGGCAGTAAGGTTAGCGATGATTTGGTTCATGGTGGTAATGAGGGAGTCAAATTGGAACTTGGCTAGGGTGGCTCATTGACCAGCGATTGTTTCTTGGTGAATCAATAGCCAATCGATTTCGTCGACCACGGCCATGATCAGGTTTTCACGTGAAAAATGAGGCATGAGGACGATTGATGAAAGCACCAAATTGATAAAGACCGATTCGAGATGGTCAATCTCCCAGTATACCTGTAGAGTTAGGCTCTAAGAACAAAATAGAGGAAGAGAAATTAAACATAAAACAATTTTCTGATTATTTTTCTCAAATAAGATTACAATTTATAGGAAAACCAAAGACATAAATATAAGAAAAAACAAACAATAAAGAAACCTAATTATATATAATAAGAAAACTAAATAAAAGATAAAAAATAATCACAAAATATGATCGTATCATCTAACTTGAATTTATTCTCATAAAGACTACATCTACTTTCAATTTCTCAAACTAAACACATCCTCTTATTATTTCACGAGACCTCACATCTATCTAGTGTCTTCATTAGGTCGGTTTTTGTGTTAATTGTGCCATTTAAATTTAAAAATTTTGAGAAGTGCATTCATATTCCAATAAGATTGCAAAACCAATTCATATAAGCTTATTATAATTTAGTTCAATTCTGGCCCATACAAATATACCGAATTAGAATAAAAAGAAAAAAGAAAAATTCTTAAAATGCAAGATTAATGAAGATAGATTCCATTTTTGCCTCCGTAAATAAAAGTTTTCAGAATGTCTTTTATAAACATGTCTTTGACGACATGTTTGGTGTCAATGCGTCTTTCACGACATGGACTTAACACATCTTTCACGACATGTTAAACCTCAACGCATTTTTCACGACTTATTTGGCCACCAAACGCGTCTATCACGACATGTTAGCCTTCAACGCGTCTTTCATGACATGTTTGGCCTCTTTTGTTTTTATTTTCATTAATATTACATTATTATAACTAATTTAACTCGTATTTGTTTTTTCTTTTATAACTTTAATACGTGAAGCTATATATAATTTCGAATATGTCATTGAAACATACTTATTTTTATCTACATGTTATCATAAATTTTACTCAAGTCCAAGCCATGTCAAATTTATATCGAAATATTCAATAAAATTTGATCGAGCTCGGTATTAAGTATAGTTTATGCCAACACATAGATAAAAATAAACGCATCTCAAGTGTATATTTAAAACTTATGCATTAAAAATTATTAAAAATACATATATAAGTAAATAATTATAATAATGTAATATATAAAAAAAACAATTAAGAGGACAAATATGTCGTGAAGATGTGTGGGAAGCTAACAGGTCTTGAAAAACGGGTTTGGCAGCCAAACAGGTTGTGAAAGACGCCGTTAAGGCCAACCATGTCGTGAAAGACGCGTTAAGGCCAACCATGTCGTGAAAGACGCGTTGAGACCAAACATATTGTCAAAGACGTGTTTATAGGAGACATTTCTGGAAACTTGTATTTATGGAGACAAAAATGGAATCTCTCTCCATTAAAAGGACATTTCGGGAATTTCCCCATATTTTATTCCAATTTTAATTTCTAGTGACGATTCAGCTCGTCGGTTAAGGTAAATTCCAATTCAAATAACCGGAATCAAATCAAATTTCGTTATTCGAATCCAATCGTATTCCAGCTTTAAATTATTCGAGTTCAATTCAAATAATAAAAATCCTATGTGAAATGCTGAAAAGATGGTGTAAGGCTAAGCCTAGGCCTGTAAGTGAACCGAACGTTCAGTGAACTATTTGGTTGGAAGTTTGTTTATGCTCATTCCATTAATAAAGGAACGCAACATAAATGGATATCTACTTAATTAAAAGAATGAACATTAACATGTTTCGTTCGTTCATAAATGTTCATGAACGTTCATTCACTTATGTGTTCGTTCATATATGTTTGTTTAGGCTCACTTTGGATGTAACTTTTGATAAATCGTATAGTTAGGGTATATTGGGTAGGAAGCAATTAGAAGCTTTTTGGGGCCTCTAGCTTTAAGCTTTTAAAGAGCCGTTTGGGATTGCTTATTTTTACCAACTTATAAGTTATTAACTTTTTGAAAAGTAATAAGGTGTTTGGGATTGCTTATATTGTGAGAGGAAAAGTTTCATAAGTTACAATTTTGTAACTTATTAACTTAATAAAAAGTTATAAGGAAATAAAGTAAGAAATCCCAAACAGCCCTAAAAAATTCATACTCCATAAAAATATTGTTTGGTTGAAGGAGCTTGAACTTAGGTAGGAGAACAAGCTTTATATCTGAACGCTACTGCTAGTAGTGTTTGAAAAAAGGCTACAAGTTTTTACTAAAATTTTACAAGTTGGGTACTTGAACTTTCATCAGCTTTTGTTAATTTATATAATAGTTACAAATTTAACCCTTATTCAAAACCAACTTGTAACATCCCAAGTTTCATGAGGTATTAAAAGAATCGAGTTTAAATAAATTATAGAGGATAAATATAATTATCTAAAGTATGAGGGGATTAAGTGTCATTACATGAAAAGTTAAATATGAAACCCTAACCCCTTCCTATAAACATAGCCACCATCCCATTTTATAACAATCTTCACCTCAAGCCTTCCTCCTTACCAAAATCCCGTTTTTGTGAGAGCTACCCATAAAGATTCGACAATTCCCGGAGATCTAATCGTCGGATCAGTCTCAAATTTTAACTGAGTGTTCATAACATAAAAATGAAGATTCCCACCTATCAGATCTTCGATCAGAGGTCGGGAAGTCCAGTTTTTATCAACAAAAATGTAACAGTGAAAAATAAAGTTTTCCTGCAACTGCATGGGTTTTCTGGCGATGGTGGCGGTGGATTCTGGTGGCGAAAGCAGGCGGCACTGGTAGAGCTCAGCGACCCGGTCGCGTGGCCGCTTGAATCACTCAATTCCGAGTTTGTTTGATATGGTTTTGGCCTATTCAGTGATTTCGAACATAAACCTCAAGGTATGTTTTTATTAAAAATGTTTACCTTTCATGTACGGAAGTGCATGAAACTTTGTACGATGATAGATCGGGCCACGATTAGTGATAAAGTAATGAACTTGTTAGTAAATGGGTTAGTTGGTTAGGTTTGGGTAAAATGAGTAGCGTTCGGTTCGTTAAAAGGACGGGTAAACAAAGTCAGTTTTGCATGAAATTTGAAGAGAAAACAAATCGGTTCTTAAGTAAGGACCTCGAAGGAATATGGCTTTAAAATGGTTTCCATGAGAATAGTTTTCATGAGAATCCATGAGAATTGTTTCCATGAGAAAAGTTTTAATGTGAATAGTTTCCATGAGAATAGTTTCACGAGAATAGTTTTCATGAGAATGGTTTCCATGAGAATAGTTTTCATGAGAATGGTTTCCATGAGAATAGTATGCATGAGAATCCATAAGAATGAGAATAGTTTCCATGAGAATAGTTTTCATAAAAATGGTTTCCATGAAAATAGTTTCCATGAGAATGGTTTCTATGAGAATAGTTCCATGAGAATTGTTTTCATGAGAATGGTTTTGATGCGAATTGTTTTCACGATAATGGTTTCCATACGATTTGTTTTCTCATGCGATGCGATTCGTTAGGGACTTCACTAACCTAGAAGAATGATAGGGTCAGAAGTAGTGAATTGATACTATAAGTTATTATACAGATAGACGTGGGCATCTAAGCAGAAGTGTTGCAATTACTTCAGAAAGGAAACAGGACCCAGGTGAGTTCTAGCCCTTTTATCTGTTTTGTTTTCGGGGCTGTGTGCATATTCCTATGTGATAGTTAATACACTTACTTGGGTGGTAAATGTATGATATGTGTATGATTATGTATTGGATGTTATTATTATAGAATGTTTATATGAATGAATAGGCATAAATTTTTATAACTTGAAGATATTTAAAGTATACACATATTATAGAATGTATGGATGACTGACGAGACAGGTAGAATTGTATGGTAGGTTAGAAGGCACTAGGCCCTAATAATAACCGAGGTATGTAGGGACTGGACCCTTATAATATCCAAGGTATGTAGGGACTGGACCCTTATAATATCCAAGATATGAAGGACGCCGGATCCTTATAAATTCCGATGTCTGTAGGGACTGGACCCTTATAATATACAAGGTATGTAGGGACCAGAACCTTATAATAGCCGAGGTATGTAGTCAGTAAGAAGCATGAATGTATGTATGTATGTTTGAATAATAAATGAACAGGTAAGTATTAATACGTATTTTCGGACGCGTATTAATAAGTAAGTATATGTAATGTATGTTAATTAACTAGAACTCACTCAGCGTAGCTGACTTTTAGTATTCACGCAGGTAAATATATTAGAGGAGCTGGCTTGTGGATGACACATGGTAGGGACTGGAAGGCTGGCATTTTGAGAAGAAAGATTATGAAACTTTTATGTTATGTTTAAGACAAGTTAACCTTTGTTAAGACATGATGTGTTGTTCAACATATTGATTGATGTTTGAGTTATTCCGCGAAAGTTTTAATTCACTCTGATATTTAGAACTGTGTTTAAGAGTAAATCCAACATCCAGTGTAGGGCGCCGGGATCGGGGCCTTACAAGTTGGTTTCAGATTATAAGTTCAAGAGAAATAAGCATCCTACATGCTTAGACTCGAACAGAGAATGGGACTTAAGAAAGAAAAGAAGGATGATGCCAGTCTGAGAATGTGACATTTGAGCCAAACAAGGTACACCTCGGTACGTATTTACCGATTAAGCAAATGAATGCCTTTTGCGTAACAAACGAACGATTAACCGAACGGGTCGGGTTATGACCCAGAAATCTCGGGGGGGGGCATCTATAAGTGATATACGATCTATACAAGCTAAAATATTAGTTATATGGCCCTAGTTCGATAGCAAACAAGTTAAACGAAAACATGCTCGTTTAACTACCTGCCGTAGATTTAAACGCGAAAGATAGTTACAAACCAAGCATTGTATCATCCGATAAGCCAAAAAATACTTACCAAAAACTTATTTGAAATGTTTTAAGCGATCTGTGAAAATCATTTTGATTTTTACAAACATATAGTATGTTTTTATAATTTTACACAAAACTAGCCGAAAAACACTCGTTTTCGCGCTGTTTAACGCACCCGATAAGTTTTTCACGACAAAAACCGAACCCGAACTAAATTTGGACTGGGATTTTCAAATTTGGGCTTGAGAAATCAGAAACTTGGGCCAAATGGGCCCAAAGTGGGCCCATGGACTTCCGCCCGCAGCCGCCACCCCACCCCCTTTTTTTCCTTTCACATATAAACTAGATTTGAGATATTTTTACACGTATTTTCAAACACAACTTCTGGAACTCTTCTTCTACAGCCAAAACCAGCAAGAAAACTAGGTAAAAACCTTATGATTAATCGATTTTTGATTCGTTTAAACTCGTTTAACAACATATAAACATGTCTTGATTGTTAAAAATCATAGTTAACCATGTAAAACTCTCAAAAATCATTCAAAAACATAATTTGATGTTAAACCTAGTTTCAAATCAGAATCATGATCTTTTTTGGCCATAAACACAGATTAAAGGGTAGAAACGGCGTTTTTACGGTTCAAAAGTTCGTTTTTGTGCACTAGCCGAAACCCTAAGTTAAAGGGTTGTTCTATTGATGAAACCTGCTTGGTTTGTGATATAGGAATTGTATCTAGCTTGCATAGAAGCACAAGAACCTGAAAACTTGATTAGAAAGTCGGAAACGAGACAAACCCGCTAAGGTAATGCCAAAACACTCGCTTACGGGCTATTTAGGTTAAGGTTGTGATGTGCATACTATTAGGCATTGAAATTTTTCAGGGACATCAGGGACCATGTCAATGAGTCCCTGTTCAAATTTGGTAATTTTTCGACTATCCGAGAATATTTGGCGAATTTATTACCGAATTGGGACGTTTATTTGGGAAAAATAGCTAAAATACTTCAAAATTATGAAATTTTTCTGGGAACTCAGATTTAATATGTTTTGATCACATATGAATTTTGGGATCATTTGGAGAAGTTTAAATGTGTTTTGTTTATATGCGTTCATGTGAATTTTTTATAGCCGAATTTGAGCCAAAAAGAATATCGCACGAGCTTTTTACATTCTGGAATTGATACAGGTTGATTTGGGACATGATTTGAGCATTCAGGAATTTTTGTAGAATTTTTGGAAATTTTTTGGGGTAAACGGACGAGTTTCAGGGGAAATATAGCTGATAAAATGAATTTTTATAAATTAATAAATCAGTAAATAATTCCAAAAATATTTTTATAAAAATCTGCATATTTTAATTGATAAGTGGCTAAATTTTTCATAATTTAATGATTAACGATTAATTAATTATGCTAATTTGAATATTAAACTAATTCAGTTTTTATAAAAACCGGCAAGTTCGCGACTAACGAACCTGCGGGAATATCAAAACACCAAGAGTGATCAAAAATAATATTTTTGGACTAATTAAGTAAAAATGAACTTTTCTATGAAAAAACCTGGACAATCCGGATGGATTGTGCGCGTTTCTTCTAAAATCAAACTGAATAAACGGAAACGGGCCCCGTGGCTTATCCGGGACCCCACTATGTGATCCTTCTTATAACTTAATCATCTTATTAACCAATACATTTACCCAAGCTTATTTTCCCCTGTTTTCTGAACGCGTAAACTAACAACTTGGCCCAGCTGGGAAAACGGGAATCTGAGTCAAGTTCAGTTTTAAGTATTAGACATTGAACAATATCACAACCTAAGCCTATTGCCACTTTCTGGGCGTTCCAGCTACACCCAGATTAGTTATACAGCCCGGCTTAGTATTGAGATTATAATAATATTAAAATATTAATATTATTATAATATTGATTATAGGAACTACTGATAGCGGACCGAACAAACCACGAGCTGATACAGTACGGATTATCTACTAAACCCTTAGTTTCATGACCCCACTCTTTAAACAGTTTTACGAAATTTTGGGGTGAAAAGCATGTTTGATTACATATACATACCTGAAACATGTATTGATGTGAATTATCTAAGTGCTAACACACGAAAGTCCGCACTAACACAGTGATTAACTTCGAGCCGGTGGCTTATGAATAGTACTATTGGTTTGACAAACCCAAACAGAGCCGGCATGTATTGCTGAGACTTTACCCCGTTTGCACATGACTATAATTATACAAAACGCTATGTAGTGTTAGACATAGCGGACCGAACAAACCACGAGCTGATACAGTACTGAATATCTACTAAACCGTGAGTTTCATGACCCCACTTTTAAACTGTTTTACGAACTTTTGGGGTGAAAAGCATGTTTGCTTATATCTATATACTTATCCGAACATGTGATGATGTGAATTATCTAAGTGCTAACACACGAAAGTCCCCACGATCACAGTGATTAACTTCGAGCCGGTGGCTTGTGAATAGTACTATTGGTTTGACAAACATAAACGGAATCGGCCTGGTTGCCGTGTCACATAGCGCCATTTGCACATGACCATATTTATACAAACAGGCTATGTAGTGTTAGACATAGCTACTGGGGCATGTTGTGGGCGGAAAGGGGCCACAGTGGCTGATTGAGCGTGGGAAATGGATGCACGCAGCACATACAGTCAAGGCTTCACTGTAGCTTAGCATCATTACATCATTTACATACATACATACTTATTTCATGATTACAAGGGTTAAATTGTGAATACTCATTACTGTTTTCTCGAAACTCGTGAAACTCACCAACTCTTGTAGTTAACCTATTTTAAACTGCTTTTCAGGTGTACCTAAATTGGAGTGATTTGGTGATCTGTTACTTGTCCAAGGTGTGTGGTTGATGCTATGTGAATAGAAGCAAGGATACTAGTAGTAAGATCGTATAGTTAACGAACTAGTTTTGTTTGATTCACCTAGACTGTAAAACAATGACAGAACAATGAAATGTAATATATTGTAAATTAGTTTGTAATGTTTCCTTATAAACAATGTGTTGATACCAGAGGTGGCTGTTACATTCCCGTTTTACGCTTCCGCATTCTGCTAGTCGGGGTGTGACAGAGAAAGCCATGTGTCGCTCAACCAAGCTCGAGAACGGTAAAGTACATGATTAGGTTCATGTAAAGATTTAAGAATATATGTATATACATGTTAAATGAAAGTATAAGAATGTATAAATGCTAGTTTAAATTGATAGAGAAGAATGTGTGTATGTTAGCTTAATTGCTAGAGAAAAGGTGGGTATGCTAGCTTGATTGCTAAGGATAAGAAAGTAGGTTATTTGTATGTTTGCATGATTAAGTAATAGAAACTAGCACAAGTGGAATCATAAAGGGAAATATGTAGGACCTGAGGAGTAAGGTAAAGAGTTAATTACACTTGGCCACTGTCATTAACTACTTACCTTACAAATCATGTGCTAAATAATTCCTGGAGTGTTAACGTTTGTGTTTCTTTAGAGAAAAGATAGGACGGATGTTGAAAAAGGGACGAGCACGAGGACGTCGTACTGGATGCTATGGAAGGACACCTGCCAACCAGAAACCTTTTTGAAGGAATGTGTGACATAACGATATACGAAAGCAGTAGGATTACAACTGCAGAAAGTAATGCAAAAGGATCACACTTGGAGCTTGTAGTCAAATACACTAAGGGAGTTGCTCAACCGTTTCGCATTTCAATGCCAACAACGCTCTCTGAAGCATTAAAGGCTACCCAGATTAGGAATCTAAGTGGAAGAAACATGAAAGAAACAGAGACAAGTTAAATGAAATGAGCTAAAACACGTAGTATACCTGCAATAGTTAACTCTATGAGGGAACTTGTTGGGATCGTGAGTGATAACGCGAATGTTGAGAAAGTAGAGATGATCGAGAATTACAAGTGACTGTCAAGAAATCCTAATTGAAAAGGCATGAAAGGATGAGGCTAAGTGGTGTAGAGAGTGTGAAAGAAGAACACTAGGAAGAATATAGTTGTGTACCTGAGACTGTTATGAAGAAACCACTAGCGATACTTTAGTTAAAATCTCGTGAATGGTTAAGAATTGTAAGATAGGGTTAGAGGGACGTGAGTTCCCTGCAACCTCGTATGTGATCACCTTAGGAGGGTTCGATGTAGTAATGGGAAGGAATTGGCTGTCTGAGTTTGAGGCTCCGATAGTGCATAAGAGTAGGTTGATAGGGTTAAAATCTTTGGATGGTGGAATGGTGACGGTTTACGGTGATAAAGAAAGCTTAGGGATTAACGTCATTTCGATGATAAAAGCTGAAGGTTTGATAAGGCGAGGGTGAAATGCCTACCCGGCGTATGTTGTCAAAGCTACGGCCGAGACAAAAAGGATTGAAAGATGTTCCTATAGTTCGTGACTATCCAGAAGTGTTCTCGGAGTGCCTTTCGGGATTACCACCAGAAGGCGAGGTAGAATTGCAAAATGAGTTAATACCAAGAGCATAGCCCGTCGCGAAAGCATCTTATCGTCGGGCGCCATCCGAGATGAAAGAGTTAATGTCCCAACTTCAAGAACTTCTCGACAAGGGTTTTAAAATACCGAGTGTTTCCCTGTGGGGTGCACCAGTGTTGTTCGTGAAGAAGAAAGACAGAAGTATGAGAATGTGTATAGATTAATGCGAGTTGGATAAGCTTACGGTGAAGAATAGATATCCGTTTCTACAGATTGATGATCTGTTTGATTTCTTGCAAGATGCTAGTTGGTTCTTCCAAATAGATCCCAAGATTTGGTGATCATCATTTTAAAGTGAAAGAGGCAGACATCCGTAAGACACCATTACGGACGCGACTTGGACATACAAGTTTTTCGTGATGCCATTTAGATTGACGAATGCTCTAGCAGCATTTATGGTTATGATGAATAAGGTATGTCGTACGATGTTGGACAAATCTGTCGTAGCCTTTATTGACGATAATTTTGATTTATTCAAGGAATAAGTCCGACCATGCTGGACACCTGAGAAAAGTGTTGGAGACATGAAGAAAGAGAAACTATATGCTAAGTTTTCAAAGTGTACCATCTATACTGATCATAAGAGTTTGAAATACTTTTTCAATCAGCAAGAACTGAATAGGAGGCAAAGAATATGGTTAGGGTTGATAAAAGGATTTTGATTATGAAATCAAGTATTATCCTAGTGAGGCAAATGTGGTCGTTGACGCAGTAAGCCGTAAAGATGAAGAAGTTATCGTGAAAATTAAATCGTATAAATTAGTTAGCACTTCGGATTTCATGAACGAGATCCGCGATGCACATTTAGAAGTTATAAAGGATGAAAGTAGGATGAAAAGGGATTGAAGTTTCTAGTTATGCCGAGATTAGGAAGATAATACTCATGATGTGAAAATCAGATTTGGTCGCCCGAGGATTCCTCGTCTTGGAGATCTTCAAGGCCAAATCCTATATGAGGTCATAAGTCTAGATAATCGGTTTACATCGAGGTTTCTAAAGGAAAGAGATTGATTACAATAAAGGAAAATACTATTGAAAGTGAAACCCGTAAGTAGGAGTTCAATGAAGATGAGTCATGGGATGTGACAACTTTTGGAGTACAGGTTACTTTGCCTATGCAGATAGGAATAACCGCAAGTGTTACGAAGGTGGGGCCACAGTAACACATCAAGAGGATGCAAGAAACCAAGGACAGAAGATGGAAGAACATGCAAGGAAGGCGTAGATATGGTTTAAACTTATGTTTATTTGAATTGGGTCTTAGCATGAGTGATTAGTGTTGTGACTGATAATCATGTGATCATGAGAGGGAAGTCATCTAGAACAGTAACAATAAAATAATATTATAAATGTCCTCATATAAAGGTCAAGACATGCCTAGAAAGGAAGTTGGTTAAGAAAAATAGTTATGATATATCAGGCAAACCTGATATGCAGTAGCAGACAACAATTGGTTCATAGGACAACATGAGACTTGATTAGTCAAGCAACGGAAGATGCGTTAACACGGACTTCATGATCAAGCTACCTTGGAAAGCTACCACTCATGAACCCTATGTGTTAGTAATGAGCTACAAATGGAAGGAGAATTAAATGGTGATTTAAGAAGTTCACCGTCAAGTTATGTCACGATTTTGCTCAAGGATTGTATGAGGTATTCTATCTTAAGGAATAGACAAAGGGATTTCAGGGAGAAATCGTTAAGGAGAAACTGAAAAGGTTTCCTTTTATGGAATTAATATGTTTAGAGCGTATCGTAAATCAGTATAATTGTTAAAGGATGTGATTCGACAGAAGGGTCATTCAGTCTCAAGTGTTGTGATAGTAAGTATAGTGTTTCTATATGAAGGGAAAACAAGAAAAGCATGCTTAAGAAATGATACGGACTTGCTAAGTCTGGATACGGAAGTATACCATCGAGGACTTCATGGACAAGCTACCAAAGACTGCTAAAACTCATGAGCATAACTCAATTATTATGAAAGAAAGGATAAACCGGTAAGCCAGAAAGCTAAGACAATTTAAGAAAGGATGTGAATACAGGAAGTATTCCTTTTATAAGGACTAAACAGGTTTCGAGGACGAAACCTCTTATAAGGTGGGTAAACTTGTAACATCCCAAGTTTCATGAGGTATTAAAAGAATCGAGTTTAAATAAATTATAGAGGATAAATGTAATTATCTAAAGTATGAGGGGATTAAGTATCATTAGATGAAAACTTAAATATGAAACCCTACCCCTTCCTATAAACAAAGCCACCATCCCATTTTATAACAATCTTCACCTCTAGCCTCCCTCCTTACCAAAATCCCATTTTTGTGAGAGCTACCCGCAAAGATTCAACGATTCCCGGAGATCTAATCGTCGGATCGGTCTCAAATTTTAACTGAGTGTTCATAACATATTAATGAAGATTCCCACTGATCAGATTTCGATAAGAGGTTGGTAAGTCCAGTTTTTATCAGCAAAAAGGTAACAGTGAAAAATGAAGTTTTCTGAAAACTGTTTGGGTTTTCCGTCGACGGTGGCGGTGGATTCCGATGGCGGAAGCAGGCGGCACTAGTAGAGCTCGCCGACCCGGTCGCGTGGCCGCTTGAATAACTCAATTCCGAGTTTGTTTGATATGGTTTTGGCCTATTCGAGTGATTTCTAACATAAACCTCAGAGGTATGTTTTTATTAAAAAGGCTTACTTTTCGTGTACAGATTTGCATGAAACTTGGTAGGATGATAGATCGGGCCACGATTAGTGATAAAGTAATGAACTTGTTAGTAAATGGGTTAGTTGGTTCGGTTCGGGTAAAATGAGTAGCGTTCGGTTCGTTAAAAGGACGGGTAAACAAAGTCGTTTTTGCACAAAATTTGAAGAGAAAGTAAATCGGGTCTTAAGTAAGGACCTCCGAGGAATATGGCTTTAAAATGGTTTCCATGAGAATAGTTTCCACGAGAATAGTTTTCAAGAGAATCCAAGAGAATGGTTTCCATGAGAATAGTTTTCATGAGAATAGTTTCCCTGAGAATGGTTTCCATGAGAATAGTTTTCATGAGAACAGTTTTCATGAGAATCCATAAGAATGGTTTCCATGAGAATTGTGACATTTGAGCCAAAACAAGGTACACCTCAGTACGTATTTACCGATTAAGCAAATAAACGCCTGTTGCTTATCAAACGAACGATTAACCGAACGGGTCGGGTTATGACCCAGATATCTCGGGAGGGCCATTTATAAGTGATATACGATCTATACAAGCTAAAATATTAGAAATATGGTCTTAGTTTGATAGCAAAAAAGTTAAACGAAGACATGCTCGTTTAACCACCCGCTATAGATTTAAACGCGAAAGATAGTTACAAACCAAGCATTGTATCATCCGTTAAGCCGAAAAAAACTTACCAAACACTTATTTGAAATGTTTTAAGTGATCCGTGAAAATATTTTTGATTTTTACAAACATATAGTATGTTTTTATAATTTTACTCAAAACTAGCCGAAAAACACTTGTTTTCGCGCTGATTAACGCACCCGATAAGTTTTTCGCGCCAAAAACCGAACTTGAACTAAATTTGGACCGGGCTTTTCGTATTTGGGCTTGAGAAACCAGATTAATGGGCCAAAACAGCCCATCATGGGCCCAAAGAGACTTCCGATCGGCAGCCCACCCCCACCCCCCATTTTTTTTTTATATAACTTGTTTAGGAAGCTTGTTTATCCAATTTGGTTTATAAAATCTGAGGTCCAATCAGCTGCATCCTAAAATTCCAGAAAACCTCCAAACCCTAAGGTAAGAAGCTTAAATAAGTAACTTTTATGCTTGTTTAAACTTGTTTAATACCATAAAAACATGTCTTGGTTACTAAAAATCATTCCTAAACGTGTAAAAATACTAAAAATGGTCCACAAACATGTTTTGATCATACACATGGTAAGGAACCTGTTTTGATAGTTTTTTTGGCCATAATCACGGATTAAAGGGTTGAAACGACGTTTTTACGGTTCAAAAGTTCGTTTTTGTGCACTAGCCGAAACCCTAACTTAAGGGCTGTTATGTTGATGAAATATTGCTTGGTTTGTGATATAGGACTTGTACCTAGCTTTCATAGAAGCACAAGAACCTGAAAACTTGATTAAAAGGTCGGAAACGTGCCAAACCCGCTAAGGTAATGCCGAAACACTCGCTTACGCGCTATTTAGGTTAAGGTTGTGATGTGCATATTGTTAGGACTTTAAATTTTTCAGGGACATCAGGGACCATGTCAATGAGTCCCTGTTTAAATTTGGTAATTTTTCGACCATCCGAGAATATTTGGCTAATTTATTACCGAATTGGAACGTTTATTTGGGAAAAATAGCTAAAATACTTCAAAAATTATGAAATTTTTCTGGGAACTCATATTTGAAGAATTTTGATCACATATGAATTTTGGGATCATTTGGAGAAGTTTAAAGGTGTTTTGTTTATTTGCGTTCGTGTGAATTTTTACAGCCGAATTTGGGCCGAAAAGAATATTGCACAAGCTTTTACATTTTGGAATTAATACAGGTTGTTTTGGGACATGATTTGAGTATTCAGGAATTTTTGTGGAAATTTTGGAAATTGTTCGGGGTAAACGGACGATTTTCGTGCAAAATATAGCTGATAAATTGAATTTTTATAAATTAATAAATCGGTAAATAAATTCCAGAAATATTTTTATAAAAATCTACATATTTTAATTGATAAGTGGTTAAGTTTTCATAATTTAAGGATTAACGGTTAATTAATTACGCTAATCTGAATATTAAACAAATTCAGTTTTTATAAAAATCGGAAAGTTCGCGACTAGTAAACCTGCGGGAAAATCAAAACACCAAGAGTGATCAAAAATCATATGTTTGGACTAATTAAGTGAAAATGAACTTTTCTATGAGAAACCTGGACAATCCGGGTGGATTGTGCGCGTTTCTTCTCAAATCAAACTGAATAAACGTAAACGGGCCCCGTGGCTAATCCGGGACCCCAGTATGTGATCTTTCTTTATAACTTAATCATGTTATTAACCAATACATTTACCCAAGCTTATTTTCCCATAACTGCTTTCTGAACGCGTAAACGAGCAACTTGGCCCAGCTGGGAAAACGGGAATCTGAGCCAAGTTCGGTTTTAAGAATTAGACATTGAACAACATCACAACCTAAGCCTATTGCAACTTTCTGGCCATTCCAGCTACACCCAGATTAGTTATACAGCCCATTTTAGTATTGAGATTATAATAATATTAAAATATTAATATTATTATAATATTGATTATAGGAACTACTGATAGCGGACCGAACAAACCACGAGCTGATACAGTACTGAATATCTACTAAACCGTGAGTTTCATGACCCCACTTTTAAACTGTTTTACGAACTTTTGGGGTGAAAAGCATGTTTGCTTATATCTATATACTTATCCGAACATGTGATGATGTGAATTATCTAAGTGCTAACACACGAAAGTCCCCACGATCACAGTGATTAACTTCGAGCCGGTGGCTTGTGAATAGTACTATTGGTTTGACAAACCTAAACGGAATCGGCCTGGTTGCCGTGTCACATAGCGCCGTTTGCACATGACCATATTTATACAAACAGGCTATGTAGTGTTAGACATAGCTACCGGGGCATGTTGTGGGCGGAAAGGGGCCACAGTGGTTGATTGAGCGTGGGAAATGGAGGCACGCAGCACGAACAGTCCAGGCTTCATTGTAGCTTAGCATAATTACATCACATACATCATTTACATACATACATACTCATTTCATAATTACAAGTGCTGAATTATGAATACTCATTACTGTTTTCTTGAAACTCGTGAAACTCACCAACTCTAGTAGTTGACCCGTTTTAAACTGCTTTTCAGGTGTACCTAAATCGGAGTAATTTGGTGACCTGTTACTTGCCTGAGGTGTGTGGTTGATGCTACGTGAATAGAAGCAAGGGCGATAGTAGTAAGAATGTATAGTTAACGAACTAGTTTGTTTGTATCACCTAAACCGTAAAACAATGATAGAACAAAGAAATGTAATATATTGTAAATTAGTTTGTAATGTTTCTTTATAAACAATGTGTTGATATCAGAGGTGTCTGTTACATTCCCATTTTACGCTTCCGCATTGTGCTAGTCGAGGTGTGACAAGAATAGTTTTCATGAGAATGGTTTCCATTAGAATATGTCTATGAGAATGGTTTCCATGTGAATAGTTTCCATGAGAATAGTTTCTATGAGAATAGTTTTCATGAGTATCCATGAGAATGAGAATAGTTTCCATGAGAATAGTTTTCATGAGAATGGTTTCCATGAGAATAGTTTCCACGAGAATGGTTTTCAAGAGAATAGTTTTCATTAGAATAGTTTCCATGAGAATGGTTTCCATGAGAATAGTTTCATGAGAATGGTTTCCATGAGAATTGTTTTCATGAGAATGGTTTTGATGCGAATTGTTTTCACGAGAATGGTTTCCATACGATTTGTTTTCCCATGCGATGCGATTCGTTAGGGACTTCACTAACCTAGAAGAATGATAGGGTCAGAAGTAGTGAATTGATACTATAAGTTATTATACAGATAGACGTGGGCATCTAAGGAGAAGTGTTGCAATTACTTCAGAAAGGAAACAGGACCCAGGTGAGTTCTAGCCCTTTTATCTGTTATGTTTTCGGGGCTTTGTACATATTCCTATGTGATAATTAATACACTTACTTGGATGGTAAGTGTATGATACGTGTATGATTATATATTGGATGTTATTATTATAGAATGTTTATATGAATGAATATGTATATATTTTTATAACTGGAAGATATGTAAAGTATACACGTATGATAGAATGTATGGATGACTGACGAGACAGGTAGAATTGTATGGTAGGTTAGAGGGCAACGGGCCCTAATAATAACCGAGGTATGTAGGGACTGGACCCTTATAATATCCAAGGTATGTAGTGACTGGACCTTTATAATATCCAAGGTATGTAGGGAACGGACCCTTATAATATCCAAGGTATGAAGGACCCCGGATCCTTATAAATCTTGAGGTATGTAGGGACCGGACCTTTATAATATCCAAGATATGTAGGGACCGGACCCTTATAATATCCGAGGTATGTAGTCGACTAGTCAGTAAGAAGCATGAATGTATGTATGTATGTTTGAATAATAGATGAACAGGTAAGTATTAATACGTATATGTAATGTATGTTAATTAACTAGAACTTACTCAACGTAGCTGACTTTTAGTATGCACGCAGGTAAATAGATTAAATGAGCTGGCTTGTGGATGACACATGGTAGGGAATGGATGGCTGGCATCTTGAGAAGAAAGATTATGAAACTTTTATGTTATGTTTATGACAAGTTAACCTTTGTTAAGACATGATGTGTTGTTTAGTAGCATATTGATTGACGTTTGAGTTATTCCGCGGAAGTTTTAATTCACTTTGATATTTAGAACTGTGTTTATGAGTAAATCCAACATCCAGTGTAGGGTACCCGGATCAAGGCCTTACACAACTAACCTACGACTTTTTAATAGGCTTTAACTTTTCAAACGTTAATATTTTGTAAAAAAATTGCATCATAAAAACGAGCATTTTACTCTCTTTAATTTGAGTATGGTATTGTTATACTTCTGTAACTTAAAAAAAATTAACATATTACGTGATTACCGGTTAGGATCGGCAACAAATCAAGTCAGGCAAACTCAGGTCATGTGTAGACCAAATTAGGGTCGGAACGAGTCGATACAAAAAGGGTTAATTTAGTTCGGTTCGTGTCGGTACGATTTTGAGTCGAAATGGTTCAGGTCAGAACAAAATTCAGATTAGAACAATGTCGGGTCGGAACGGGATTCAAATCAAAACAAGTTGGTTTAAAAAATCTATTTGAAATTACTGTATAATTCAGCTTTGCTTCTTGATTTTCACCACCGGTTACACGCGTATTGCCTTTGCATGAATTACACGTCTACATTCAGGTTATGTGTGCACTGTCATCAGGTGAATCATGTACCGACACTGATTATGCGATTGAAGTCAGGTTGTGCGCCCACCCCACCGCACCGCGGGCACCTAACTAGTTTTATTAAAAGCTCCAGCTACTCTACCCAACACCTAAATATATCTAAAAAAACTACAGCTAACAGCTAGTTTCGCGAAACATAACCTAAATGTTTTCTATTTATTTGTTTGCGTTCGTTTACATTTGTTCATATATTTTTATTTATGCCCGTGAATTGTTTACTTAAATTTTAAAATAGCGAACATAAATGAGCGTGGACATATTTGTGTTTTAAATGAACGAACACAAACATACCTCTGTTTACGTTCTTTCGGTTCGTGACCGGTCCTAGCCTAAATGGAAGGCTGACACGGTTGCTTTCTTTTAAGGTTTCTGAGGCCCAATACTACCGTCAAAGGCCCAATACTAAACCCCATATTCCCCTCTTTTCATATTCACCCACGAACACAAAGAACGAGGTTCTACAACCATTATAAACAAAATCCGACCGTTGGGGGTGTCAGTCTCACACACAACACAAAACAATGGTGTCTCTAGAAACCCCAACTCCGGTAACAGTAAACCCTAGCATTCAAAATCAGCAAATGAATGTTTCTTCTGATTATGAGAAATGCAGAGAACAAAGAATCAAAGAAAACCTTGAGAGAATGCAGAAGCTGGGTATCTATGATCTGTCGCTGAAGATGAAATCGATTAAACCAAATCGATACCGGAAGAATAATAAACCTGTATCCGCCGATCAGAACAAAACCCCTATGCCCACCCCTGTTCCCACTCGCCGCTCCTCCAGGTTTTACTTAATATTTTACATTATTATTATTTACTTTTTTACAAATTTTTATCAAATTTATATATGATAATTATTTATTTATTTATGTAGTATATTCAATAAATTTACATAAATAATTTAGACTTGTGAGCTTACTCATGCTCGTATATTAAACAAGCTTACTTTTATGCTTGAACTTGTTTAAGAGATTTGTCTGGTTTACACTCCGTTTGGCTGAACTGTTTATAGTAATTTTGTGCTGAATGTGATTTTGTGCATATTGGATTTTGATGTGTAGATTGCAGAGTACACCAGCAGTTAGCTACTCTGAGGTTGACTTGCCAAAAAAAGGTAAAGTTGGTGATGACAAGTTAATGGCGAAGAACACGAAGCCCGAGGCTTACACAGAAGAACATGAAAAGCTGCTGGGTGAAGCTAAAACAGAATGGACTCTGTTTGTTGATGGCTATGGGAAAGATGGCAAGAGAATCTATGATCAAGTCCGAGGAAAAACATGTCACCAATGCAGGTATTCAGTTGGAGTTTTGATTATTATGATGATATTTTATATGTTTGTTATGGAATTATTAAATGTTTTTTTTATCTGTTGCAGGCAGAAAACACTCGGTTATCGCACTCACTGCATCAAGTGCAGCATGGTTCAAGGCCAATTTTGTGGAGATTGTTTGTATATGAGGTATACGGTTTGCAAATCATTCAATTCATTTAGATACACTTAGGGGTAGTGGTTGAGCTGAGCTCGTATAACTTATGAGAGCTTGAGCTTGAGCTCGGTTTGTTTCGAGCTTTATTTGTGAAGCTGGAGCCCGACTCATGTGCAGTTTTTAAAAGATGAAAATCGGCTAGTTTGTTTTTTATATTAATTTGTTTATGTATACTTGTAATTACTTAGTTATGTATTTAAAATTTGAATTTTATTATTTAAAATAATATATAATATTTAGTTTTTTTTATTATAGTTATATAAAGGAAGAATTACAAATTTTGTCCTTTAAACAAAGCCAATTTATGGATCGTGTCCCTTTTTTAGTTTTCTTACAGGCGGTGTCCTTTAAACATTTTTTTCCTACATGTTATGTCCTTTACGCTAACTGGGTTAGAAAAACTCAGTTAAAAAACGTCACGTGAGTCGCATGTGAGGGCTGTCTGGTCTTTTCATCTATACCTGCAAATGTATGTCAGTTCCCTCCTCTTTTAAACCCCCCCCCCCCCCGGATTAGGGCTTCAATTCAATAACCCAAATTAGGGCTCGATGCATTTGGGTTATTGAATTGAAGCCCTAATCGGGGGGGGGGGGGGTAAAAGAGGAGGGAACTGACATACATTTGCAGGTATAGATGAAAAGACCAAACAGCCCTCACATACGACTCACGTGACGTTTTTTAACTGAGTTTTTCTAACCCAGTTAGCGTAAAGGACATAACGTGTAGGAAAAAAATGTTTAAAGGACACCGCCTGTAAGAAAACTAAAAAAGGGACACGATCCATAAATTGGCTTTGTTTAAAGGACAAAATTTGTAATTATGTCTTATATAAATAATAAAGTTATTGTGTAAATATATTACTTAATTTATCGGTGCGCACATATGATGTATATATGTGTGAACCCTCGGGTGGGCAAAAGTGAAATTGCACTAATTTTGACGTTATTTTACTAATCTCGTGAAAATAATGTTAAAAGTGACGGACGGTTAATCAGGCATCATGTAGTGGCGTTGATAGCTGAAAGATAAGGGTACATGCACCGATCAGCCGGTGTCCCGATGAATGAGTGCTATGTGCCTTATGTCCAAGGCTTGATGCAAAACTACTATCGAGCCGGGGGTCTCACCGGAAGCAACCTCTCTATCCCTATGGGGTAGAGGTAAGGCTGCCTACATCTTACCCTCCTCAGACCCTACCATAGCTTTGCTATTGGTGGGATATACTGAGTACGATGATGATGAATTTAGTAAATAAAAGTTATATAAATAAACGGCTCGTTAGCCTAGCGAGCCTACTCAAGCTCGATAGGCTCTAACTCGAGCTTATTTAAGCTTGTCTCGATTCAAGCTTTTAGTGAGCCGTTATTGAGTAGCTCGCGAGCGGCTTGGCTCCTTTCAACCTCTAGATACACATTGGTTTCTTTATTTTACAATTTATTCTGTGAAAGATGCAAAATTTGATGTTTAAGTGCAGATATGGGGAGAATGTACTTGAAGCAATGCAAAATCCCAATTGGATATGCCCAGTCTGTCGGGGAATTTGTAACTGCAGTTTGTGCCGCCAGGCCAAAGGCTGGGCTCCCACGGGAATGCTTTACAGGAAGGTTCGTTGTTGCTGTTTGTCAAATATGATTACATGAAGTTTATTATGGCAATAATATATTTTTGAAGAATATGATTTAGGGGGCTTTATGTAATGGATTTTACTTTGGCAACATTTGGCCCATTGACTGTTTATCTGGTATTTTGTTTTTTGGTTAGATTTCAAGTCAAGGGTACAAGTCAGTTGCACATTATCTCATCCAAACCCGTCAGTCCTACCCTAAGATAGAGACGAATGAGAAGACCGATACACAGGTTTGTGCTAAACGGTCACTACCCTTTTCAATGGAAGAAGTCAACACTGTTGAAATCATTGAGTCAAAAGACGAAAATAACAAGTCAAAAGTCAAGAATTCCGAGTCAGAAGTCAACACTGATGAGAAAGTGACTGAATTGCAATCATCAGAGAAATCTATAATCAACAATGTGAAACTAGAAAGCGACCAGGTATTGAAAGAGAAGAGTTCTGAAGCAGAAGTTAATGAAGGTGAAATTGAAAATTCACAGTTGACAAATGTTGAAAATAAAGTCAACATAGACGATCAAGTCAACCCCGTTAATGTTACACCTGAAACCAAGACAGGGTCACGAAAGAAACGTTGCGTTATCGTGATTGAAGGTAGCGTTGCGGGAAGACTTAGGTCAAAAGACGAAAATAACAAGTCAATAGTCAACAGTTTCGAGTCAGAAGTCAACACTGATGAGAAAGTGACTGAGTTGCAATCATCAGAGAAATCTATAATCAACAATGCGAAACTAGTAGGTGACCAGGGATTGAAAGAGAATAGTTCTGAAGCAGAAGTTAATGAAGGTGAAAAAGAAAAGTCAGATTTGACAAATGTTGAAAATAAAGCCAACGCAGAGGATGAAGTCAACCCCGTGAATGTTACACCTGAAACCAAGACAGGGTCACGAAAGAAACGTTTCGCTATCACAATAGAAGATAGCATCGCGGGAAGGCTTAGGTCTAGACGTACACGCGCTTGAAGAAGTTTTTTTTTTTTTTTCCTTTATTTATCTTTTCTGTTTTGTTTATGCCATTTTTATGGAGGGACTAGTCTAATGGTTTTGGTAGGTAACAGTTATTGCATTTTGTATCAACTTTAGCCCTCTTTACGTAATTTGACAGACATGTGTGGCTTGATTAAACTTGGCATGATCTTTTGAGATATAAAAGTTTTGGTTGATTGTTTTTAAAATGTTGAGAATGGTAATAACTGCATAATACTTTTACATGTCGTGTAGGAAAGATAATCATGTATATCGGGAGAGAGGAGATAGACTATTTTAGTTTCTTACTTCTCCTAAGTGAAAAGGCTAAAGCAATAGGAGACATGAAGATAATTATAACTTTTATGAGTTGGTAAATCCAACTTTTAACAATGATGGACTTGTATTGTCGTTCATAGATTATTGGAATGGTATTGTTGTTTGTAGATTATATTATTTTATTCCCAAACGTGATGACGGTCAGATTTGGATGGGGGAGAATTTAGTTACTTCCCAACTATTTTAAGGGCCTAAAGCAGATTAAATTATATGAGGCCTTTTTTCAAAATAATATATTTTTTACCTTACAAAACTAACACTTCGAAATATGATGAAATTAGCAAATAAAATTTTATATGGGACATTGTATTAGTTACTCCAACACAAATTCGACCACTTACATAAGCCAACTAATGAACATAGCGGATTCAACAGAGGAAAAAATAATCCAAAAATCAACCAAAACAGAAATCAAGCATAATCGGACGAAAATCAAGCATGACTTTAGCAACAACGAAAAAAAAATGAAACCTTGAATCGTGAAAATGAAAATTAAAAGATATAAGAAAATAAAATCAAACTTTTGAAACCTTGACTAATGAATGTTCACAGGTTGTGAGTCGGAGTGTCGATAGATTTTGAAATTGTTAGTGTTTTTTGTCTCATCTCTCAAAATCAAACTCGATGATATATATAATATAAAATAATATAATATTTTTAGGAAAAAATAAACAAAACAACCAACTTGATAAAGTTTTTTTTTTCTAATCAAATATAGAACAAGTTATTCGTTAAAGGTGATATTACCTTTATGCATTTTATACATTGTTTACTTTGCTGCATTATTAGGGAATTTTTTCAATAAAATATACAGACAACACAACATTTTATATCTAGTCTAGAAATAAATGTGAACCACTATAAAATTATATTACAATGTAACTTTAGATGTAAATAAAGCAAGATGGAAAATTCACTAGAAATGGGATAAAAAGCATTGTCAATAGGATTCGAACCTATCTTCGTGAGAAAAAAAAGGCACGCCTACCATTGCCATACAAAACAATTATTTGATAAGAATGAAGACTACATAATAATATGAACATTAAAATATGAACGTTTATTAAAAAAAAAATAGGGCCTTTAAATTTCGGGGGCCTAAAGCTAGGGCCTTAGTCGCTTATAGCATTGGGCCGGCCCTAGGGGAGATTAGGGGGATTCATGATTCGATCCATTAGAAAAGAAATGTACCTACACATGATCTCGGATCTATATGGCATGATTTCGAATGACCTACTACCCATGATCCTTAAACCAGATAACTTGGCTGCTCTAAGCCTGGGTTGCACTTGAAAATATTATATTTTTCAGGGCAATCAAAACTCTCAGGTTGTTTATTTGGAACACAAGTTTGCATCAACCAATAGGCCAATGTTGAAACTCCTATTACTAATAAACATTTAGTTCTTCAATTAAAAAAGGTTTGAATGATAGCTATGAGAGAGCGGCAACAATAATTCAACAAACTAAACCATTACCGGAGTTTTATGAAGCTCATTTATAACTCATCATGGAGTAATTCAGAAAGTCCCACCAGAGCAGCAAGCTACTATAACTAGTCACTCTACCGGATGCACACTTTTTGCAGGCAATCAATCCCAATCGCCACCATAAAGGTAACATCCCAGACCCCAACCATCGCATCTGCAGTTGCAAAACAAGGGGACAACATCTACCATGCAAGGACAAAATAGAAGATCATGCCGACAACTTGGAAATAATAAAAGGACCACCATTATGCCCTTGCTGAATATACTTGACAGTGATATTACATAGTCCCCTCAAGGACCACTAAAGATATAGTATGGCTAGGTAGATGTTGTAGGACATGGGTTACTTTTTTATTAAAAAAAATAATAAAATAAACGATAACGATACTCTCGTTAGTAATGGGAAATATACAAGTACAATATAATTTACAAAATCGAATAGAATGAATACAATATACAAGTTTTTATATTCAAAATTGATAAGATATGGTGCCTTCATCGGGTACTTCGTGTACTAGCTTTGTCTTGTGTCATCATCACGTTGGTCATCAACTAAGCTCCTTGAATCCCGTATTCTCGAATGATCCTTGGTGTAGTCTTCAACGAGATCTTGATCTGCATCCTCTTGTATGATCCTTTGCTACAAGAAAGAATAAACTAATGTTGACGGTTGTGGCTGAGAATTCGTGTTCATCACGGGTCTTTTAAAACAGATTTCGGGTCTCTAGTAAAGAGTATGTCTGTCTCCTAGGGTACAACAGCCGAAACAGTATCTACTGCCGGGGAAGGCCACGCAGCCAAGGCTACACTAGACAGTTTAATGTGTTAGAACTTGATAATATGAAGATGAAGTTTAAAGAGTTCTCCTCTACACTATTACATGGAAAAAGAAATATACTAAGGTTTGTTTTCGATGATCATCCTTTTTGTTCTAAGACTTCTCTTCATATTTTTTAGGCACATAAGCCTTTCACTAATTTATACAAAAAACATGGATGGGTGAAAGGTCTCACTTAATTTGAGGCATAAACCCTAATAAAACTCATCAAGTGGCATAAATAAAATGTTGAGTCGGATATTTGCTAAGGAAGATTGAAATCTTCTCAACCTGCTCAAGAAATGGCTAAGTATGGACTTCGAGCAAGGATTTACTACCTCGAGCATGATATCTTACGCGAGTAAGATTATCTTGTGGAAATTCTTCTAAGTGTTGAAAGCTTCGAGCAAGCTACACTTCGTCAAGCAAGGATGTTCTTCATCGAGTATGAATTGCCATTCAAGCAAGCAACTTGATCTATCCAGCTTAAATCAAGTCTTTCAAGCATCTTGGTGGGTAGTGGCGACCCAGAAAATTTTTTCACAGGGGTCGGAAGTTTTGAGAAGGTTATATGTCTATCGCTATGTATTAATTTTTTTTTCTGTGCAAGCCGCTTGGGTCGGATCAGAGATAAAGTAAAAACAAAAATATATAAGTTATAAACAACTGAAAATTTCGTTAACTGCGAGGCGCAGAACATAGATGCAAAAGCGTATCGATTTATGTGTACGATAAAATATTAATAAAATTTTTATAAGAATAAAACAAACCATGATTACTTAAACAATCCAAGAATCATTCTTCAAAATACATATATTTGTATTAATTAAATAAAGTAAATAGCATAATTGATCGAAAAAACCAGAGTGCTATTTTATATTGTAAGTTAAACTTAAAACACCATAATATAATATAATAAACAATACTTAATAGTTAATGACATAGGTTGAAAAATATGACAGGTAGAATTGGTTGTACTTTCTAAAATCTTCACCACACACACATTATTAAGATAAACAAAAAAAGAAATAGTTTTCAAAAACCCTTTTGCTCTTTCTTCTTCATCAACTCTTTTTACAGGTAACTGTGCAACATATCTCCAACAATTTTGACCGAAAAAACAGCGATGATCATATTTTTCTTTTCTCACCTAACTTCAACTACGCTTCTCCCTATTCTCACTATTTTATAGGGTCAGTGTCCAAATTTTACAGGGGTCGGTCGAGATTTTAGCATATATATACTACTAAACTTTTTTATTCAGAACGGTCGGCCGACCCCCGTATGGTGGCTATAGGTTCGCCCCTGTTGGTGGGTTGAGCATGGATACAATAAAAGAAGATCTCAAATGTTCTAAGTATAACCTTCGAGCAAGGTTCAATCCTGAGCAAGCTTCAGTACCCGAGCATGCTGAAGTTGTTCACAATAAATCCTAAGGAAAGATTGAAGAGATCAAAGAGAACATGTTTGCTCGTAGAACCTATTCGAGCAAGATTGAATAAGTTATGAAGATTGAAGTCTGGTGGAGATGAATATTTTCTTGTGAAAATATTTTAAGTAAAATCTGCTCGAATACATGTTTCGAGCATACTATGCACTACAAGATCTGCTCGACAAGGATTCATCATACTCGAAGACCAGTTTTACACTTGTAATTATTTTGTCATTCATTATGTAACATTAAGGTTTCTAGAAGGAATGTCTATGGGTCTATAAATAAAATCCTAGGTTTCACGCACAGAGACGAGAAAATACAGAAGACGAGAGCATAACAGTCAGAGCGATTATTCCTCATTTATGCTACCTCGTACCACCGTCATGAAACCCTAGACATTCCATGCAAACCTAAGCAACTGTTCACTGCTCATTAATGATACATTAAATATAGTAAATCTTTTGTTTATTTCTCGTGTTTTGCTATATCATTCTAATATTCATTCCCAACCTCTGTTTATACTGATTCCGCCGGTATAATCAGAAGGTATTCAGTTTATTAGATCTTGTGTGTTCTTGTCGACTATTATTAGTGCTGCACTAGATTTGGTCCTTACAAGTGGTATCAGAGATTTGTATGCTCTCTGAAGACCACGGGTTTGAAGTTTGAGTGATAAAGGTTGAAGCTTTAGGGTTTAAAAGGTGTCTTCTTCCAGATCTGAAGAAGTTGAAGCTATGGACGAATAAGAGGTATCTACCAACAAGATACCAAGGCTTTTGGGACAAGAAAACTATATTAAATGGAAGGTTCTATTTGAAGCTGCTGTAAACTATAATGATACAGAGCTATGGAACTCTATCAGAGATGGTCCTTATGTTGCAAATGATACAACAGGAAATAATCAAGTACTTGAGAGGCAAATGAAGAAAAGGGATGATAAAGCCCTGTCTATGTTGAAACTGGGATTGTCTTGGGAGATTCTAACCAGTGTGAATCATCACACTAATGCCAAAGACATGTATGATGTAGTAGTAGAAATGTTTGAAGGTAATGTTGAGCTGCATGACTTCAAAAAGGACAGACTAAAACAGCAGCTTGAAAGATTAAAGTTCAAAGATGGTGAGAGACTAAAATCAGCACTATAGAGGTTTATGGTAGTTGTGAACGAAATCAGAACAACAGATTTACAAATCTCTGATTTTGATTGAACAAAAAGTTACTCACATCTCTATCAGGAGAATGGTATACTGCTAGCAAGTTCATCAGAGAGAAAGCAAATTTTCCCAACTTTAAGTTGGACGATGTAATCTCATTTCTGCAAGCTTCAGAACATGAAATGATTGAGAATCACATGATAAAAGAGGAAAGACCTAGTTTTCCAGTGACAAATGCATTAGTGGCTCCTTTGGAAAATCTATCCACAAGATCACAACAATTGAATCCAATCATTGAAGAACCATCGGACATAAATTCAGTAACTTTAGAGACTCCCAGAGTGTACGGTGCTGGTCAGCAGAGATTCAATGTTCAAATGATTGAAGACAATGACAGTGCATCAACAGCAAGTGGACATCCTCCATATGTTCAGAATTCAGGCCAAGGAACAGACTATCTGGCTCTATTCTCCATGTTCATAGACTCATACAATGCTTTTGTAGAAAAGAATCTTATTCATACATGTAACGATTCCGGCAAAATCAGGTATACCCTAACCGGTATATACTATTTATGTGTTAATTAATACTGAATATATGAATTATAATGTGTTTAAACGAGTATGTATGATTCACAGTACGAATTATACTCGATTATACAGTTAATCGTATTGGAAATACGATTAACCGATTAACGGTTATTGAAGCCCGAATGAATCGAGGATTACATTATAGACGGGATATATGATATTTAGTGATGTTACGAAGTATTAAAGCTTCAGGATAAGTGAATTAAAGCACAGAAAAGAATTTTCGATTTAATGGTACGTCGGTACGTTAAACGAATACTTTAATACCAAACCGAGCAAGAGACGATCGATCAAGCCGAAAAAGATGCGCAATTATGAATAATATGATGTTTTAAGTTAATAAATGTCATGGTTTAAGTTTTTAAGGTTTTTAAATCGGTTTTAAATAAATTCTTTTTTTTTAAGCCGAAAACGAAAACGTTTAACCGAAAAACGAACTGAACCAGATTATCCAAAACATTATCCAGATTACAGATATCCAAATGAGTGGCCACAAATGAAGATGTGGGTCCCACCCCACCCTCCTTTGAAGACCGATCGGATTAGGGGGGGTGGATAACCCCTTTTCCTTATTTTTTTCTAGCAAACACAACTCAACAATCTTCATTTCCTCTCAACCTATGAACTAAAACCGAGAGCTCTAGCAAGAAAAACAAGGTAATGATCGTGTTATGTACGTGTTTATCTTCGTTTCTTGAGTGTATTTGCAAGAAAATGAGGTTTCAAAGATGAAAACCGATTCTTGCATGATCAAGTGATGTATACGGGTTATACAAGGGATCTTGGTCCAAGAAAGGAGTTAAACAAACCAAAAACGAATTTTTACGGTTAAATATTTGTTTTTAAACCATAACCGAAACCATGAAAGAAATGGCTTGATTGTGAGTGTAACTTGCTTGGTGTGGTGTTATTGTGCTTGTAGGTGTTGTATCTAGTTGTTAGCAAAGGCTAGAAAGCGAGATCCTTGCGATTTGAAGCTAGAAACACAAGGTAGTTCGGTTTTTGTATAATGGTTGTGAATTGGACAGATTGTGTTTCGTTTAGAGTTAGGTCATGAAATTTTACAGGGATGATCTACACATGAAAATATGAGTTCTGTGAAATATTGGTAATTTTTGGATAAAGGATGAATATTTGGTGAATTTAATGCTCGGTTTTGGCCAAAAATGGTGAAAAATAGTTAAATATCATGAAAAATTCTGGAAAATTGCAGATAATCTTTTTATAACATGTATAAGTCACACACAAAATTTTAGGTCTGTTGGAGAAGTCTAAGTAGGCTTTTCGGTTAAACGAGTACTAGGGTTTTCTAGCTCGGTTTTAGTGAAAATGGCATGTAAAATGAGATTTTGGTTCTGGAAAAATTACAGGGGACTATGTGGATGGCAGGGGTAATCCAGGAAAAATTTGGGATTTTCTAAGGTCGTTTGGTATTTACGACATATTTAGTGTTTAAATGGTGTTTAAAAATAGATAAATAAATTTTAAATATAAAAATTAATTCTGGAAATATTTTTATAAAATTCCCCGCTGTCAAAAAGTGATTTGTGCAAAATTTCAAGATCCGGGATTAAACGGATAATTATTGGTGCAAAAACAAACTTTTAAAGCTTAAAACGCGTAAACCGGTAAAGTTCGCCTAAGCGAGCTGACTGGTGTATAAAAACCCAAAAAATGAACTATTTTCATATAATTGAGTTAAATAAGTAAAAATGAATCATCCGAAAATAATTCGGATGATTTGAGTAATTTTTACCCGATTTAATAGTTTCTGGTGCATTAAAGACGGAAACGGGTCCCGCGGCCAATCGGGGCGTCTAAACCGAGCTCTAATTTCACAACTTTAACTAAATTAGCAGTCAACAACTATTTTCGGGTCGTGTGTGACCAAACTCATTTTTGAAACGTAAAAACGGATAACCGTGCTAGGCACGCAAAACGGGAAAAACGACTAATAGTAATTTTGACTAGTGAACTCTAAACGATATCACAATCTGAGTCCTTAGTAGTGTTTCTGGGTTAACATTGCCCCCGGAACGGTTACAGTACTGGGTTAACAGTGTCCCCAGATGTACCGGTTAACACGGTTAAAGTTATGTTAATAGTGATTGTATAGTAACAAACTTAGGGATCGTATTACAGATCCGGACTAGTAGCTGGTGTACTGTGATACCTAATTGCCTACGATAAGGTGAGTTTCACGAGCCCCTTTTTTCTGAATTGTTTTTAAATATTTTCCCGGGGCGGAAAGCATGTTTCTAATGAAATGTTTAAGTACATACTGAACGCATGGATTTGCGTGTATTTATATATGTTTTATTGTACGAGAATCGTACGGAAATGTACTAAGATGGTAATTGTCTGAGTTGCTAACATTCTAAGGCCCCGGAACACGAGTGATTAACTGAAAGCCGGTAGAGTGTGAATAGTACTATTGGTCTGACGAACCCAACTGGTCCGGCATGGATTTGCTGATGTTTCCCAGCCAGTTGCACATGTCTATTTTGTTGTTGATATATATTTTGCTATGTAATGTTAGACATAGCGGTTTGGGGCAGGTCCATGGGCGGGGGATATGCCACGGGGGTTGTGTGTGATAGTCAGAGGTTTCACTTGTGGGCTCAGCATAATTACATCGCTAATATATGATTATTATAATGATTTGTCACTATTGTTTAAACTAGTGAAACTCACCAACTATTCGTAGTTGTCCCGTTTTCTTTACATGCTTTCTAGGTACACCCAAACTGGAATAAGTGCTACATGCTTGATGATGCGTGCTTTTTGTGGAAGCTTAGTGATCATTTTGTATTAAATATGTTAATGTACTGTTGGTAAAACCTATGTGTAACGCCTAGACGGTAACTAAACTCGGAACAATGTAATATGATGTGAATTAATGTAGTGGTGTTTTCTTTATAAGCAATGCTGTTGATATCAGACGTGTCTGTTGCATCCCGTTTACGTTTCCGCTGCGGTTACGGGGTGTTACAGAACTTGGTATCAGAGCCATTGGTTATAAAAGAATTAGGATGTCTTTAAAAGATACCTAAAATATAACCAGTAGCTCAAGTATTATAGGATCTGAATATCAACTAATAGTTTATAGTGACGAGATCTGGATGAACTTGGATGGACAAGTGAGTTATTATGGTCCGGAACATAATAACAGACTTGTCCGCACGAGGGAATTCAGGGGAAGTCACGGGGAACATTAATAGGTAAAATCGGCAACATATGTGTAAGTAAATGATAATATTTTTGTGTGACAAAGTTGTATAAGTATGTGTATATTAATTTAATTATGATTTACATTATGGAAGGAACTATAGGTTTGCTAACTTGTGCACAGGTAAGGATGTCGAGATCACAAAGTCTGTCAGTGGAGGAGGACCCGGTGGAGACCAGTTCCGGGGACTCTAGGAGCTTACGCTTAGCATCCAGCACCGATCCTAGTGAGACTAGCCGTAGGAGTGCTAGCCTGTCCTTCCTACTAGGGTTGCCAGATCCCCCACCCCACCCGCACCACAGGCCACCCCTACCCCTCCCAGACCCGGTCCCCGCCTCACGGCGCGGATCAGTGTCCCTTATGTCCCACCTACCTCTACCCCACCCAGACCCACTTACCACAGGGGCGAGTCCTCCCGCCCCCAGCCCGAGCCTGTGCCTCCACCCGTGTGGGGTACCCCTAGGCTGGAGAGGGATGAGCGTCCCTCCACCGAGGCTGCATGGCTTCGAGTGCTCACCGAGCAGATGATTGAGCACACCACCGCCTTGACGGTGGGTATCCAGAGGAGGAATCACTTGGCGGACTGCATACTGGACAGCCAGTATGCGATCGCTCAGCTGAGGAGGGAGGACGCATACTCCCAGTGGATGATTGACCGGATGGAGACACGGATCCGGGGTTTGATGGCGGTGTTGGTGGTGATGGTGGCAGTGTTGGTGTGGTTGGCATACCTCCATGTTTAGTTGTGTTAGGGTGGTAGTAGTCAGGGTCCGCTTTTTGATACTCTGTGTAAGCAGTTAGTGGTGATGCTAACATAGAGTGAATCTTGGGTAGTTATAGTACAGCCACTAGCCCATAAGGGGTCGATTTTGGGGATGTCATTGTAGATACTTTTGGTGTATCATTCAAGCACTGACCCATAGCGGGTTATGTCGAAATGATGCCGATGTAGGACCGATGTATGAAAACTTAATCTATGGGCTGATGTTTATGTAATGTGTACTGATGTTTATGTAATATGTACTGATGTTTATTAATGAATGGAATATGTGTTGTGTATTGAGATTGGAATTTGTATTAATTATATGTATTTTCTTAATGTTGTGTAGAATGGCACCAAAACGGTCAGCTCAAATGTCAGAAGTGGATGTGAGTCGTCTGATTGCTCGTCAGTTAGAGGCGGCGATACCGGATATAGTATCGCGCATCGCCGCCAGTATTAATAATACGACCAATCCAGCACCTGCAAGCAATCAAACGACCACCAATAATGATGGGGAACAAAATGCGAACCCTCCACCGAACGGTAACCCGATTCCGAGTAATGACGCACCGCCTAGGGTGGTCGTTACAGACAGTAATGGCCCTATACCTAGTGTAGAAACGCACCGCACTGAACCGACTCCTGCAACAAGGGGATGTTCAATTAAAGATTTTATGTTGTGCAAGCCCCTAGAATTTAGCGGGTCTGAGGGACCAAATGGGTTGGTTAAGTGGATTGAGAAAATAGAGGCTGTTATGAACATCAGCAACTGCCCTGAGGATTACGTTGTTAAGTATGCTACCTGCACGTTCACGGACCATGCCTTGACATGGTGGAACACAGTAGTGCAAACTCGCGGTCAGGCAGCGACAAACCGCATGACCTGGGCAGAACTCAAGGCCCTTGTACTGGAACATTTCTGCCCGAAAAACGAACTGCAGAAATTAGAAAACGAATTGTGGAACCTGGAGATGCAGGGGGCAGACCACTTGGGTTATACGAACCGATTTAATGAGTTGTCACGATTGGTGCCATGGTTGGTCACCCCAGAGTCAAAGAGGGTTGAGCGTTATATATGGGGACTAACTCCAATAGTAAGGAGTATAGTCAACTCTGGGGGACACAAGACGTTTGAGGGTGCGGTGACGCAAGCTGGTATCGTCACATACGATTTCATGAGGAGTGGGTCACTGAAGGTGGCAAGAGAGTCCGCTGGAGGAAAGCGAGGTACGTATGACAATAGGATCCAGGAGAAGCAGCAAAATAAACGTGCTAGGCCCGCTGCCCAGAACTACGCCATGACTAGTTCAGGCGGAAGGCAGGAACCACAGAAAGGGACGTTCCCTAAGTGTGGGAAATGCGGTTACCAGCATGGTGGCGAGTGCAGGGGGGTAGTGTGCCACCTGTGTGGCAGGAATGGGCACTACGCACAGAGTTGTAGGACAAACCTGAACAATCTGACCCGACAACCGCAACCTATCCGTGCACAGCCATTTAGGACCCAACCAGCCCGACAACAATACCCACAAGGAAACCAAATGATGACCACCAGCCGTGCTTGCGTTGAATGCGGCAGCACAGATCACTTCAAGAGAAACTGTCCGAAACTGAACCAGGGAGGGAATGGGAGGCAAATCATGGGTCAGGCATCGTCGTCCAATCCGGCGAGAGGTCGAGCATTTGTAATGGGGGCGAACGAAGCACGCCAGGACCCCAGCGTAGTGACAGGTACATTCCTTGTCTCTGATCATTACGCTTCTGTATTATTTGATACGGGCGCCGATAGAAGTTTTGTCTCCGTTAAATTCCTATCGATAGCGAACCTTCCAATTAGTGAAACCATAGAACCTTATACCGTAGAAGTCGCTAACGGTAAAACCATGATAGTTAATCAGATAGTTCGGAATTGCCCTTTTATTCTGAACGATCAATCCTTCCTGATTGACTTATTACCGGTAGAATTAGGTAGTTTTGATGTGATAGTGGGAATGGATTGGTTGGCACGTAACAAAGTGGAAACAAACTGTGAAAAGAAAATCGTCAAGATCCGGGTGTCGGATGACGAAGAGGTGTTAGTGCAAGGAGAGAAGTCGGACACAATGATACCATTTATATCCCACCTCAAGGTGTTAAAATATATACGCCAGGGATGCGTGGCGTATCTAGCGAGCTTGACGGCCACAGATTCTGAGAAGAAACGGGTGGATGATATCCCGGTGGTACGCGAATTTCCACAAGTTTTCCCAGAAGAACTTCCTGGATTACCGCCAACCCGACAGGTTGAATTCAGAATCGATTTATTACCTCAAGCTGGCCCTGTTGCTAAAGCACCCTACCGACTTGCACCGTCCGAGATGCAAGAATTATCCAATCAGTTGCAAGAATTGTTGGATAAAGGATTTATACGTCCTAGTCATTCCCCGTGGGGTGCACCTGTATTATTCGTGAAAAAGAAGGACGGGAGCCTTAGAATGTGCATTGATTACAGGGAGTTGAACAAGTTAACAATCAAAAATAGGTACCCTCTTCCTCGAATTGATGACCTGTTTGACCAGCTGCAAGGTGCGATGTAAGGCCCCGTCACCGGTGGCCCTACTTTAGCGTTGGATTTACTCATAAACGCAGTTCTAAATATCAGAGTTAATTAAAACATTCGCGGAATTTAAAAACTTTCATAAAACATTTCATAACAAAACACGTCTTGTCTTAAAACATCATTTTGTCTTTCAAAATAAACGAAACATTAAACTTAAACGTCTTGAGTCTTTCGATGCCAGCCTCTTATTCAGTGCCACGTGTCTTCTCAAGCGAGCTGCCTCATCCTACTCACCTGCGTACATACTAAAAGTCAGCTACGCTGAGTGAGTTCTAGTTAATCAAGCAACTTATCATACAACCACTTCATACAATATATACGTATCCGAAGACACATAGTCCACTGTCTAACATGCCACTGTTTAACCACTTAATTACCCCTATAGCTTAGCCTCTTAATTACCCCTACAGCTTAGCCACTTATGCCACTTTAATAACGAAGTCACGTATAGGCTTACCCTACCACGTACTATCATCATGCCACTAACACTCTTACTAGACTCTGCCACTTCTATCACACTCTACCTCTACTTGTCTACAGCACTCTTTATACCAATACAATATTTACATAATAAGCAAGTCGCATCATAGAATACATACACACTAACAACCACTTGACAATCACTCTCCTTGACGATACGTGCAATATCCGAAGATCGTTCACGTACCGACAAGCATTACATAATAGCTACTTGTATAACATCTATACACTTACCACTTAAGGTAAGTGTATTCACACTTTCGCATCTAACCTGCTTAACTTACCACTTAGCCTCTTATTTACACCTACCACCTTGCCACTTTGCCACTTTAATAACGTATAACGTTATGCCACTTTGCCCCTTAATAACGTATTACGTTATGCCACTTTGCCACTTTAATAACGTAAAACGTTATGCCACTTTGCCACTTTAATAACGTAAAACGTTATGCCACTTTGCCACTTTAATAACGTAAAACGTTATGCCACTTTGCCACTTTAATAACGAAGGCACGTATAGGCTTACCCTACCACATACTATCGTTATGCCACTAACACCCTTACTAGACTCTTGCCACTTCTAACACGTTCTACCTCTACTTGTCTATAACACGCTTCATATCATTTACATAATAAGCATGTCACATCAACAATCATACACACATAATAACGATGGCACGTACAGGCTTTCCCTATCACGCGCTCACGTTATGCCACTAACACCCTTGCTAGACTCTTGCCACTTTTAACACACTCTACCTCTACCTGCCTATATCACACTTCATATCAGTTCGGTATTTACGTAATAAACCAGTCACATCATAACATTCGTACACACTATCAACCACTTGGAATTTACTATCCTTGGCGATACGTGCAATATCCGAAGATCTTTCACGTACCGACAAGCATTATAAAATATATACCTCGTATAACATCTATAGCATACACTTACCACTTAAGGTAAGTGTATTCACACTTCACATCGAGTATGCACACAACCCCGAAAACATAACAAGGAATGGGGCTAGAAACTCACCTGAACTCTGCTTCTTCCTCTGATAGTTGTAAATCCTTTCTTTAACTGAGCTCGGCTGACTGTATAAGTTACACGTATCAATACTCGCCTGATCTAATCTGGTGGCCTAGTATTAGCTTACTTTTACTTATCGTTTTAATGTATTCTCTAATCGAACTTGACTTTAGGCGAAGTTAAACCTTAGGCGAACTTAGCTTTAGGCGAAGTTAAACCTTAGGCGAACTTGGCTTTAGGCGAAGTTGTCATCAGGCGAACTTGGCTTTAGGCGAAGTTGTCATCAGGCGAACTTGGCTTTAGGCGAAGTTGTCAACAGGCGAACTTGGCTTTAGGCGAAGTTGTCATCAGGCGAACTTAGCTTGCAGGCGAAGTTCATCAGGCGAACTTAGCTTGCAGGCGAAGTTGTCGTCTGCAGCTACTGTTCGTTCTTAAATCCCTTAATCACCTTCGTTTCTTAACCAAATAACTCGATTTAGGTACCCACGGGATCGTCTGACCAGCGCCTACAAACCCCAACCATCAAATCGACCTAACATCGATGTTTAAAGGGTGCGATTTAGGCATATAGGTTACGGGTTCTTTTTATCAATCGATTAACCCATCAAATCATAACCATTTTCAGTAAGATTAGCTTTGTTGGATTCGTTTTTACCATACAAACTCAGATCTATCATTTCTCAAATCAAACCGAACCTATACGAACGATTTCTAACTATAAACGTACCTTGAACGAGTCGAACTACGAACCCGGTTAAGCCTTGATGTTGTTTTGGTCCGTCACGACGTTCCAGCACCAACAAGCTCGGGTTTTCGCCTTCGGATCTTGGTTCGGGTCGTATGTGTTTTGGGTGTGTGTGTATGGAATTGGTGAGAATGAGGATTAAATGGTGGTTAATGGTATTTATATTTAGGGATCATGGGCTTAAGCCCATGGACTATCCTTCCTTCTTTCATAACCCAAGTCCATAACCCATATCCATTACCCAACACTAGCCCGACCCATACTAACTCCTACTCTATTTATTTATTTCCCGATAATCCGAGTAAACTTTCCCTCTAATATTAAGTAATATAAATAATATTATTTTGGAAATTTCGGGATGTTACAAGTCTTCCCCCTTTAAAGAGGTTTCGTCCCCGAAACCTAACTTATTCCCTATAAAAGGAAAACTTCTTATATTTACACTCTTTATTGAATCGCCTTTGCTTTCTGGGTTATCCCTCTTACTCCTGACTTGTAGTCATCGAGCGGTGATCATGTGTTTTAGCTATTACGGTAGCTTGTCCATGAAGCCCTCGATGTACCAAGTCTCGTATCGCCTTCCCGAGGAACCATCTCCTATAATAACGCTAACTCCTAAGGCGACGCTTTACCATCACACAACTATTTATCATAACCAACATGCATTCAAGATAAATTCATAGGTCGTTCATACAAAAACACAAGAAGTCACAAGTACTTCATAACATAAAAGGAAATCATTCAAGCTTGCTAAACAAACATAGGTTCAACTGTAACATAAAACACTCTTTAACTACTAAACATAAAACAGCTGTGACATGCCACTTATTCTCCTGCAACCTCCTCAGCAGTTAATAGACCATCCTTTCACGCGTTTCCTCTTCCTTCCCTCACTGCCACGGCTTCTCCACACGCCCTAGCTATGTGACCTGACTTACCACACTTGTAACACTTCTGGTCCTCGGTGCATTCACGGGAGATGTGCCCCTTCCTCCCACATCGGTAGCACTGATTTGGACCAGCCTTGCATTCCCCCAAGTGCATCTTCCCGCACACCTTACATGCTTCCTTTCCTGCCATCTTCTGTGTCTTTCTCCCTGCACGCTCCACGACATCCCCAGCTCTTTTAGTTCCTTTCCCTTTTTCCTCATCTTCCACTTCCACATCATCCGCCGCCAGATCATCATAGACCATCTCCGCCAACTCGACCGCCGACTCAAAGGTAACGGGTTTGTTGGCCCTGACTAACATGCGGACCTTCTGGGGAAGTCCTCTAACGTAGCACTTGATCCGTTTCGCCTCGGTGTTCACCATGTCAGGAACCAGCCTAGAGATGCGGTTGAATTCAGTGGTGTACTCACGATGTGTCATCTTGTCCGCCTTCAGATTCAGAAATTTCATCTCGGCCCTCTCAACCTCAGCATCAGCACAGAACCTTTTCATCACTAACTCCTTAAGGTCATCCCACCTCATGGCCTTAATCTCCTCTCGGGTCTTCCTTTGTTCGACAGTTTCCCACCAGTACATGGCCTCATCTTCAAATGACTGAGTGACATAACCCACTGCTTGGTCGGGACGGCATTCGCTAATTCGGATTTTCTTGTCCATTGTGGTTATCCACTGGAGAGTAGCGATTGCGTCTCCCAACCCAGTCAGCTTTGGCGGGTCGCATCCTTTGAAGGACTTATAGTTGCACCCATCTCGGCCTCTTTTCCTGTCATCGACCTTCACAGACTTATCCTCACTCGAGGCCTCTCTTTCTCCTTCCCCATCCTTCCTACCATCACCACCCGCCCCTTCAGCAGTTCATTCACGGCTTCCGGCAGATCTTTCGGGATTCAGGTTCTTCATAGCAACAACTACAGCTTGAACAATGGCTGCTTGGACTGCAGGGCTAAGTTGAACCCCTTCGTTATTGTTCTGGTCTCCTCCAGCTGCGCTTTCTTCACCTTCGGTGTTAGAAGCTGTCTCAACCGAAAGTTGCTGGACACGACGAGGCCTGCCGCGTCGTCCAGTGCGACCTCCAGCTCCAGCAATGTCTCCAGCCCCAGCCATCGTATTCTAAAAGGGAAAACACAAACATTATCACTTAAGGAACTATTTAGTACAAGGATAGCAAGGCTAACAGGTAATAACAGTGGCCAGCAGTGACTAGCTGATCACGTTGCTTTCCGTGTCCTATACACTTCCCTTTATGAGTCTAATTGTGCTGGTTCTACTTAAGCAGTTAGTCAAATCAACAATCAATTATTCCTATCCCTGCCGTTCACGTATCTTTTCTTTCTCATTAACATATATCATTTAATTATACACTTTACCTTTACTGATCTTGCTTGAGCGACACATGGCATTCTTGAAGTGGCATCTTCTTTCCTTTCTTACTTAAATCCCATTATCTGTTCGAGTCTAAGCATGTAGGATGCTTAAATCTCTCGAACTTATGCTCTGATACCAACTTGTAAGGCCCCGTCACCGGTGGCCCTACTTTAGCGTTGGATTTACTCATAAACGCAGTTCTAAATATCAGAGTTAATTAAAACATTCGCGGAATTTAAAAACTTTCATATAACATTTCATAACAAAACACGTCTTGTCTTAAAACATCATTTTGTCTTTCAAAATAAACGAAACATTAAACTTAAACGTCTTGAGTCTTTCGATGCCAGCCTCTTATTCAGTGCCACGTGTCTCCTCAAGCGAGCTGCCTCATCCTACTCACCTGCGTGCATACTAAAAGTCAGTTACGCTGAGTGAGTTCTAGTTAATCAAGCAACTTATCATACAACCACTTCATACAATATATACGTATCCGAAGACACATAGTCCACTGTCTAACATGCCACTGTTTAACCACTTAATTACCCCTATAGCTTAGCCTCTTAATTACCCCTACAGCTTAGCCACTTATGCCACTTTAATAACGAAGTCACGTATAGGCTTACCCTACCACGTACTATCGTCATGCCACTAACACTCTTACTAGACTCTGCCTCTTCTACCACACTCTACCTCTACTTGTCTACAGCACTCTTTATACCAATACAATATTTACATAATAAGCAAGTCGCATCATAGAATACATACACACTAACAACCACTTGACAATCACTCTCCTTGACGATACGTGCAATATCAGAAGATCGTTCACGTACCGACAAGCATTACATAATAGCTACTTGTATAACATCTATACACTTACCACTTAAGGTAAGTGTATTCACACTTTCGCATCTAACCTGCTTAACTTACCACTTAGCCTCTTATTTACACGTACCACCTTTCCACTTTGCCACTTTAATAACGTATAACGTTATGCCACTTTGCCACTTAATAACGTATTACGTTATGCCACTTTGCCACTTTATAACGTAAAACGTTATGCCACTTTGCCACTTTAATAATGTAAAACGTTATGCCACTTTGCCACTTTAATAACGTAAAATGTTATGCCACTTTGCCACTTTAATAACGTAAAACGTTATGCCACTTTGCCACTTTAATAACGAAGGCACGTATAGGCTTACCCTACCACGTACTATCGTTATGCCACTAACACTCTTACTAGACTCTTGCCACTTCTAACACGTTCTACCTCTACTTGTCTACAACACGCTTCATATCCTTTACATAATAAGCATGTCACATCAACAATCATACACACATAATAACGATGGCACGTACAGGCTTTCCCTATCACGCGCTCACGTTATGCCACTAACACCCTTGCTTGACTCTTGCCACTTTTAACACACTCTACCTCTACCTGCCTATATCACACTTCATATCAGTTCGGTATTTACGTAATAAACCAGTCACATCATAACATTCGTACACACTATCAACCACTTGGAATTTACTATCCTTGGCGATACGTGCAATATCCGAAGATCGTTCACGTACCGACAAGCATTATAAAATATATACCTCGTATAACATCTATAGCATACACTTACCACTTAAGGTAAGTGTATTCACACTTCACATCGAGTATGCACACGGCCCCGAAAACATAACAAGGAATGGGGCTAGAAACTCACCTGAACTCTGCTTCTTCCTCTGATAGTTGTAAATCCTTTCTTTAACTGAGCTCGGCTGACTGTATAAGTTACACGTATCAATACTCGCCTGATCTAATCTGGTGGCCTAGTATTAGCTTACTTTTACTTATCGTTTTAATGTATTCTCTAATCGAACTTGACTTTAGGCGAAGTTAAACCTTAGGCGAACTTAGCTTTAGGCGAAGTTAAACCTTAGGCAAACTTAGCTTTAGGCGAAGTTGTCATCAGGCGAACTTGGCTTTAGGCGAAGTTGTCATCAGGCGAACTTGGCTTTAGGCGAAGTTGTCATCAGGCGAACTTGGCTTTAGGCGAAGTTGTCATCATGCGAACTTGGCTTTAGGCGAAGTTGTCATCAGGCGAACTTGGCTTGCAGGCGACGTTGTCATCAGGCGAACTTAGCTTGCAGGCGAAGTTCATCAGGCGAACTTAGCTTGCAGGCGAAGTTGTCGTCTGCAGCTACTGTTCGTTCTTAAATCCCTTAATCACCTTCGTTTCTTAACCAAATAACTCGATTTAGGTACCCACGGGATCGTCTGACCAGCGCCTACAAACCCCAACCATCAAATCGACCTAACATTGATGTTTAAAGGGTGCGATTTAGGCATATAGGTTACGGGTTCTTTTTATCAATCGATTAACCCATCAAATCATAACCATTTTCAGTAAGATTAGCTTTGTTGTATTCGTTTGTACCATACAAACTCAGATCTATCATTTCTCAAATCAAACCGAACCTATACGAACGATTTCTAACTATAAACGTACCTTGAACGAGTCGAACTACGAACCTGGTTAAGCCTTGATGTTGTTTTGGTCCGTCACGACGTTCCAGCACCAACAAGCTCGGGTTTTCGCCTTCGGATCTTGGTTCGGGTCGTATATGTTTTGGGTGTGTGTGTACGGAATAGGTGAGAATGAGGATTAAATGGTGGTTAATGGTATTTATATTTAGGGATCATGGGCTTAAGCCCATGGACTCTCCTTCCTTCTTTCATAACCCAAGTCCATAACCCATATCCATTACCCAACACTAGCCCGACCCATACCTACTCTATTTATTTATTTCCCGATAATCCGAGTAAACTTTCCCTCTAATATTAAGTAATATAAATAATATCATTTTGGAAATTTCGGGATGTTACAAGCGAGCTATTTCTCAAAAATCGATCTTAGATCGGGATACCATCAGGTTAGAATTCAGGAAGAAGATATCCCAAAAACCGCATTCCGGACTCGCTACGGCCATTACGAGTTCTTAGTTATGCCTTTCGGGCTAACAAATGCGCCGGCAGTGTTCATGGACCTCATGAATCAAGTCTGTAAACCCTATCTCGACAAATTCGTCATCATGTTTATTGACGATATTCTGATTTACTCGAAAAGTAAAGAAGAGCACGAGCAACACTTAAGAATAATTTTAGAGCTTCTGAATCAGGAGAAATTGTACGCAAAATTCTCCAAGTGTAACTTCTGGTTATAAGAAGTGCAATTCCTCGGTCACGTTGTAAACCATCAAGGAATACACGTTGATCCGAGTAAGATTGAAGCAATTAAGAATTGGCAAGCGCCTAAAACGCCAAAGGAAATCCGCCAATTCTTAGGCTTAGCTGGATATTATCGTCGATTTATAGAAAACTTTTCCAGCATCGCGCAACCTTTAACTCTCCTGACTCAAAAGGATCGAAAGTATGAATGGGGAGAAGAGCAGGAAGCGGCGTTTCAAACGTTAAAGCAAAAATTGTGCCAAGCGCCGATTTTAAGCCTCCCCGATGGAGACGATGGTTTTGTCGCGTATTGTGACGCATCGCGTAGAGGGTTAGGATGCGTGTTGATGCAGAATAATAAGGTTATAGCCTATGCTTCCCGACAGTTAAAAGTACACGAGAAAAATTACACTACTCACGACTTAGAACTGGGAGCGGTTATCTTCGCACTTAAAATCTGGAGACATTATCTCTACGGTACAAAGTGCACCATCTTCACCGATCATAAGAGTTTGCAGCACATATTCGATCAGAAAGAACTGAATATGAGGCAACGAAGATAGGTCGAGTTGTTAAGCGATTATGACTGTGACATCCGTTATCACCCCGGCAAGGCTAACGTCGTAGCCGATGCTTTAGGCTAGGGATGATAGTCCAGTCGAACCTTTCGGACCTGATTCGAGTCGCTCAACGGGAGGCGTTGAAAGAGGAACAATTGGAAAAGGAGGGACTTTACGGCAATGAGAAGAATTTCGAACAGCGCGTGGACGAAATTCTCTATTTCAAAAATCGGATTTGGATCCCGACCCTCCATGACCTTCGTGAATTAATCATGGACGAAGCGCATAGATCGAAATATTCCATACATCCGGGATCGGATAAGATGTACAAGGATGTGAAGGAGTTCTACTGGTGGTCGGATATGAAAAAGGACATAGCAACGTATGTCGGTAAGTGCACGACTTGTGCGAGAGTTAAGGCGGAGCACCAGAAACCCTCGGGGATTTTACAACAACCAGAAATTCCCGAATGGAAGTGGGAGCAAATCACGATGGATTTCGTGACACATCTTCCTAAAACGTCCCGAGGACATGATGCAATTTGGGTAATCGTGGATCGATTAACCAAATCGGCACATTTTATCCCGATTAGAAATAATTATAACACTGAGAGACTTGCGCAGATTTATATAAATGAAATTGTGTCTCGTCATGGGATACCCATCTCAATCATCTCCGATCGGGATTGCCATTTCACCTCCAATCTTTGGCAAGCTGTGCAAGAAGCGCTGGGAACGCGTATTGATCTAAGCACAGCTTATCACCCTCAGACCGATGGTCAGTCTGAGAGGACCATCCAAACCCTGGAGGATTTGCTTCGTGCATGCGTACTGGATTTTATGGGAAATTGGGATCAACATCTCCCACTCGTTGAATTTTCCTATAATAACAGTTACCATAGCAGTATAAAGGCAGCGCCTTACGAAGCATTGTATGGGCGGAAGTGCCGATCACCACTCTGCTGGACTGAAGTGGGCGACACTCAGGTTATTAGATCAGACCTGGTCCAGGAAACGACCAGCAAGATCCTCGAAATTAGGAACAATCTAAAGGCCGCGCGGGATCGGCAGAAGAGTTATGCCGATACCCGTAGAAAACCGTTGTCGTTTGAGAAAGGTGATAAAATGTATTTGAAGGTATCACCTTGGAAGGGTGTAGTCAGATTTGGAAAGGCGGGGAAGTTAGCCCCTAGATATATTGGACCATTCAATATTACTGCAAAAATCGGTCCTGTAGCATACCGATTAGAACTAACCGATGAACTGAGTGCAGTTCACAACGTGTTTCACGTATCAAACTTGAAATGATGTCTGACGGATGAGACATCGGTGTCACCTTTAGAGGGTGTCCAAATAAGTGATAAGCTCAATTTCGTAGAGGAACCCATAGAAATAGTAGACGGGAAAATCAAGCAACTTAGACACAATAAGATTTCGTTGGTCAAAGTTAGATGGAATTCGCAACGAGGCCCAGAATATACATGGGAACGAAAGGACGAATTCCGGAAGAAATACCCCTACCTATTTCCTCAAAAGGAAGTAGTCGAAGCGTAAAATTTCGAGGACGAAATTTGTTTTACGGGGGGAGAATGTAACGATTCCGGCAAAATCAGGTATACCCTAACCGGTATATACTATTTATGTGTTAATTAATACTGAATATATGAATTATAATGTGTTTATACGAGTATGTATGATTCACAGTACGAATTATACTCGATTATACAGTTAATCGTATTGGAAAAACGATTAACCGATTAACGGTTATTGAAGCCCGAATGAATCGAGGATTACATTATAGACGGGATATATGATATTTAGTGATGTTACGAAGTATTAAAGCTTCGGGATAAGTGAATTAAAGCACAGAAAAGAATTTTCGATTTAATGGTACATCGGTACGTTAAACGAAACCTTTAATACCAAACCGAGCAAGAGACGATCGATCAAGCCGAAAAAGATGCGCAATTATGAATAATATGATGTTTTAAGTTAATAAATGTCATGGTTTAAGTTTTTAAGGTTTTTAAATCGGTTTTAAATAAATTCTTTTTTTTTAAGCCGAAAACGACCATTTTAACCTCGTTTTAAGCCGAATTAAACGTTTAACCGAAAAACGAACTGAACCAGATTATCCAAAACATTATCCAGATTACAGATATCCAAATGAGTGGCCACAAATGAAGATGTGGGTCCCACCCCACCCTCCTTTGAAGACCGATCGGATTAGGGGGGGTGGATAACCCCTTTTCCTTATTTTTTTCTAGCAAACACAACTCAACAATCTTCATTTCCTCTCAATCTATGAACTAAAACCGAGAGCTCTAGCAAGAAAAACAAGGTAATGATCGTGTTATGTACGTGTTTATCTTCGTTTCTTGAGTGTATTTGCAAGAAAATGAGGTTTCAAAGATGAAAACCGATTCTTGCATGATCAAGTTATGTATACGGGTTATACAAGGGATCTTGGTCCAAGAAAGGAGTTAAACAAACCAAAAACGAATTTTTACGGTTAAATCTTTGTTTTTAAACCATAACCGAAACCATGAAAGAAATGGCTTGATTGTGAGTGTAACTTGCTTGGTGTGGTGTTATTGTGCTTGTAGGTGTTGTATCTAGTTGTTAGCAAAGGCTAGAAAGCGAGATCCTTGCGATTTGAAGCTAGAAACACAAGGTAGTTCGGTTTTTGTATAATGGTTGTGAATTGGACAGATTGTGTTTAGTTTAGAGTTAGGTCATGAAATTTTTCAGGGATGATCTACACATGAAAATATGAGTTCTGTGAATTTTTGGTAATTTTTGGATAAAGGATGAATATTTGGTGAATTTAATGCTTGGTTTTGGCCAAAAATGGTGAAAAATAGTTAAATATCATGAAAAATTCTGGAAAATTTCAGATAAGCTTTTTATAACATGTATAAGTCACACACAAAATTTTAGGTCCGTTGGAGAAGTCTAAGTAGGCTTTTCGGTTAAACGAGTACTAGGGTTTTCTAGCTCGGTTTTAGTGAAAATGGCATGTAAAATGAGATTTTGGTTCTGGAAAAATTACAGGGGACTATGTGGATGGCAGGGGTCATCCAGGAAAAATTTGGGATTTTCTAAGGTCGTTTGGTATTTACGACATATTTAGTGTTTAAATGGTGTTTAAAAATAGATAAATAAATTTTAAATATAAAAATTAATTCTGGAAATATTTTTATAAAATTCCCCGCTGTCAAAAAGTGATTTGTACAAAATTTCAAGATACGGATAATTATTGGTGCAAAAACAAACTTTTAAAGCTTAAAACGCGTAAACCGGTAAAGTTCGCCTAAGCGAGCTGACTGGTGTATAAAAACCCTAAAAATGAACTATTTTCATATAATTGAGTTAAATAAGTAAAAATGAATCATCCGAAAATAATTCGGATGATTTGAGTAATTTTTACCCGATTTAACAGTTTCCGGTGGATTAAAGACGGAAACGGGTCCCGCGGCCAATCGGGGCGTCTAAACCGAGCTCTAATTTCACAACTTTAACTAAATTAACAGTTAACAACTATTTTCGGGTCGTGTGTGACCAAACTCATTTTTGAAACGTAAAAACGGATAACCGTGCTAGGCACGCAAAACGGGAAAAACGACTAATAGTAATTTTGACTAGTGAACTCTAAACGATATCACAATCTGAGTCCTTAGTAGTGTTTCTGGGTTAACATTGCCCCCGGAACGGTTACAGTACTGGGTTAACAGTGTCCCCAGATGTACCGGTTAACACGGTTAAAGTTATGTTAATAGTGATTGTATAGTAACAAACTTAGGGATCGTATTACAGATCCGGACTAGTAGTTGGTGTACTGTGATACCTAATTGCCTACGATAAGGTGAGTTTCACGAGCCCTTTTTTTCTGAATTGTTTTTAAATATTTTCCCGGGGCGGAAAGCATGTTTCTAATGAAATGTTTAAGTACATACTGAACGCATGGATTTGCGTGTATTTATATATGTTTTATTGTACGAGAATCGTACGGAAATGTACTAAGATGGTAATTGTCTGAGTTGCTAACATTCTAAGGCCCCGGAACACGAGTGATTAACTGAAAGCCGGTAGAGTGTGAATAGTACTATTGGTCTGACGAACCCAACTGGTCCGGCATGGATTTGCTGATGTTTCCCAGCCAGTTGCACATGTCTATTTTGTTGTTGATATATATTTTGCTATGTAATGTTAGACATAGCGGTTTGGGGCAGGTCCGTGGGCGGGGGATATGCCACGGGGGTTGTGTGTGATAGTCAGAGGTTTCACTTGTGGGCTCAGCATAATTACATCGCTAATATATGATTATTATAATGATTTGTCACTGTTGTTTAAATTAGTGAAACTCACCAACTATTCGTAGTTGACCCGTTTTCTTTACATGCTTTCTAGGTACACCCAAACTGGAATAAGTGCTACATGCTTGATGATGCGTGCTTTTTGTGGAAGCTTAGTGATCATTTTGTATTAAATATGTTAATGTACTGTTGGTAAAACCTATGTGTAACGCCTAGACGGTAACTAACCTCGGAACAATGTAATATGATGTGAATTAATGTAGTGGTGTTTTCTTTATAAGCAATGCTGTTGATATCAGACGTGTCTGTTGCATCCCGTTTACGTTTCCGCTGCGGTTACGGGGTGTTACACTACAAGTGTTGTGTAAGAAGATTTAGAACAGATTGATGCAGATAACTTGGAAGATATGGATCTCAAATGGCAGGCTGCTATGTTGGCTGTAAGGAGTAAGAGGCTATATAATAGGACAAGAAGATCAACCTTCTCTGGACCTAATGAAAGAATTGGATTTGACAAGTCAAAAGCTATCTGCTACAACTGCCAATAGCCAGGGCATTTTCCAGTGAATGCAATCTTCCTAGGCAATTTAGAAACTAAGTACATCAAGCCCAGTTCTACCAAAATCAGAATCAAAATCAGTAGAACTATCAGCAAAGGAACCAACCTTTGAAACAAAATCCCTACCAACAGAGTAGGCAACAACAGCAGACCCAACAACAGCAAAGAAATAATCAATTGCATATTCAAACAAATCAGAACAGGGGAACTGTTGGCGCTAATAATCAGAACAGGGATCAAGGTAATGTTGCTGTGACAATGATTCCTCAAGATGGGGACTTTGATTGGAGTAATCATGCTGCTGAAATGGAGAAGGAAAATGTTGCCTATATGGCTAAGATTAATGAAGTTGGGCAATCTTCAAACTCTCAGGTACCTACTGAACTATCCATTTCTGACCTTTTGCTTGTTATTGATGATTTGAACAGGGAGATTGGAAAGTGAAAGAGTGAATGTAGTAGAAAGGGTGTACCTCTAAATGTGTATAGCTCCCGTGAAACAACTTATGACAACCAAATCAAAAGTTTAGAAGAAGACTATATGCAGGCTTACAGGGTTCGGTCCAAGTTGAATCTAGAAATTGATGGGTTATAGAAGATGTATACTGAAGAAAAGATGAAGAATATTAAATTGCAAATTCAGGTGGATTTTCTGAGAAATCTTGTATCCACAGGAAATATTTTGGGTCACATAGAGAAAATGAAGCCTGAGGATAAGTACAAGACAGTACCACCTCATTTCTGTGACAAATATCCACTAAAGGTAGAAAAAGAACAAAAAGAGGAATATTTGAAGCAATTCAAAAGTATGTTTAAAGATAAGGAGTTTACTGAATTATATGAGAATGTGTTTGTAAGCAAGGAAGGTGAATTTGAAGTAAAGAAGAAAGTTGATCTTGTTGAAAAGAAAATTGAGAAAGAACAAAAGGAAGACAAAAGGAGGGACTCATCAAGTGAATGCAGCTCATGTAGCTGCAAAAGTAAGAAGTCAGCAAGGAAGAAATCTGTGGAAAGAATACCAAAAGTACCAAGACAGACTCCAAAGTTGAAAAGGCACTATGAAAAAAGGAGAAAAGAACATCAAGTATTTCACCTGTGTGGAGGATCAAGACCCAAAAGGACAGAGCTGAATGTTCCACAAAGGCTAATATTTATCAACCCATTTATCCTGCCCTTTCAAATTATAAGTTATTTGATATTGGAGAGGTTGAATATGCACCCAGAAGAAGCACAGTGGTAGAGAAGAAAGAAAGATCTGCAAGCTCCTACTTGAAATTGAAAGAAGTAAAGTTTGTTAAAGCCAATGAGGTACACAATCTAGATGTATGTGGTCCTATACAAGTAAATTTCAATAAGTGTTCTTATGCAAAGACTTCTTTAGGATTTGACTTCCTTAGACCAAGTGATAAATTTACAAATGAAAAGGATCTAGAAGAACTTCGAAGTTTTGCTAAAGTTTGGTGTAAGAGGTGTAACTACTATGGACATCATAGTGACTCTTGCTGGATTGAAGATGAAGAAGAATATAAAATTCCAGACAAGTACCGTGGTCAAAACTTGGCACTGTACAAAGAGAAGTATGAAAAGTACTTAAGAAATGAGAAAAAAAAAAGACGATAAAGAAGCATACCGATTAACAATAGAGAAGAGATTGAAGGCAGTTCTGAAATTGAGTGATTAATCAAGTGAAACTGACAGAGTAGATAAAAGAAACACTTTTGCTTCAAAAGAAAAATGCAAAGGAAGGCCTGGTGTATTAAATGGTGATGAAAAATTCCTTCTAAAACAAGGTTATGAACCTAGAGGATTTCAGTGGAAGACTAAGGAAGTTATGGTTAAGAAGGAAGAACCAGTCCTTGAACAATGTGAAGCAAAGAATGAAGTTGGAAGTGTTGAGTATGAATATGAATCAGATGATTCTTGTGAAGTTGTTCATAAAGATCCAGTTCCAATTATTTTGAATGATTCTAATGTCACTGATTTACAAACAATTGAAGTTTATATTTCAGACAGTAACTAATCACTTTGTGTTTATGTGTGCAGGGACAGTCCACAGAAGTCAATGATATATGATACATGGACAGTGGATGTTCCAGGCACATGACATGTGATAGAGGATCACTTGTCAATTATGGGCAGAAGTTTGAAGGACCAGTTGCATTTGGAAGTGATAAAAATGGAGGGAAAATTGTAAGAAGAGGAACACTTACCAATGGCAAAGTGTCTTTTGAGAATGTGTTGCATGTGGAGGGCTTACAATACAACTTGTTAAGCATTTCTCAGGTGTGTGATAAAGGATATAAAGTTGGATTTGATGATGCACATTGCTTTATCTTGAAACATGAGTTTGTGATTCATCCTGACATGATTATGATGATGGAACCCAGAAATGGAAACCTATATGAGCTAAGAATGAAAAATGCAGTTTCAAGGGGTGGATCATGCTTTTTGTCGAAAGCAACTAAAAATGAAACAAGAATGTGGCATAGAAAAATTTGTCATGTGAATTTGAAGAATATGAATAGAGGGAAAATATGTAATTGGTCTCCCCACTAAGGAATTCAAGTTGGATGACAAATGTTCCTCTTGCATCAAAGGTAAACAGCATAAATCATCACACAAGACTAAATTAGTGAACTCAATTGAAGAAGTGCTGGAATTGCTTCATATGGATCTTTTTGGTTCTGTGAGTGTTCCCAGAATTGGGAAGAAGAGATTTTGTCTCGTAATCACTGATGATTACCCAAGGTTTACATGGGTGTTCTTCTTAGGAACTAAAGATGAGACTACTGAACTGATCAAAGCTTATGTGCTAAGAATGGAAAATCAATTAGAAAAGAAAGTTAAAGTTATCGGAAGTGATAATGGAAAAGAATTCAAAAATAGAGTAATGGATGAATTTTGCACTTCAAAAGGAATATTTCAGTAATTCAGTGCTCCAAGAATACCTGAACAAAATGGTGTGGTTGAAGAAGGAACAGAACATTGATAGAAGCTACAAGGACAATGATTGCTTATGCTTATTTGCCTGTTATATTTTGGGCAGAAGCAATCAACACTGCATGTTATGTTCAAAACAGAGTTTTGTTAAACAAGATTTATAACAAAACACCTTATGAAATTCTATTCAAAAGGAAGCCATATGTGAAGTTTTTGAAACCTTTTGGATGCAAGTGCTCACTGTTGAATATCAAAGATTACTTGAACAAATTCCAATCCAAGTCATTGGAGTGCTTCTTTGTTGGATATTCATCACAGTCTAAGGCTTACAGGGTATATGTGAAAGAGCACATATGTGTGATTGAGTCATCTCACATTGTATTTAATGAAAATCACTTCAACAATGTAGATGGTCCAAGTTGGCTATTTGATTTAGTGAAATTGATTAATTCCTTCTAGATTTACAGTGAAGATTTTGATGAAGGATTTTTTCAATACACGTGTTCTTGAACTAGTAAAATAACAAAAGATAGATTTGGACAAGTTATGGTAAAAAGTGGCTGGTAATGAAGGAGAGTTTGAGTTTCAAAAGAAGAGGAATGAAATAGATGAAGATGAATTTGTTGGATCAGAAAATCAAAATGAAAATCCAAATGTTGAGACTCATGTGGTTACAAGTGACACATTGCAAGAAAATGAAGAGGCTACTGCAGATGAAGAAAATGGTAACCAAGACATGCTTCAATCATTGTTTGATTCCCTAAAGATTAGAAGCAATGAAGCCTCAACATCAACTCAAGTCAATAACTTGGAACCTGTTTTAAATGATGATGAAAACCAAGCTGAAGAGCCTGACTTAAATGTTTCAAATTTGGACTTACAGATTGTGGTAGATCCAATAGTCCAAACAACTGCCACTCAAAGAAACCATCCTATAGAAACATCATTGGTGATTTGCATGAAAGAGTGATAAGAAGCTCATCTGAAAGGGCAAACATATGCCTCTATGCTTGTTTTCTGTCCTAGATTGAACCAAATAATATAAATCAACCTTTGAAAGACAATAGTTGGGTGGAAGCTATGCAGGAGGACTTGGCTCAATTTAGAGACTTACATGTGTGGGACTTAGTGGATAAACCTAATGGGAAATATGCAATAGGTACCAAATGGGTTTCCAGGAACAAAAAGGATGAGAGAGGAATTGTAATAAAGAAAAAAACAAGACTAGTGACTCTGGATGCCTACAAGAAGAAGGAATAGATTTTGAAGAGGTATGTGTACCAGTGGCTAGACTAGAGGCCATCAGGATCTTTCTGGCATATGCAGCATCCATGAACATCAAAGTCTGTCAATTGGATGTGAAGTTTGCATTCCTAAATGGAAAGATTGATGAAGACATGTATGTTGCACAACCTCCTGGATTTGAAGATCCAACTTATCCTAACAGAGTATATAAATTGAGTAAAGCATTGTATGGATTACATCAAGCTACAAGAGCTTGGTATGATGAGCTCTCAAATCATCTGTTGGATAATGGTTTTACAGAGGTGCTATAGACAAAAATTTGTTCTTGTAAGGCCCCGTTACCGGTAACCCTACTTTCGTGTTGGATTTACTCATAAACACAGTTCTAAATATCAGAGTTAATTAAAAACTTTACGCGGAATATAAAACTTTCATAAAACATTACATATCGATTCATAATCATGTCTTAAAACATTCCTCTTGTCTTTCAAAATCAAAACATAACTTAATAAACATATCAGATCTTCAGATGCCAGGCTTTAGTCTTCTGCCATGTGTCCTCCACTCAAGCCAGCTGTCTCAACCTACTCACCTGCGTGCATACTAAAAGTCAGCTACGCTGAGTGAGTTCTAGTTAATCATACAATACCATACAATACCATATTACATACATACGTACTTAACCTCATAACTTTCTTTCATACACACATAAGTACTCATGCCTTCATTCTTACTTACATACTTTCTTTACATTCATAATCATACGTTTTAAAGAGCCTTTCGCCCTATAACCTCACAGATATTATAAGGGTCTGGTCCCTAACATCACAGATATTATAAGGGTCTGGTCCCTAACATCACAGATATTATAAGGGTCTGGTCCCTAACATCACAGATATTATAAGGGTCTGGTCCCTAACATCACAGATATTATGAGGGTCTGGTCCCTAACATCACAGATATTATTAGGGTCTGGTCCCTAACATCACAGATATTATTAGGGTCTGGTCCCTTGTTTTCGAATATTAGTAGGGTTCAATTCCCTCTTCGTTACCATACAACCATACATCATACCTCGAGTATTATTAGGGCTCGGTACCCTTTTCGTAACCATACAACCATACAACCGTTATTTCCTTTTTTTATTAACTTTATTACGTTCATACACATAAACATACATATCATTCTTGCCATATTTATAACGTTACAACCTGACAGTACGTGCAATATCCGAAGATCGTTCACGTACCATCAAGCAATCATTCATACATATCATACTTACCATATTTATAACGTTACAACCTGACAGTACGTGCAATATCCGAAGATCGTTCACGTACCATCAAGCAATCATTCATACATATCATACTTACCATATTTATAACGTTACAACCTGACAGTACGTGCAATATCCGAAGATCGTTCACGTACCATCAAGCAATCATTCATACATATCACATATATCACATATGGCATACATTTATCACTTAGGATAAATGTATTAACAACACATCAAGTATGCACACAGCCCCGAAAACATAACAAGGAATGGGGCTAGAAACTCACCTGGATCCTGTTACGCTCGCCGTTGATTGTAATTCCTTTCTTTAACTGGGCTCGGCTAACTGTATAATATTTACACATATCAATTAACTACTACTTCTCGTTTTGTATTTCTATCTATATATGACCCACAACGAACGGGGGTCCGGGGGCAGCGCCCCTGGCAGCGGGGTTCTAGGGGCGGCAGCCCCTAGCGGGGTCCAAGGGGCAGAGCCCCTGGCTGGGGTTAAGCTGCCAGGTCAGCTTGGAAAAATTTTATTTTCGATAACTGCCTTAACACATTTTCCATTAGGTTTTTAATTTATTTTATAAACGAACTTCACTTCAGGCGAAGTTAAACCTTAGGCGAACTTGGCTTCAGGCGAAGTTAAACCTTAGGCGAACTTGGCTTCAGGCGAAGTTATACCTTAGGCGAACTTGGCTTCAGGCGAAGTTAAACCTTAGGCGAACTTGGCTTCAGGCGAAGTTAAACCTTAGGCGAACTTGGCTTCAGGCGAAGTTAAACCTTAGGCGAACTTGGCTTCAGGCGAAGTTATACCTTAGGCGAACTTGGCTTCAGGCGAAGTTAAACCTTAGGCGAACTTGGCTTCAGGCGAAGTTAAACCTTAGGCGAACTTGGCTTCAGGCGAAGTTATACCTTAGGCGAAGTTACGCTTGAAGGCGAAGTTACGCTTGAAGGCGAAGTTCATCAGGCGAACTTAATCTTGCAGGCGAAGTTATCGCGCTGCAGATCTGTTTTGCCCATAACTCCTTCGTTTCTTAGCCAAATAACTCGATTTTGGTACCCACGGAATCGTATGATCGGCGCCTACAAACCCCAACCATCAAATCGGCCTAAAATCGACGTTTTAGGGGTCCGATTTGGGCAGTTTGGGTTTCGGGTTCGGTTAACCCATCAAATCCTAACCATTTTCAGTAATATAAGCTTTGGTGGATTTGTTCTTACCTTACCAACTCAGATCTATCAACAAAATCTCGGGTCTCGGCTTCGAATCTTGATCGGTTAGTATGTGTGTTTTGAGGAGTGTGTGGAGTGTGTGTGGAGTTTGGTGAGAAATGAGATATTTTGGGATTTTGGGGGTATTTATATCCCTGAAATCCCATTCTCATTTATCCTATCTCAAATAATCCAAGTCCAAGACCCGCTCCTTACCCGATATTAATAATTAAAACGCGAAATCACTAACATAACTTTCTTTATTCAACATTATAAATTTTAGGATGTTACAAGTCTTCCCCCCTTAAGGAGGTTTCGTCCCCGAAACCTGACTATTACATAAACAAACTAGGGTAAAACTTGCGCATCTCATCCTCGGCTTCCCAAGTAGCATCTGATCCCTTGCGGTGTTTCCATATTACTTTTACCAAAGGTATAGTTTTGTGACGAAGCTGCTTCTCCTTGCGATCAACGATCTTTATCGGTTGCTCGGTGTAGTTCAATTGTTCATCAACCTCAATGTCCATTAATAGCACGTGAGACGTGTCATCAGCTAGACACTTCCTCAGATGAGAAACATGGAAGGTTGAATGAATTCCTTCTAACTCATCAGGTAAATCCAGCTTATAAGCTACTTCCCCCACACGATACAAAATTTTAAATGGTCCAATGTACCTCGGACTTAGCTTCCCTCTCTTTCTAAAACGGATAATTCCTTTCCAAGGCGAGACCTTAAGCATCACATAGTCGCCAACGTTAAACTCAATTGGTCGTCGTCGCTTATCTGCATAAGACTTTTGTCTGTCTTGAGCGGCTTTCATTCTTGCTTTGATCTGATCGAACTTTGAAGACGTTTCTTGAACCACTTCTAGGCTTCCCATTTCTTTCTGACCAATCTCACCCCAACACACCGGGGTTCTACATCGTCGACCGTAAAGCATCTCAAACGGTGGCATACCAATACTCGAATGGTAACTGTTGTTATAGGAGAACTCTGCCAGATGCAGATGATCATCCCAACTTCCACCAAAATCTAAAACGCAAGCACGTAGCATATCCTCAAGGGTTTGGATCGTCCTTTCAGACTGTCCATCGGTTTGAGGATGATACGCCGTACTGATGTTCAACCTCGTCCCCATAGCTTCATGGAATTTCTTCCAGAATCTTGAAGTAAACCGTGTATCTCTGTCAGACACGATCGATAACGGTACTCCATGCTTAGTTACAATTTCTTTAATGAACAAGCTTGCTAACGTTTCTGACGAGATGGCCTCTCGTATGGGTAGAAAGTGAGCACTCTTGGTCAAACGGTCCACAATCACCCAGATGGTATCATGTTGCTTAGCTGTACGAGGTAGCTTAGTTATGAAATCCATGGTGATGTGTTCCCATTTCCACTCAGGTATCTCTAGCGGTTGCATCTTCCCATAAGGCTTCTGATGTTCGGCTTTGACTTGTAAGAAAGTTAAGCACTTACCGACATAAACCACTACATCATTCTTCATTCCAGGCCACCAGTAATCCCTTTTCAAGTCCTGGTACATCTTTGTAGCTCCAGGATGGATTGAGTACCTTGACTTATGAGCTTCATCTAAGATTCGACTTCTAAGATCACCATGGCGTGGAATCCACATACGGTCAAATCTAGTTTTAACTCCATGAGTGTTTTCCATCAACTCATCTTGCTGGCCATAAATCCTTTCTTTCTTTACTAATCCTTCATCTACTAACACTTCTGACTGCACCTTGATGATTTCTTCAAAAAGACTCGGGTTCATGATCAACTTGTATGACTTCACTGTTACAAGGACTTCCTCATTCTTACGACTTAACACGTCAGCGACCACGTTAGCTTTACCGGGGTAATACTTAATTTCACAGTCGTAATCCTTTATCAATTCTAACCATCTTCTCTGCCTCATGTTCAATTCTTTCTGCTCGAAGAAGTACTTTAAACTCTTATGATCGGTATAGATAGTACACTTAGTGCCGTACAGATAATGCCTCCATATCTTAAGAGCATGCACTACAGCTGCTAACTCCAAATCATGCGTCGGATAAGTACTCTCATGGACCTTCAACTGTCTAGACGCGTAGGCTATCACCTTCCCTCGTTGCATCAACACGCAACCTAACCCTTGATGCGAGGCATCAGCACAAACAACAAAATCCTCATCACCATCGGGTAAAGTAAGGATTGGAGCTTGCGTGAGTCTCTTCTTCAATTCTTCAAAGGCTTCCTCTTGAAACTTTCCCCAATTGAATACTATCGACTTTCGGGTCATACCGGTCAGCGGTGCGGCTATCTTGGAGAAACCTTCGATGAATCTCCTATAGTAGCCAGCTAACCCTAGGAAGCTTCGTATATCAGTCGGATTCTGCGGAGTCTTCCAATTCGTTATCGCTTCAATCTTAGCTGGGTCCACGGTAATCCCCTCCGGATTAACCACGTGACCTAAAAATTGCACTTCTCTTAACCAGAACGCGCACTTCGAAAATTTGGCGTACAACTTCTCTTTCTTCAGAACTTCCAATACCTCTCTCAGATGCTCGGCATGGTCAGACTCACTCTTTGAATAAATCAATATATCGTCAATGAAGACGATAACCGACTTATCCAACATCGGCCGACACACCCTATTCATCATGTCCATAAATGCTGCAGGAGCATTTGTTAGACCGAATGACATTACGAGGAACTCGTAGTGTCCATACCGCGTTCGGAACGCTGTCTTAGGGATGTCTGCCTCTTTCACCTTCAGCTGATGGTAGCCTGATCTGAGATCTATTCGTGAGAACCAACTTGAACCTTGCAGTTGGTCAAACAGATCATCAATCCTTGGCAACGGATATCTATTCTTTACCGTAAGCTTATTCAACTCACGATAGTCTATGCACATCCTCATACTTCCATCCTTCTTTTTCACGAACAATACTGGTGCGCCCCACGGGGAAACACTCGGTCTTATGAAACCCTTGTCGAGGAGTTCTTGCAGTTGGGACATCAACTCCTTCATCTCAGACGGTGCCAGACGGTAAGGCGCCTTAGCGACAGGTTGGGCTCCTGGTATTAAATCTATCTAAAATTCTCTCTCGCTCCGGTGGCAACCCCGGAAGATCCTCAGGGAATACTTCTGGGTAGTCGCGCACAATAGGAACATCTTTCATCTCTTTCGTCTCGGCCGTAGCGTTGACGACATACGCCAGGTAGGCACAACACCCTCGCCTTAGCAAACCCTCGGCTTTCATCATCGAAATGACATTAAGCCCATAACTTTCCTTATCACCATAAACCGTCACCGCACTACCATCCAATGACTTTAACCTTATCATCCTACTTTTACATACTATCTGAGCCTCAAACTCAGACAACCAATCCATACCCAAAACCACATCGAACCCTCCCAAGGGCATAACGTACAAGGTAACCGGGAACTCATGTCCTTCCAATTCTATCTTACAGTTCTTAACCATTTTCATTATTTTAACCGAAGTGTCACTAGCGGTTTCTACTATAAGAGTCTCAGACACTCGGCAACATTTCATTTTAGCTAGTTTACTAAATATTGTAGCTACAAAACTTCTATTCGCACCAGAATCAAATAATACGGCAGCAGAAATGCCGTTTACTAAGAACGTACCGGTCACAACATCAGGAATCTGTCTAGCTTGCTCTTGGGTCAACATGTAGGCCCTAGTCCTCGGCCTTGCTTGTTCAGCACCTTTCATCCCACTGCCTCCAGCCTCACCTTCAGTGCACTCCCTTGCCATATGGCCTGGCTTGCCACATTTGTAACATGTTAACTTTGCTCTGCACTCATTAGCATAGTGCCCTACCTTTCCGCACTTATAACAGACATTCAACCCCATTCTGCATTCGCCACCATGAGCCTTTCCACATTTGAGACAAACACCAGAACTTTTACCCCACTTGCACTCACCCCCATGCATCTTTCCGCAGGTCTTACACGATCTCTTCTCCCACACTCTCTGCTTCTTATCCTTGGGGTTCCAAGACTGAGTACCGGGTCGTTTAGCAGAAGCGACCCATTTCTTCTCTTTCTTCTCATCTCCCACCACTACATCATCCGCAGCCAGGTCTGCATAGACCATTTCTGCGAGTTCAACAGAAGAATCGAAAGTAGCAGGTTTACTTGTCCTGACTAACATGCGGATTCTCTGTGGTAATCCCCTCACATAACACTTGATTCTCTTAGCCTCAGTGCTGACCATATCGGGTACCAACCTAGACATTCAGTTGAATTCTGTAGTGTACTCACGATGTGTCATCGTCCCAGCTTTCAAGTTTTGGAACTTCATCTCCGCCCTTTCAACCTCGGCGTCAGCACAGAACTTCTTCATTACTAACTCCTTCAGATCGTCCCACTTCATCTCTTTGATCTCTTCTCTGGTCTTCCTCTGATCCACACTCTCCCACCAATACATAGCCTCATCTTCAAATGATTGAGTAGCATAACCTACCGCTTGATCGGGACGGCACTCGCTAATGCGGATAACCTTATCCATGGCGGTTATCCACCTCGGCGTCAGCACAGAACTTCTTCATTACTAACTCCTTCAGATCGTCCCACTTCATCTCTTTGATCTCTTCTCTGGTCTTCCTCTGCTCCACACTCTCCCACCAATACATAGCCTCATCTTCAAATGATTGAGTAGCATAACCTACCGCTTGATCGGGACGGCACTCGCTAATGCGGATAACCTTATCCATGGCGGTTATCCACTGAAGAGTAGCGATTGCGTCTCCTAGACCAGTCAGCTTAGGCGGGTCACAACCTCTGAAGGACTTATAGTTGCAACCGCCTCGGCCCCTCTTCCTATCATCATCTTTCACAGACCTTACCTCACTCGAGTCACCTCTTTCCCTCTCGTCATCCTTCCTACCATTACCATCTGCCCCTTCAACAGTTCTTTCACGGCTTCCAGCAGACCTTCCAGGGGTAATATTTTTCACAGCAGTGGCTACAGCTTGAACAATAGCTGCTTGAATTGCGGGATCCAATTGAACTCCTTCATTGTTTTCCGGGTTTCTTCCCGCTGCGCTTCCTTCAGCTTCGGTGTTGGAAGCTGTCTCAACCGAAGGTTGCTGGACACGACGAGGCCTGCCGCGTCGTCCAGTGCGACCTCCAGCTCCAACAATGTCTCCAGCTCCAGCCATCGTATTCTAAAAGGGAAAACACAAACATCATCACTCAAGGAACTATCTAGTACAAGGATAGCAATGCTAACAGGTAATAACAGTGGCCAGCTGTGACTAGCTGATCACGTTGCTTTCCGTGTCCTATACACTTCCCTTTATGAGTCTATTTGTGCTGGTTCTACTTAAGCAGTTAGCCAAATCAACAATCAATTATTCCTATCCCTGCCGTTCACGTATATTTTCTTTCTCATTAACATATATCATTTAATTATACACTTTACCTTTACTGATCTTGCTTGAGCGACACATGGCATTCTTGGACTGGCATCTTCTTTCTTTTCTTACTTAAATCCCATTCTCTGTTCAAGTCTAAGCATGTAGGATGCTTAAATCTCTTGAACTTTGCTCTGATACCAACTTGTAAGGCCCCGTTACCGGTAACCCTACTTTCGTGTTGGATTTACTCATAAACACAGTTCTAAATATCAGAGTTAATTAAAAACTTTACGCGGAATATAAAACTTTCATAAAACATTACATATCGATTCATAATCATGTCTTAAAACATTCCTCTTGTCTTTCAAAATCAAAACATAACTTAATAAACATATCAGATCTTCAGATGCCAGGCTTTAGTCTTCTGCCATGTGTCCTCCACTCAAGCCAGCTGTCTCAACCTACTCACCTGCGTGCATACTAAAAGTCAGCTACGCTGAGTGAGTTCTAGTTAATCATACAATACCATACAATACCATATTACATACATACGTACTTAACCTCATAACTTTCTTTCATACACACATAAGTACTCATGCCTTCATTCTTACTTACATACTTTCTTTACATTCATAATCATACGTTTTAAAGAGCCTTTCGCCCTATAACCTCACAGATATTATAAGGGTCTGGTCCCTAACATCACAGATATTATAAGGGTCTGGTCCCTAACATCACAGATATTATAAGGGTCTGGTCCCTAACATCACAGATATTATAAGGGTCTGGTCCCTAACATCACAGATATTATGAGGGTCTGGTCCCTAACATCACAGATATTATTAGGGTCTGGTCCCTAACATCACAGATATTATTAGGGTCTGGTCCCTTGTTTTCGAATATTAGTAGGGTTCAATTCCCTCTTCGTTACCATACAACCATACATCATACCTCGAGTATTATTAGGGCTCGGTACCCTTTTCGTAACCATACAACCATACAACCGTTATTTCCTTTTTTTATTAACTTTATTACGTTCATACACATAAACATACATATCATTCTTGCCATATTTATAACGTTACAACCTGACAGTACGTGCAATATCCGAAGATCGTTCACGTACCATCAAGCAATCATTCATACATATCATACTTACCATATTTATAACGTTACAACCTGACAGTACGTGCAATATCCGAAGATCGTTCACGTACCATCAAGCAATCATTCATACATATCATACTTACCATATTTATAACGTTACAACCTGACAGTACGTGCAATATCCGAAGATCGTTCACGTACCATCAAGCAATAATTCATACATATCACATATATCACATATGGCATACACTTATCACTTAGGATAAATGTATTAACAACACATCAAGTATGCACACAGCCCCGAAAACATAACAAGGAATGGGGCTAGAAACTCACCTGGATCCTGTTACGCTCGCCGTTGATTGTAATTCCTTTCTTTAACTGGGCTCGGCTAACTGTATAATATTTACACATATCAATTAACTACTACTTCTCGTTTTGTATTTCTATCTATATATGACCCACAACGAACGGGGGTCCGGGGGCAGCGCCCCTGGCAGCGGGGTTCTAGGGGCGGCAGCCCCTAGCGGGGTCCAAGGGGCAGAGCCCCTGGCTGGGGTTAAGCTGCCAGGTCAGCTTGGAAAAATTTTATTTTCGATAACTGCCTTAACACATTTTCCATTAGGTTTTTAATTTATTTTATAAACGAACTTCACTTCAGGCGAAGTTAAACCTTAGGCGAACTTGGCTTCAGGCGAAGTTAAACCTTAGGCGAACTTGGCTTCAGGCGAAGTTATACCTTAGGCGAACTTGGCTTCAGGCGAAGTTAAACCTTAGGCGAACTTGGCTTCAGGCGAAGTTAAACCTTAGGCGAACTTGGCTTCAGGCGAAGTTAAACCTTAGGCGAACTTGGCTTCAGGCGAAGTTATACCTTAGGCGAACTTGGCTTCAGGCGAAGTTAAACCTTAGGCGAACTTGGCTTCAGGCGAAGTTAAACCTTAGGCGAACTTGGCTTCAGGCGAAGTTATACCTTAGGCGAAGTTACGCTTGAAGGCGAAGTTACGCTTGAAGGCGAAGTTCATCAGGCGAACTTAATCTTGCAGGCGAAGTTATCGCGCTGCAGATCTGTTTTGCCCATAACTCCTTCGTTTCTTAGCCAAATAACTCGATTTTGGTACCCACGGAATCGTATGATCGGCGCCTACAAACCCCAACCATCAAATCGGCCTAAAATCGACGTTTTAGGGGTCCGATTTGGGCAGTTTGGGTTTCGGGTTCGGTTAACCCATCAAATCCTAACCATTTTCAGTAATATAAGCTTTGGTGGATTTGTTCTTACCTTACCAACTCAGATCTATCAACAAAATCTCGGGTCTCGGCTTCGAATCTTGATCGGTTAGTATGTGTGTTTTGAGGAGTGTGTGGAGTGTGTGTGGAGTTTGGTGAGAAATGAGATATTTTGGGATTTTGGGGGTATTTATATCCCTGAAATCCCATTCTCATTTATCCTATCTCAAATAATCCAAGTCCAAGACCCGCTCCTTACCCGATATTAATAATTAAAACGCGAAATCACTAACATAACTTTCTTTATTCAACATTATAAATTTTAGGATGTTACAGTTCTATAAGAGACTGAAGAAAGATCTGTTATTGGTTCAAGTATATGTTGATGACATCATCTTTGGATCAACAAATGATCAGATGTGCAAAGATTTTGAAGCCATAATGAGGTTTAAGTACAAAATTAGCTCCATGGGTGAAATGAATTTCTTTCTTAGGCTGTAAGTGCACCAAAAAGCTGAAGGAATATTTATAAACCAGTCTAAGTATGTTCAAGAAGTTCTCACCAAGTTCAAATGTCAAGACCTGAAGACAGTGTCTACTCCTATGGACACACATGAGAAGATGGTGGCTGATGAAAAGGGGGAGCCAGTAGATCAACATGAATATAGAGCCAAAATAGGACCCCTCATGTACTTGACTTCATCAAGGCCATATATCATGTTTGCAGTATGTGTGTGTGCAAGGTTCCAAGTGTAAGGCCCCGTTCCCGGTAACCCTGCTTTGGTGTTGGATTTACTCATAAACACAGTTCTAAAATCAGAGTTAATTAAAACTTTCGCGGAATAGTTTATAACTTCAAACATCACATTACAAAACATCAAATCATGTCTTAACATACAAGTTGTCTTTTGATAAACATTAACATAAAATGGTCATGACACTTCTTCATAGATGCCAGTCTCTTTAGCTCATGCCATGTGTCCCTCCTCAAGCCAGCTGCCTCAATCTATTTGCCTGCGTGCGTACTAAAAGTCAGCTACGCTGAAAGAGTTCTAGCCCCCTTTATCTGTTATGTTTTCGGGGCTGTGTGCATACTCGTATGTGGTAGATAATACACTTACTTGATTAGTAAGTGTGTGATACGTGTATGATTGTGTATTGAATGCATTATTACATAATGATTGTATGAACGAGTATCTATATATAACTAGAAGATATGTAAAGTATGCACGTATGATAAATGTATGGTTATTCGAGACAGAAGGGATCAGACCCTCATAATATCTGAGATGTTAGGGACCAGACCCTCATTATATCTGAGATGATAGGGACCAGACCCTCATAATATCTGAGATGATAGGGACCAGACCCTCATAATATTTGAGATGTTAGGGACCAGACCCTTATAATATCTGTGATGTTTAAGATAGAATATCTTATGGTATACCATAGGGTTTTATGAAAGAAAGTATATAAGTATGTATGCATGTATATAAAGTATGTATGAGAGAAGTAATAACAGGTAAGGTATGAATACGCATCTTTAGACACGTATGAGTAAGAATATGAATGTAATGTATGTTAACTAATTATCTAGAACTCACTCAGCGTAGCTGACTTTTAGTACGCATGCAGGAAAATAGATTGAGGCAGCTAGCTTGAGGAGGGACATATGGCATGAGCTAAAGAGACTGGCATCTATGAAGAAGTGTCATGACTATTTTATGTTAGTGTTTATCAAAAGAGAACTTGTATGTTAAGACATGATTTGATGTTTTGTAATGTGATGTTTGATGTTTTAAACTATTCCGCGAAAATTTTTATTAACTCTGATTGTAGAACTGTGTTTATGAGTAAATCCAACACCAAAGCAGGGTTACCGGGAACGGGGTCTTACACCAAGCTAATCCAAAGGTTTCTCATATGTTAGCTGTGAAGAGAATATTCAGATATCTCAAGGGAAAGCCAAATATTTGAATATGGTATCCAAAGAACAGATCATTTGACTTAATGGCTTATACGGACAGTGACTATGATGGTTGCAACATAAGCAGGAAGTCAACGTCTGGTGGTTGTTAGTTTTTGGGAAACAGGCTATTGTCTTGGCAGTGCAGGAAGCAAACCACAGTGTCCATTTCAACTTGTAAAGTTGAATACATTGCTGCATCTGCTTGCTGTGCACAGGTTCTGTGGATTCAAAGCCAACTGTTGGATTATGGTCTGAATTTTCTACTCACCCCTATTTTTGTTAATAGTACTGTTGAAATGTTCATAGTTAAAAATCCAGTTCATCATTCCAAAACAAAACACATTGAAATCAAACATCATTTCATTAGAGACTGTAATGAAAAGGGACTAATAGAAGTGAGAAGGGTTGAAACAACTGTCAATTTGGCTAACTTGTTCACCAAACCATTTGATAAAACCAGATTCAACTTTCTATTAAAGTCTCTAGGAATGATAAATGCAGATGAAGTCTGATTAATGATATGCGTTTAAGTGCTTCAATGACTACTTGCTAAATGCTTGTTGTTTTGAATGTGTGAACTTGCGTGTGTGCTTGATTGACTATGCTTTGTTTGCTTGCTTGTGGGTTATATGATAAATTTGTTTGCTTATGAATGTCTGTTTATGTGATGAGTTGTTGTTTTAGGCTAAGGCTGAATAAACTGATTTGAAAAGACTATTGTATTGAAAAACTGGTTCAACTTACTGTTTTATGTGCTTCAGTGAATATCATTCACTCATTGTGAATGTACTTGCTTAAATGAATCATTGAATGTGATTAATCTTTTTGTGAGTCAAAATGGTCATTTTCAAAAACCAAATTTGTTTTATACTCATATATAAATTGAAAACTTAAAGAAATGTTTTAAAAAAAATTACAGAGTTTTGACAAGAGCAAACTGTTTTTGGTGATCTCAGAAAAGATATGATAAGATTATTCAGTTCAAATCTTTATAGAAACTTAAGGTTTTACAATGGAAATTGTATCCAACCTTCAGGGAAATGATAGAAAAATTGGTAAATCATTAAACACATGAATTATAGGCTTAAAAGGCTTTAAGTACAGTAATTAATATTGTATGATAGCTTTCTATGATGTGTAGATGTCTATGTGATATAAACATAATGATCATGCTGAGCTTGATGTGGTGATACATTTGAAGATGAAGGTATGTTTCTTTATACATCTCTTCAAATGATAGGCAAAAAGGAAATTATCCAGTCATACACAACCCTGTTGATGTTATGGTCAGCCCAAAATTATGCTTTTAATAATTTGAACAGTTAAATAATAGCTATAGGTGTATATACCTTTATCAAAAAAATAAAAATAATAAACTTATATAAATACTATTATGTTTTGTAAAATAAACAGAATTAGAAGGGGCCCCAGAGAACTACATAGGTGGGGCATACAAATAAGTCCTAAACACCTTGAATGTAAGGCTAGTAAGTTCGGATGACATGTAATTCCAACGTTCAACCTTAAAGTCTATACTTTTAACAGCTGTTCATTTATCCAAAAATATTTTTAACCATACATCAGGAGGTTGAAGTCAAGTTGGGGTGTCTTGCAGAAAGCCAAATAAGCTTTGAGAAGAAATAAGGGACAAGCTGAATCCATAATGTGGTCCATTCTATTTTTATGCATTAATAGAACCTTAATCATATCACAAAAGCATTGATAATCATGCTAAGTTCTAATACCTGCTATCAACTAGACTTAAGTCATAATAATGCTAACCATGAAGTGTTGTGAAGTGGTTTAATCAATATGATCCCATGTTGAGATCTTTCCATAAAGGAAATTATTTTGAAAAGATTAGGAACTGAAATTTGATCTTTGTTTTCACTTTAAACTTATGATTGAGTTAGTCCAGTGTTTAAATGATTCATTTCAAATGATATGAGTAAAGGTTTTTGTGTGGATATGCCTAAACTGATAGGCATTTGAGTATTTTGGTCAAAAAGTATGTTTTGAAAATTGCAAGTGTATTGGAGCATGTTTCCATTCTAGAATAGTTTTCTAAGTGGTTCGAGTATGATCTAGGCTTGAACAGTTGATGTTTCCTGTATGAGTATTAAATTGTGAAGTGAATACTGTTGATACATGATACAAGCGTCTCGGTCTTTATTTTATTATTATACTAGTTTATTATGTTAAGGGCATTTTGTTAATTATGTATTTAGTCCATTTGCCTTAATTGTAAGGCTCATTCGTTACCTTGTAACGAATGAGTCACATTTGCTTAATGTAAGTGTCATTCGTTATCCCAGTATAACGAATGAGACAACGAATGAAGGAAAATTCGTGTAATGTAAGTATAGCGACTCTAGGTCATTCGTCTAGTTTAATGTAACGAATGACTCATTCGTTAAGGGTATGTTTTAACGAATGAGGTCATCATCTATAAATACTTGTAAAGTATTCTAAAGTAATAATAGTTTTCGCATTTGTCGTATTCACCCCGTTACGCTGGCAAAATCACTCCAGAACACACACACACTACACAGTAAAGTTACAACATCATAAGTGTAATCCTAATTGTAATCCTAACAGTAATGACGAGTCCGAACAATACGTTGTCATCATAAGATCTAAATCCAGACTCATATGTTCTCTCAATTGGTATCAGAGCCATGGAGATCTGATCTACATATTGTTCATTAAGTAATTGTAATTGACTTAGTGTAATTTTATTGTTTCAGTTTTGGTTTAAGTATTGATGGAACAGAGGTTTATCATTGAGACATAATTACATTGATTTGGACTGAATTAGCTATATTAGAGGTTTAGGCTTGATGAGTATTGAGGTTAATTGACTGTTTGGTGAGTGAATTGTGTCGGATTTGAGGATTGTGAAAGTTTGAGGTAATGGCGGGAATTGTGGTTATTTGAAAGTGGTTTGCAATTGGTGAATTGAAGTTCTGTTTGAGTCCGAATAGGTTCGGAATTGAATTCCGAGTCAGTTAGTGAAAAGTTTGTGGTGAATTAGATAGATTTTGGACAAGTTCATAATTCTGGACAATATTGATCAATATGAATGCTCATTCGTTAGTATGAGTGCCCCTTCGCTAGAGTTCATTCGTTAGTCATTTACAACTGATTTGTGCCAGTGGTCACTCATTTACAAAAGTTGATAATCATGTCATCTCCTGCTTCGTTATACGCATTAGCCTCGCAAATGCTTTAATGCAACAAATGCTGATGATGTATAATGAAATCGGATACCATAGTAAATGTCCGAAGTTGCTTAAATTGTCGGATTTCGCAAGATGGGAATCGAGGTTCCGAGCTCATTTGGGTTCGATTCATCCCGGTTGTGTTCGAAA